>NW_006796766.1:87645-150597 GCF_000442215.2 Lipotes vexillifer | reverse complement strand
GGAAAGAGGCATTGCAGACCGATTTTAAAGAGAGGCACAAAGAAGAGAATTTGCCAAGGCCAGAGGGCTGGTGAGGGCAGGGCTCGGGTAGGAGACAGCCTTCTTTTCTCTTAGTTCTCCCACATCCTTTTTTCTGGAAGTATATTATAGTATCAACTGTACTGATGGCTTTGTTTGCACATACCCAGGAGTGAGATTTCTTCTGTTTTTCCGGACGGCCTTTCCAATTAGACCCATGATCCTGTTTTCATGTGTTTCCTGGTATGGAAGCCCAAATCTTTCTTTTGTAATTCTTACCACTTTGCCAGCCCAAGCAGTGGGTTATCTGTTTAGAAGGGGTCAGGGACCGCCAGTTTGGTGTGTTCTGTACAGAGCATAACATGTGAACGTGCAGTGAAAACCCATCAGTGAGGGTGGAATTCACACCCAACTCAGTCTCAGCTTTCAAGCCACTGGATCTACAACAGTTAAACTTAGAACACAAAGCTAAATCCCCGAGGAGGCCTGGCCTGGAGAGGCCACCTGAATTGCTGTCTGCTTAAAGGTGCACTCATGTTTCTTGATTTAACTGGGTTAGTACATCTGTTTATTTTTGCCATTTGACTTCAGGGCAGGGCTTGTTTCTGTGTGCTGGCAATTCCCAGTGAGTGCAGGCTCTGAGTGACTGAGGCAGGTGTGCAGGAACCCTCAGTGACTATTATTTCACTTGGTTCCTCCCCCAGCCTCACAGTTTATGTATGAGTTGTTATGTGACCAAGTCCTTTTTTTAACCGCCAGCATGTTCTGTTCAACTGGAATCATGTTCTTTAGACACTGCAATATGCAGGCTGGCTCCCAATTTTGCCAGGAGTGCTAAACTCAACTGTGACAATTCCCAGCCGTAGTCACCGAGCCGCCCTCAGTGAAGCAAACAGCATGCTTACTTGCTGCAAGATAGAGTTACAGTAGTATTTAATAACTGTCTATTGCTACCTGAGGAGAAAGCTATGTCTGGCCACTTCGATCAGCTTCTCTCATCTTGTCTCCTGTCTAATCCCAGAATAAATCCTGTGGGTCTTGGGAGAGGGCATTAAAAAGGCTTCTGGCAAAGAAGATTAAAGTTGAAACAAGTGGCACAAGCAATGTAATGCTCATTGTGTTGTATCTTCTCCAGTGTGAGCAGGAGGGAAGGTGGTTTCAATGGAAGGCATCCAGTTGAGGAGTTGCTCTGATGTAGTGTCCCAGCTGAGCCATTTACTATCCAATTTTGGACAAGTCCACTGGTCGGTTCTCAGGTTTTTCCTTGGGGTAATCACAGAGAAGTGTCTTTCAAGAACTGCACAGAGCTGGGATCTTTTCCTCTGACTTCTTCTGGAGGACTAGCATCTGGCTTACCCAAGGTGACCCAGGGAAGGGGCAGAGCTAGCATTCTCTGGAGCGAGAATGTTAGTATCACTTAAGACTCTTTGGTGGCAAGCAAAAGAAATCAACTCTTTAATAAGAGTTCACCTACTTAAGAAGAAATGGACTTGTTAGAAAATAAGTTTGGAGGGCTTCCCTGGTGGCTCAGTGGTTGAGAGTCCGCCTGCTGATGCATGGGACGCGGGTTCGTGCCCCGGCCTGGGAAGATCCCACATGCCGCAGAGTGGCTGGGCCCGTGAGGCATGGTCGCTGAGCCTGCACGTCCGGAGCCTGTGCTCCACAACGGGAGAGGCCACAACAATGAGAGGCCTGCGTACCGCAAAAAAAAAATAAAATAAAAAATAAAAAAAAAGAAAATAGGTTCCACGAGCGCAGGGGCTAGCTTGTTCACTTCTGTTTCCGCAGTAGGACAGTATCTTGAATATATAGTAGTCATTGACTATTGACTATAATACGTAAATGTTTGTGGAACTAAAAGAAGATATAATAGGGTGGATCAAAGAATTGTTAGGAAGACTGAGAACCAGCTTCAGAAAAGGATAAAAATGAGAATATCTCTGGAGGGGTTTAGGTAGCAGGAACTTAGTCCCTGACAGTTCCCATCAGGATACCACTGCTGGAATGAATGCTCTCCAACTATTCTTATGTTTTTGAGTGTCTGTACTTATGCATCAAAATCCAGAGGGAGAGTGTATTAGACAGAGTTTTCCAGAGGAAAACAGAATCAATAGGATCGATCTATCTATCGATCTATCTATCTCTCTATCTATCTATCTAGAGGCAGAGAGAGATTGGTTTGCAATAAGGAATTGACTCACACGATTATGGAGGCTGGCAACCCCAATGTGCAGCTGGGCTGGCAGACTGGAGTTGGAGACCCAGGGAGAGCAGATGTTTCAGTTCAAGGGCTGTCAGGCAGGAAACGTGATGTTGGAGATGAAGCCCAGAGGTAGTATGCTGGAGAATTCTCTCTTACTCAGGGAGGTAGGTCCTTTTGTTCTGTTCTGTTCTATTCAGGAGGAGGCCCACCCATATATGGAGACCAATCTGTTTTACTCCAACTGATTGAAATGTTAATCTCACCCCAAAAGACCCTCACAGAAACAACCAGCATCGTGTTTGGCCAAATATCAGGGCACCCCACGGCCCAGTAAAGTTGACACATAACATTACTCCCTACAGGGAGGACACAACTGGCCTAGCTGGAGTCACGTGACCACCCCTCTGGCCAGCACAAGGCAGGGTGTTTTGTTTGGTGATTCTGGAGACTTTGCACAACGGGCAGATTTTATTTCCCGAAGGGGAAGTGGGAGCTATTACCAGGAGAAAGGGGAATGGTTACGGGGGGCGGCGGGGGGGCAGCTGGCTCTTCTCTCAGGACAGTCTCACTTTGGCACTTGCTTTGGTGGGACTGACATCAAAACACAGTCCTCTGTTTTGACAGCCTCTTCTGGCTCTTCTCTGTGGGAAAGGAGAGCAGTCAGGATGAGGAAAGAAATAATTTCTGTGCCTTTGCCCCTTCACCTTCAGTCACGAGTAGAGGAGACTGTTAGAGGGTAGACAGTCAGCTCTGGGCCCTTACCCTTAAAGGCTTGTGCTCACGATTCAGCACTCAAACGCTGGCTCATTCTGAAAAGTTCCCACCACACTGTAAAGGCTGCTCCCAAGATACCTCTGCCTCAGAAGAGTTTTAATCTTTTGCATTCTGTGTATTTCACTTCTTCTCTATTCTTTACCTACTAGAGGTGTCATATGGTTGTGGCTGCTGCTAACCCATGCAGTGTGGAATTAAAAAGGCACCCTTTCCTCAAGATACTTTACATTCATTGGTCAGAAATTGTCATAATGTACTGATCTAGTTAGAACAAGATGCTGCTATATACCAGAAAATTGACATAATAAAGTCTACCATATTTACTATGTGAATGATACCACCTTACTTACGGCCCCTTGTGCAGTGTACAGTCTGTTCACCTGTCCATGGCAGGTCTGACTACCAAGAAAGAGGGAGACCACCAGAGGCCAAGGAAGCACAACTTGTTCAATGCTCTTGTGAATGGTGTATATGTGTGTGTGTGTGCGCACGTGTGTGTGTGCACGTGTGTGTGTATGCATGTGTGTGTGCGTGCACGGGCAGGGGTGATGGCGTGTTCCCTTTCTTTGGGTTCTGACCAATAGCTGAGCCACTGATCAGATTTAAGACTGTGAGTCTAAGACTCCTCTAGTATGACAAGTCCACCATACTCCCCGAAGAAACTGCCTTCGAGGAATTAGGATCCACAGCTCTCCTCTTGGGTAAATTCCAGGGAGACATGCATAGCTCAGACTGGATCAGCAGGGAGAGGCAATGGGCAGGTCTTGCCAATTGAGGGAACATCTGCTGCGACATTCTCTTTGGAGATTTGTAAGCCTGACTTCTAATTAGTACATTATACAGGACTGACTCACTGTAAATTCCATGGATCCATGGTGAAGTAGACAAGATCAATAGTCTAATATGAAAACAGATTAGATAAAAATAAATAGAAATTCTAATTTTTTTCACATAACTCAATGAATCATCCTGGGGGGGAGCACAGCTCACTTTGTGGACCACTGATTTAGAAACTTACTCCCCTTACAGCACCTGTGCAGACACTAACTGATTACAACCCTCCCCCTGAGCTTGGAGGCATCTTGATACTCCATTACAACACAGTGGTCAGTGGTTGCTAGATGGGGGGCAAGTTGGCAAACTATGGCTGGAAGGCCTTATCCTGCCTACCGCCTGTTTTT
This sequence comes from Lipotes vexillifer, assembly GCF_000442215.2. Classification (NCBI taxonomy): domain Eukaryota; kingdom Metazoa; phylum Chordata; class Mammalia; order Artiodactyla; family Lipotidae; genus Lipotes; species Lipotes vexillifer. Next base: position 146,421 of record NW_006796766.1, on the reverse strand, counting down.
TTGTTTTGTTTTTTGGTCACGCCCTGCAGCATGTGGGATTGGATCTTAGTTCCCCAACCAGGGATTGAACCTGTGCCCCATGTAGTGGAATCATGGAGTCCTAACCACTGGACCTCCAGGGAAGTCCCTACTGCCTGTTTTTATAAGTAAAGTTTTATTGGGACACAGCCACACTCACTTGATTACGTATTGTCTGTGGCCACTTTCCTACCCCAGTGGCAGAGCTAAGTAACTGCCACAGAGACCATACAGTCCAAAAGCCTAAAATACTTATTATCTGACCCTTTACAGAAATGCAGGAAAGCTGATCCCTGCTCTAGGAAGCCAGTATTGACCACTGTGTGTTGGTAATGAAAGGTACACTGGTGTGCCATCCCTGCTCTGGAGTTAGGCTAGAGTTTAGAGAATAGCTCATAGTGCTAAAGAGGCCAAGTTTGGCCTTGCTGTCTTCTGTAGGTACTTAATCTTTGCTAGATCTCTTAGAAATAGAATCCATTGGTCACAAGGACACAGAGAAGTGAGTGTGGTTGAAACTGGTCACCTAAAGTTCATGTCCTACACAGTATGGTCAGCAGTGTCCACTTCACCCTCTGCTACTTACCTCCAAGTGGATGTACGTGCCCCTCAACATAGGTAGCACCAACAGCCTGGAGGCCTCCGCTGCTAGAGGGCTGCAAAGACGCTGCACATCAACTAGGGGTCGCGGGAATCTGTGCCGAAATGTTTAAATTTCTCAAGAGGAATTTTTTTAAATTCAAGATTTGAGGTAGCAATTGGGAAAGGAACTGAAATGGTTTGTTTCCACTAGTTCGGACAGTTTCCAACTCTGACAACACTACCCTACCCCTTCCTCTTTGGCTTCAGCCACTGCAAGTAGGAAAGAGAATAGAATCAGTAACAGTTGGTACAGGAGGTAAAGAGAAAAAGAAGGCAAAATAACAGATAATTATGTTCTGAAATATTAAAAGTGTTTATATATACTAACGTGGTTGAATTTGAACCTCAGTAAAGTCCACCCCTGTCGTGTTTGGGCAGTTCTCACAAACTGTAAGGTACCAGCCTAAGTCCTTACACAGAGGCTAAGAAATTTCCCGGGAGAGAAACGTCATCCGGGAAGAGGGCAGCAAACGAGCTGACCTTAACCTGCTGAGCGCAGAGTGCGGGCCACTAGGAGCTGAGCGCGGGAGACCTCCTCCCCTCCCTCGCGCTCGGCCTCGCCCATTTCCCCGAGGCCCCTCCGCCCCCACGCACCGCGTCTGCTTTCAATTTTGAGGAGAGGGCCCGAGAGCTGGAATAAGAACGGCAAAATCTGCTGCTTGAAAGCTGTCCGACCCTGGGTAGTAAGAATACTGTTTTGGCTTCCCTGGTGGCGCAGTGTTTGCGAGTCCGCCTGCCGATTCAGGGGATGCGGGTTCGTGCCCCGGTCCGGGAAGATCCCACATGCCGCGGAGCGGCTGGGCCCGTGAGCCATGGCCGCTGAGCCTGCGCGTCCGGAGCCTGTGCTCAGCAACGGGAGAGGCCACAGCAATAAAATATTTATAAATTCAGAAGCCAAGTTCATGGAGGCTCTAAACTATGGGGGAGAAAACAGACCCTGGGATCAAATGTAAAAATTCCACTCATGATTGCACAGCATGCTCTCTTGCCTGCTTAAACAATAAGCTTAAGAGTACTGTAAAAAAAAAAAAAAAAAAGAGTACTGTTTTGGCCACATCTAATGGGCTGGCAGACATCACGTTTGAGGACCTCGGAGATTCCCCTGGCAGCCGCTCCTCTGTGGCCCCAGGAGGCAGCGGCAAGGCCATTTGCACAGTTTAGCAGGAGCAAAGGGCTTGGCGGAGGGTGTTCCTGGAGAGAGCCAGGGCAGGAAGAGAGCAGTGGACACTCCGTTTCCTGACGGGATCTGCTGTGCGCTCACAAGGGGACACTGGTTAAGGTACGACCCCGCTCCAGCTAAGTTAAGGCTGGGCCATACCTGATTTTGTTATGTTTCGTTTTTGTTTATGACTGCAACCCCTCTTTTGGGAGCTGCCACTTTCCTCCACGAGGCTCCAGTGGGGCTGTTAATCAGGTGGCTTTGGCTAGCCAGCCGCAGAGGTGGTCAGTGTTGGGAGACAGGGCCCTTCCTGGGCTTCTTGGGCTCACACGCTGGGCTGTGCCTGCCCGGAATGCAAAGTCCTGACCGGTGTATTATCTCAGCCATTTCTCAGGCGGTTTATGTGGTTGGTAACCTTGTGAGACAAGATATTTTCTCCTCCTGGACAAAGAGCAGGCTTGCTTGCTGTAAAACCAGTGGGTCCCCCAAGCTCAGTGTTCCTCGCCTGTGGTGCACACAGCTGTGTGCGTGGTGTCCCTCTGGGTTATGTCATCTGGCTGCTCCCATGAGGCTGGGGGAGGCCCAATGCAGTGACTGATGTTCACGCTGCATGCTATGATGTAATTAGGTCTCTCATCTCTGATCTGTCCCTTGTCTTTTGGCAGCATGAAAGAAACAGCAACAGGCTAATTTATCAGCTTGAAAATAGGGTAAAATGTAATCACAGAGAGGGTGGACATTTGGTTTCCAGAAATGGACCCAAACAGGACTTCTCTCAAGTCCTTTTTAGGGATTGATGTGGATTTAGGAGAGAAAATATTGTGCGCTTCCCCGAGTTACTGCCTGTTACTCAGATTCCTTCCCATTAGAACTTTGGTGGGCTATAAGTTACACATATGAAGAACGGGGATTCAAATGCTAACCTTCTGTGTGCTCTCCCTGCCCCAAACTAGCCCCATCTCCACTTGTATGCAATGAACACCACTGCCCTCCTGATTTTTTTCCTGTTAGCAAGGGAACTTGCCCCCCTGAGGTCCGAGAGCAAGCTGACCAGAGTGTACAAGTGGATGCCACAGCAGAGGTGACATTTTGTACCCTGCATAGCCTAGAGTACATGTCCACAGGCACTGAAACTGCCATGCCATTGAACTTGTGTCTGAACAGCTCGGCACCTGCCTCTGCGGGGACACCTGCCGCACTCCCTCTCTCCCCACACACCCAACTTGGGAGTGAACCCTCTGAGCCCATCTGATGCATTGCCTAGGTTTTGCCAGGAAATGGACCTCTAACTATTTAATTTCCAGCAATCACTGTGGATTTGGGATGGTGGTCATTTTAACTTCAGAATTTAGGTCCTAGGCTTCATATAATTCAGATTTCAGTACTATATGCAAAACTCCTGAGGTTCATTTGAGATGTCTTGACTACCTTGGTGAGTATGATAGCGACAGCTATAAAACCAGGTTTTGTTGGTGGGGTGTCCATCAGTAAACCGTTCATCCAGGGATGGGGTGAGTCCTGCTTCACCTGCTCAGAAGGACGCCTCTCTTGTACTTTGCACAAAGGCACCACATGTCCTAATGCTGGCCCTGATTTGGGGCCACAAGGAAAAGGCTGAGAGAATAGCAGTGGTATGCTGTCCCCCACCCCACCCAATCACTGAACCCACACCAGCAACGACTTACCTGAAGATTCATTGTTAGATGAAAGAAAGTGAAAACCTCACCTGGTTCCACTGGTTTCCATTACCCACAGCTGAATAAAATTCCTTAATGATGAATGAAAACATTAAGGAAGATCTGCAAGGGAACAGAAACAGGACAGAAGCTTTCCTTCTAGGAGCATGGATGATGCATCTGGCCTGGATTTGAGGTCCCGATCTGTTATCCTGTTCTGTGCCCCTGAACCTGTCACTCTGCCCCTGGCGCCTAATGTGCAGGCAGGACCACCTTCTTCTGAGCACCAGCCCCCCTCAGTGGGGTGATGTCCTCTCTGTTTTGCCTTGGGCTCCAGGCCTTGTGTATAACAAATACGGGAGATTTTCATCTTCCCTCACAGAGCTTACAGGCTGGAGGAATGAGAATTACCTCTCTCGTAGGATGGGCACAATTCCAAAAGAAGTAATTTAGCTTACTTCCTAGACACCAAAACTCAAAGTCTGGTGACAGCTATCCTATTCCTCTGCAGCAAGGCCAGTGGAAAGGCTTTCCCTGAAGGAACCCAGAAACCTGTGGCTTCATTTCAAAAGCCATCTTCCTCCAGGCACATGTGGTGCAGAGGACTTTTGCACAATAACACTGAGAGATTTTAGGCCAGATTTTAATTTTTTCTGCAGACGGTTTTTGCCATTTATTTTAAATCTCTTCATTGTGAGCTATAGCACTCATAAAGTATATTAAACATAATATACAATTTAATTTTTTATGGAAAGTAAATGTAACAGGTCAAGAAATAAAACACTGCTAGCCCCCTGGACCCCTCTTGCGTATCCCTTCTCCATTGTAGTTCCCCCTTTCAAAGATAATCACTGTCCCTACTCTTATGGTCATTCACTTCTTTGCTTTTCTTTAAAATTTGACTAGGTAAATAGACATCCATGGACACTGTTGTTTGATTTTTATATCGAACTATTTAAGTGTATAGAAGTGGATCCATATAGTGTGTTCTTTGTATCTGACTGCTTTTACCAACATAGTGTTTGTGAGGTTCCTGCACGTCATTGCACACAGCTGTAGTTAATTCATTGTCACTATCATTGGATTGAGTAATCAACAGGTGTTTACAAATCCACCTAGTTGTAGACATCTGCTTGTTACCACTTTGGGGATTTTATGAATACATCAGCTCTGAGCATTCTCATCGATGTCTCCCTGTACTCAAGTACACACATTTAAGTAGGGTAGATACCTTGGAGGAGAATTGCCAGGTCATTGGATATGTCCAGGCACGTTGTCTTGAAGAAGCATCACATCCTGCGTTTGTCTGATGTTCCCTCTTGGTGTCTCACTTGTTCTTCCCTGGTATTTTCTATACATTGGAAGTTAGGTGTAAAGGTTTGATTAAGCTAGTCTCATTGTGGTTTTAATTCACATGTGTTGGATTTCTAACAAGACTGAACACCTTTCCATATATTTGTTGGCCATTTGGATTTCTTCCCTTGTGATGTGTCTATTCAAGTCTCTTGCCTACTTTTCTGCTCTGTTGTTTCTCTTTTTCTTACTGATTTGTAGGAGCTCCTTATTCTAGATATGCGTTGTGTCAACTGAAAAAAAATGCACAACCTAAAAGTTGAGAATTATCTTTTATTTGGTGGATAAACTGAGAACTTAAGTCCAGGAGAAAGCCCCTCAGATAGCTCTGAGGGACTGTTCCAAAGAGGTAAGGGAGGAACCAGAATACACAGGAGTTTTTGCAACAAAAACCAGGTGGTCAGAACATCAAAAATTACTGCTAACTAAAGAAAAAACAGACATCTCAAGTTAATGAATTTAGCACTTTTCTGAGTATGGGAAGGTGCAAGAGTCTGGGCTCACTGAAATCATTCCTTTGATATGCTCCTTCACTTTCTAGGACTGGTATCCTGTTTTCTTCCATCCTGTATCCCCTGAGGGTACACAGTCCAGGCAGTAGTGGCTGATGGCTTGATGGCCTTACTGATATGGCAGATGACATTCTTTGTCAACAGTTGAAAATATCTTCTCCCACTTCGTTGTTTGCCGTTTTACTTTTGTAAGAATATCTTTTGACGAGCTTAAGTTTTTAACTTTAATGTCCAATTTATCAATATATCTATGACCTGTTTAAGGAACTTTTCCTAACCTGGGGTCAAAAAGATATTCTTCTAGATTTTCTCCTCAGTTGCCTTTAATCATTGGATCTAAAGTCCTCTGGGAAGTGTTTTTTGTGTATGGTATGAGGTACAGGGAAGATTTCATTTCCTCCCCACAACACCATGTTTATTAAAAAGATGGTCCGGGCTTCCCTGGTGGCGCAGTGGTTGAGAGTCCGCCTGCCGATGCAGGGGACACGGGTTCGTGCCCCGGTCTGGGAAGATCCCACATGCTGCGGGGCAGCTGGGCCCGTGAGCCATGGCCGCTGAGCCTGCGCATCGAGAGCCTGTGCTCCGCAACGGGAGAGGCCACAACACTGAGAGGCCCGCATACCGCAAAAAAAAAAAAAAAGATGGTCCTTTCCCAGGTACTCCATAGAGCTACCTTCGTCATGACCCAAGGGTCCCTATGTGTGTAGGTTGGGAGATCTCCATCCTGTCCATTGTTCTATTTTTCTACCCTTGCACCAACACATTTTCATAGTTACTCTAGCTTCATACTAAGTTTTGACATCCAAATGTTCAAGTTCTCCCCCTATATTACTTCGAGAATGCCTTGGCTAAGATTTGGACATTTTGCACAAGAACTGTCTCCAACTTGGAACTTCCCTTTTGGAATAAGGATCATGGGGTTATTATTCTTTCCTGGGCTATGTTCTCAGAAGTGATTTACCTAAATTCCCAGTTGGTCCTTTCCAGGAACTTTGCCACCCGTGTCCTAAATAAGTATCTGATTTGAGTCCATGCAAGTCTGATGTTTGGAATCCCCATATTTGTTACATTCTACTTTTCAGAACAGGCTGCAGTATAGCAACTGAATGTGAAATAGCTGGTGAACTTTTTAGGACAAAGCACCTGATCTTTGGAAATGGATGGCTGACTGAGAGGTCATCCTCCCCTGGGGACTGCACCCTGGAGAGAAAATGAGCTCTGGCATCAGGTTTTTGGGTTCACTTCTCGGGTATACCAACTGCTAGTCGTGTGACCTTGGGCAAGTTAGTCAACATCCCCATCCTCAATTTCCTCATCAGTAAAATGGGATAATAAGAGTATCTACGCCATGGGTGTTTGTGAGGATTAAATGAGATAATACATGAAAAGTTCCTAGCATAGAATAAGTGCTTGGTAAATGCTAGCCATTATTCTTTTTGAGAAGAATTCCTCTTCCCTCCCAGGGCTTTGAGACTCACATAGGAGAATGGAGGACCGACATTCCTCTTGCGTTTCTAGATGCAGAGGGCTTTCCTTTGCACAGTCATTGGCAAGGTGGCCTAACATTACTATCTGTCACTCAGCAGTATGAAGGGAAAAAACAGTTGGTTTATGTCCTTGGCTGAAAACTACCTAGCACACTCAACTCCTTCAATTCTTTGAACTTAATGTTTCCAACGTCATAGAAATTACAAGTGGAGAGAGTCAGGGTGATGCCCCAGGGTCCTGTTCAACAGCAGTTTCAGATCAGCCCTTCCTTACTTATTGGTGCAGTGGGGTATTTACTGCCCTTGGGAGCTCTCCCACATCATGGGCATGTGCACCGCCTCAAGGAGAGTCAGGGTTGTTAGGGCTGCTATATATGTCAGGGACAAACTTAGAGTGTACATTTAGTTTATTATTAGGGAACCAACATGAAAGAGCCCTGTGGAGCAGAGCAATGAGATTATACCTCTGTCTGGAGAGCAATGAGAGAGAGAGAGACAGACAGACAGACAGACAGAGATAGGGAGGGGGGGTGCCCTGGAGCACACTGGAGAGGGCTAAGGGCCTGGAGGAGGGCAGAGATGTGATCCTAGGGGAGTCAGGGGCTGGGGTCAGGAACTGCACTGCGTAGTTGGTGTCGGCCAGAACAGCCTACAAGCTCAGGGGCAAGCCAGCCAGCCTGCCCCTCCCCCAAGCCTTTCCAGTTGGTAACTGTAGAGAAGTGGCTTTGGCTGTCCTGGCCTCAGGGCCATCCCCTGAAGGTCTCCACTACCTCGGAAGCCCTTCTAGAAACAGAGAGGGAGGTGGCGGTATGGGAGGGACAGTCCTAGGTCCAGTATCTGGGTGGAGCTGGACGGAGGAGGGTGCACTTGTTGCAATGAAATGGAAAGATGTTTGCCATTCCCTGAACAGGGGTTGCAGGGGTTGCAGCTACACAATTATACCTATAGCATGATCCTAACTAACGATAAATGCATGTATTGATACGTGCAGCTGTCTGTCTCAAAGGATCCGAGAGGTTATTTCCATGGCATAAAAGTTACTGTTTCTGGGCTTCCCTGGTGGCGCAGTGGTTGAGTCCGCCTGCCGATGCAGGGGACACGGGTTCGTGCCCCGGTCCAGGAAGATCCCACATGCCGCGGAGCGGCTGGGCCCGTGAGCCATGGCCGCTGAGCCTGCGCGTCCGGAGCCTGTGCTCCGCAACTGGAGAGGCCACAGCTGTAAGAGGCCCGCGTACCGCAAAAAAAAAAAAAGAAAAAAAAAGTTACTGTTTCTGGGTGGAATTATTGGTGCTTTTTTATGTCCTTCTGTTTTCTGCATTTGTAGTATGTATCTGCAGATTTTTGTAGTTAAATGGGTTTTATATTACTTTTGTAATTAGAATAAAAAGGGAAGGAACATTATTAGGACGTTTCCTTTAACTTGTCTGGGTTGAGGGTGGATTTGTGGATTCCCATTAGAATCAGCATTTGGAATCAAGCCTCACTCGTATTATACACGTAATAAGTACCATTCACTTACACACCTGTAACAGGTTTACCTCCACATGTTGGCCACTGACCAGCTGCTAAAATGTGGGGCTCCTTCCAGTTTTAGGATGAGAGCCAAAAGATCCCCCTGACCTCCCCCCGACCCCGACTCCTTAAAGGTTCTGGCTAAGGTTGTTTGCATGGCAATATGGGAAAAAAATAAAACCAGAAGATTATGTCTGTCTGGATTGGGGAAAGACTAAGGGGGCATCTTTTGTCTAATTATCCTCAACATCTGGCAGTGATGTTTGTTATAACATCAGTCAGCATTGCCTTCTGCAGTTGATTGTGGAGGCTAATGTCAGTGACCCAAGAAAATTAGGGGTCTGTTCTCTCAAGTAGCAGAAGGAGGGAGGAGTCCAGGGCTGGTGTGGTGGCTCCAGAGATCCTCGTGCCCAAGCTCCTATTGTCTCTGCCTCACCACTGGGCTCACAAGACCACAGCTGGACCTTCAGCCATTGTGTCCTTGTTTAGGCTGGGACTGGACGAGGCAAGAGGCAGACATGCCTTCCAAGAGGCCTCACCCCAAGGCTTGCACTTGTTTCTGGTGACATCCAATCCATACAAGAGACTCAGACTTGTTAGTTTAGTTAATTTATTTATATATAAATAAATATTTATTTATTTTATTTAAATATTTATATAGGTAGACAAACAACCTGGTACATTGCCCTGAGGTCTGTTACTAAAGAAGGAGAGAGACTAGGCCCTAGGCAGGCAACTAGCAGTCTCAGATATTCTAAAAGCTTATTTATTTTTTTGGCCACTCCCGTGTGCAGTGTGCAGGATCTTCCCTGCCTAGGAATCTAACCTCTGTCCCCTGCCATGGAAGCACGGAGTCTTAACCACTGGACTGCCAGGGAAGTCCCTAAAAACTCTTTTTTTTGCAGCAAAGTCCATAATTTATAGTGTTCCAGAGATCTTAGGATCAAGGTGGACTTTGGAAAAACTGGGGAAAACCAAAGGTGTCACAAAGAGTCCCTTGGGAAGAGTCTGCTCAACAAGATGGTTCTTTTGCTGCAGTTGGTCAGCCCCATGTTCACCCTCAGGGCAGAGTGTAGCAGATCTGCCCCTGGGCTGGCATCTGTCAGTGCTCAATGGTCTCAGTACAGATGATCAAGGAGAGCTAGCACAGGAGCAGGACATTCTTATTTTGTCATTCCCCTATTCCCTCTATTCACACATGGTTGGGCCCCCTGGCATTCTTTTGACAGTCACTAAAGTTGCAGACATGCTTGGCTTTGCAGTTTTTAGAGGGAACACTGTACCCTTTTTGGGGGTGGGGAGAGCCTTGAGCAGTGAGACCCAGGGACCACCAATGGCCAGAGATGGGCTTCTTGTAAAAAGAAGAACTGTCAGGGAATCTCTCTTTTAAACATGTACTCCTTAAAGTATGGGAAAAAAATTGTGTGAATATACGTTATCTGGGCCTGAAAATAATGATGGTCCCTTTCAAAACCTGGATGGGACAGACCTTAGCTGCAGAGAACCTGCTGACCAGAATCAGGTAAGGCAGGGGGCAGTCCACGGAAGAAAACATAAGGCTGCTTCACGAACTGGCCCTGTTCTTAGAGAGCATAGGGAAGCTGCCCCTAGGAGGAATTCCCAGGGAGAGGCAGGGTTTAGAAGGAAGGTGGTTTTCTAGGAGGCCGGTTTTGAGTCAGGAGGAAGGTTGCTTCAGGATGTTACATAAGAGGAAACGGAGCCCTCTACTCTACTCCCCCCCAACCCATCCTCATCCCCTGCAGTTTAAACTTTGAATATGTACAGATCACATCAGGGCTGTGATGGCTTTGAGATCTAAGAGGCTCGTGGAGCATTCTAGCTTTGCTTATTCTCTAACTCTGGAAAACTTCTGCCTTAAAATGGTAAAGTCAGGACTTCCCTGGTGGTCCAGTGGTTAAGACTCCATGCTTCCAACGCAGGAGGCACGGGTTCGATTCCTGGTCGGGGAAGTTCCGCATGCCCCACGGCCAAAAAATAAAAAACCAAACTAAAATGCCTCCACCCCTCATCGATCTCCTAAATGCATACTGGAGCCCTCCAACAGGTTACTGCCCCTCGCTCGGCCCTCTTCTGCCCTCTGCTGGAATGTTACTGCCAGCACCACTAGAGTTTACTCAAAGCTTTCTAGAGCTTTTGGTCAGTTCTTGATACTTCGTTTTGGTCTATAACAGAGAAGCTGACATACAAGTTATAGACCTTTGTAACTTATAACTGAATACTGAGTAAAATCAATGCTATATTTACACAGAATGAGTAACATCACTGTTAACAAACAGCTGATGAAGACGGTTGCTTTTTAACTGAACTTAACTATCAATCAAGGAAAAAGAGGGGCTTCCCTGGTGGCGCAGTGGTTGAGAGTCCGCCTGCCAACGCAGGGGACACGGGTTCGTGCCCCGGTCCGGGAAGATCCCACATGCCACGGAGCGGCTGGGCCCGTGAGCCATGGCCGCTGAGCCTGCGCGTCCGGAGCCTGTGCCCCGCAATGGGAGAGGCCACAACAGTGAGAGGCCTGCGTACCGCAAAAAAAAAAAGAAAAAAGAGACAGTAAATTTCTTGTGCTTAAAAGAAATGCTTATTGATGGCTACACTATACAAGATATTGTGCTCATCCTTAAAGGGACACATAGAATGAATTATACAGTTTCTGTTTGCAGTGAGTTTATAATCACATAATTCAGGAGGAAGGGAGGTAATTATAAAACCAGACGGCTCAAGGTAAGTCCCATGGGACAGTACGAGACCGTGATGGGGCTCAGATGACGGCGTGCTCAGGTTCAGTTAGAGATCAGAGAGGTCACAGACAAGCGGCAAATGCAGGTAGGCTGTGAGGAGGTGTGAGTGTTCCAGTGACAATGAACAATAGGAACAGGTCTCAACAGAGGGGAGAATGGGCTATCTTGGATGAGCTGTGAATTGGAGAGTGGTCAAGCGTGTCTAGAGAGTAGAGCACATGTAGGTTGGCAGGGAGAAGCTGGGGAAGGCAGGTAGGAATGTAGTTCTTTTTTCTCTCTTTATTCCATATTCTGGTATTGTTTGAAGTTCATGGTTAATAAACTGAATTTACTTATTGTCACTCTAAACACTGTAAACACACACACACACACTCATACACTTATATAACACATGCATATATATATATATATACACACAAGTATAAGAGACCTATATATATATATCTGTGCCCATACGTTAGTAAAAGAGTGGAATGAGATTGTCTTAGCTTTCTTAGAGATCATTCTGAGATCTATCAAATAGTTCATGTGGGATTGGATCAGTAAAGGCTCTGCAATGAGATAATTTGAGATAGGAATCATTTTCCCCCACTTTTATGTTTTTATTGTGAAATGAAACCAGATACAGAAAACTACAGAAGTATAGCTTAATGAATTATTACAAAGTGAATATCCACCTTGTATGAGCAAACATCCAAACACAACTGCTTCCTCCCCCTGAAAGGAACCATTTTTCTTCTACAGCATTTATCCATACTTCCTCACGTTTGTCTTTCAAGTTTGTCAACCAGGTGTGTAATTCTAGACACTGTAGTTTAGTAGTGTCTCCCCTTTGAAAGTTTATTTGATATATCAAGTCACTTTTAATCTACAGGTTCCCCCTCCATCCTTTTCTTTTCCTTAAAATTTATCGGTAAGGGCTTCCCTGGTGGCGCACTGGTTGAGAGTCCGCCTGCCGATGCAGGGGACAAGGGTTCGTGCCCCGGTGCGGGAAGATCCCACATGCCGCGGAGCGGCTGGGCCCGTGAGCCATGGCCGCTGAGCCTGCGCGTTCGGAGCCTGTGCTCCACAACGGGAGAGGCCACAACAGTGAGAGGCCCGTGTACCGCAAAAAAAAAAATTATCGGTGGAAGAGCCTGGGCCGCTTGACCTGTAGTTCGCGGGTTTTTTTTGTTTCTTTATTTGTTTGTTTTTCTTTTGGCCACACCCCGAGACATGCGAGATCTAAGTTCCCCGACCAGGGATCAAAACAGTGCCCCCTGCAGTGGAAGCATGGTGTCTTAACCACTGGACCGCCAGTGAAGTCCCTTGACCTGTAGTTTTGACCTTGTGATGGCGTGTGCATGGCACGTCTTGTATTCCTCTGACCTCTGTGTTCCCTGCAGATTGACAGCTGAATCCAGAGGCTGGATCCCACTTGGGTTTGAACTGTTTGGCAAGATGCCAGGTGGTGAAGCTTCTTTTATCTCCTAACCTTTGACTGTGTGATGTTAGTAGCCATTGATTCTCAATATCTAGATCCACTAATTTGTTGGGCATTATGAAATGGTGATATTCTGAAACTATCATTTCTTTTTCATTTCATTTATCAGTTAGATTACATCTATAAGGAGTTTCCCATGGCAGTGGTTCTTTAGAGAAGGGTACTGCTAACATGTAATCCTCGGATATTCACACCCTCCTAAGTCCGACCCCTTAGCAGTCATCTCTTGCAGGACTTTGTAGAGCCCAAACTGGCCCTAGAAACACTGGCTCAGTCCTTGTCTGGCACTGGCCACTTGTGGACCCAGCATTAAAGGATTCCTACCCCCTTGGTGACCCACTCTTTGTGGGGTGGGATAGCTGTCTCTGTTCATATGGTGGATTAGATACTCTAAATGATCTTCCAGTTGAAAACACCAAAATGCTAGGGAAATATTTTTAAAATATGTTGTTGAGAGTCCCTAAAATCTGCAAGGATCAAAAAAAATGAAAAGAAAGCAAGAATCTTATGAGGTAATTGAATGACGAAGCTGGCTTCTGCACAGAGAGTTTCTTTCTTTTTAAAAAAAATTTTTATGTTAAAATAGAGTATAGTTGATTTACAATGTTGTGTTAGTTTCAGGTGTACAGCAAAGTGATTCAGTTATACATATACATATATCCATTCTTTTTCAGATTCTTTTCCCATATAGATTATTGAGTAGAATTCCCTAAGTCCTTGTTGATTATCTTTTTTTTGGCCCCAACCCCAAGACATGCATGATATTAGTTCCCTGATCAGAGAGAGAACCCATGCCCCCTACAGTGGAAGCACAGAGTCCTAACCACTGGGCAACCAGGAATTCCCTACTTTATATATAGTAGTGTGTATATATTAATCCCAAACTCCTAATTTATCACTCCCCCCACCTTTCCCCTTTAGTAACCATAAGTTTGTTTTTGAAGTCTGAGTCTTTCTGTTTAAATAAGTTCATTTGTATTCTTCTTTTAGATTCCACATGTAAGTGATATCATATATTTGTCTTTTTCTGTCTGACTGACTTCACTTAGTATGATCATCTCTAGGTCCATCCATGTTGCTGCAAATGGCATTATTTCATTCTTTTTTATGGCTGAGTAATATTCCCTTGTATATATGTACCACATCTTCTTTATCCATTTCTCTGTCCATGGACATTTTGGTTGCTTCCATGTTTTGGCTATTGTAAATAATGCACATCGGGGTGCATGTATCTTTTTGAATTACAGTTTTCCCTGGATATATGCCCAGGAGTGGGATTGCTGGATCATATGGAAGTTCTATTTTTAGTTTTTTAAGGAACCCCCATACTGTTCTCCATAATGGTTGTATCAAATTACATTCCCACCAATGGTGTAGGAGGGTTCCTTTTTCTCCATACCTTCTCCAGCATTTATTATTCATAGACTTTTTGATGATAGCCATTCTGCCATGTGTGAGGTGATAACCTCATTGTAGTTTTGATTTGAGTTCACTAATAATTAGCGATGTTGAGCATCTTTTCATGTGTTTGTTGGCCGTCTGTATGTCTTCTTTGGAGAAGCATCTACTTAGATCTGCCCATTTTTTGATTGGGTTGTTTGGTTTTTTGATACTGAGCCTCATGAGCTGTTTGTGTATTTTGGAGATTAATCCCTTGTTGGTTGCTTTGTTTGCAAATACCTTCTCCCATTCTGTGTGTTTTCTTTTCATTTTGTTTATGGTTTCCTTTGCTTGCACAGAGAGTTTCTGCTAAAGGGTGGAGATCTTGACTTTCCTCTTTGATAGCTGTGGGTGGCTCAGGGATAGGTGATAAGGCTAGGGCATGCCCAAGGGGGAAGTTTGTTAGGAGACCCTTTTGCTTAAGGCTGGGAATCCAATCTAAGGGTAAGTGTGAACAAGAAATAAACCTGATGTGCTACAGACGATGGCAAGGAGACTTGCCTGTTTCAACCTTGCCATGAGGAAGGAATAAAAAGTCTCCCCTGAGAATCTCTAATGACAAGCTGGTTTTCATAGAGTTATGATCCAAATTTATGTAACCTGTGTGGTTAAAAAAAAAAGTGAAACATATAAATTAAGAATGGTTCATGGTTGATTGTGTCTTTAGGAAAATGGTAGAATTAAACATAAACCCTTTCTGGAGGCATACAACCTCAACAGCTCCAGAGATTTTCTAGAGAGAATTTCTTCATTTCTAAGTAAGTGAGCAGTTCAAGGTCAAAAATTATTTTTTTTAAAAAGGGGCTGGTGGATATGAGGCACATGACCGAGGTCTAGTTGGAAAAATAGATGTCAGAAACAGACCTGAAAGACTTTGGATATTGTAATTTATCAGATGCAAACTATAAAATAGATATGTGTAATGTGTTTAAATAAAATAAGTCTGCAAATATGATTGGAAAAGAGACTGTAAGTAAATTTGAAAAAGGAACAAATAGAATTTTAGCACAAAAAAGATAATTATTAAAAATTAAAATTCCAGGGATGGTTTAAATATCAGATTTTAGAGGAAGCTGAAGAGAGAAATGATAAACTGGAAAAGAAATTCAAAGAAATTATCTGTAATGCAGATCAGAGGCACAAAGACAAAAAATGAGACAGGTAACAAGACTTGGAGGAGAGAGAGGATCTAACAGATGATCAACCAGAGTTCTAGAAGGAGACAGTGTCACTGAGGTGACATTCAAAGAGACAATGGTTGAGAATTCTCCATATCCGATGAAAGCAACCAATCCTCATATTCAGGAAGCCCAGGAAATCCCAAATAATATAGATAAATCTTCCAAGATACATCATAAGCAAACCATAGAATGCCAGTTTAAAGAGATATGAAAAACAGTCATATTAAAAAGGAACAGCAATTAGAGAAGCCTAATTCTTAACAGAAAAAAATGGAAGCCAGAAAATAGTAGCACAATAGCTTTAATTTGCTAATAGAAAATAACTTTCAAACTAGAATTCTGTACTCAAAATATATCTCAAGTATTTTCAGAGAAACAGAATTTGAGAGCTTACCAACAGACCTTCATCAGAATCAAAGGAAAAAGTTCAGGGGCTTCCCTTGTGGAGCAGTGGTTAAGAATCTGCCTGCCAATGCAGGGGACACAGTTTCGATCCCTGGTCCGGGAAGATCCCACATGCCGCGAAGCCACTAAGCCCATGCGCCACAACTTCTGAGCCTGTGCTCTAGAGCCTGTGCTCTAGAGTCTGTGAGCCTCAACTACTGAGCCCGCGTGCTGCAACTACTGAAGCCCATGTTGCAGAGCCTGTGCTCTGCAACAAGAGAAGCCACCACAGTGAGAAGCCTGCACACAGCAATGAAGAGTAGCCCCCACTCGCTGCAACTGGAGAAAGCCCGTGTGCAGCAACGAAGACCCAACACAACCAAAAATAAATAAATAAATTTATATCTAAAAAAAAAAAAGGGTAAAGTTCAGGAAGAGAGGAAAGCTTCCAGAGATGCAAAAAAGAATGATGAACAAAAATAACTGTATGGGTATATATAAACTAATATTGACTCCTTAAGATAATGATAGTAATAAGTGTATATTTGTGGAGGCAAATAAAACCAAAATACTGAACAAAAGTAGCATGTAAGTTATAAGTGTGTGATTGGAATTAAAACGTTCTGTTCTTCTTGTGTGATTTGGGAGGTTAAGGATATTGATTAACGTTAGTCTTTGTAAAAATACGCATCTTAAAACATCTAGGGGTAGTCATTAAACGAAGATAGGGAGAGTGAAAGAGCAGTTAAGAGATACAGGATGTCAGACTGGATTAAAAATAAAATCTTACTGTTAAATGAGACATAAGCACACAAAAAGGTGCAAAGTCACAGAAGAGTAAAGCTGGTTACTGCATAATGATTAAAGATCTACTTCACTGGGAAGTTATCTAACCTTATATGTATCTGATCACACAGCATCTACTTAAAGCAAAATGACAAATCTACCAGGAGAAAGTGACAGATCCATTATTACAATGCAAGATTTTAACACATCACTTTCAGTAAGGTTTGGACGATGTAGTAAGATATCTGAGATTTGAATAGCACGATTAGCAAGCATTATATAAAGAACATGTGAACAATTGGAGAATACGCATATTTTTAAAAGAGCATATAGAATTTGATAAAAATTACCCATATACTAGGTCACAAATCTAGCTTTTACAAATTTCAGAGGTTCAGTATCATATAGAACACCTTCTTTGACAACAATACAATTGTGAGATGTAAATAGAAAACACTAAAAAATCATCTGTATCATTCAGCAGTGATTGAAAAATCTCTATTTTAGGCAGAAAAGGAATTAATACTGAGAAATAGGTGATTACGAAATTGTTGAAAGGGATGGAGAAGTGAACTATAGGTGGGACTTCCAGAGACGATTTCCAGAAGAGAAGCCCTGAGTGGACCTGCCTTCACCTCTGCCACGGGCAGTAGGGTGGGAAGCAGAGGTTGTGCAGGTGGGGACCTGTGGCAGTCTGTTGTGGTATTGGGACTTTTGAGGTGAAGACAGACCACCAGGCTGCAATCCAGGGATCCAGAAGCAGTCACTGCTGCTGTCACAACTGTCTCCCCACACCCTGAAGCCAGGGGCTGGATGTGAGAACCCTGAGTTCAGTGCTACCACCATCAAGATGAACTCTCAACACTCAAAAAGACCGAGACCAGACAGACACTGGAATGCTGCTGAAGAAAACCCAAACATTCTATGAATTTGTCAGTAGGATGATGGTGCTTACTACTTTTTTTAAAACCACCTCCAGCTTTATTAAGATATAATTGACGTATAAGTGTATAAGTTTAAGGTGTACAATATGTTGATACAATACATTTATATATTGCAAATGATTACTATTATAGCTTTAGCTCACATCTCTGTCACATAATTACCGTTTCTTTTTGTAGTGAGATCATTTAAGATCTCTCTTAGCAACTTCCAAGTACGTAATACAGGATTATTAACTATAATCACCATGCCGCATATCATATCCTCAGAACTTATTCATCTTATAACTGGAAGTTTGTACTTTGACCAACATCTCCCCATTTTTCCCACCCCGCCCCTGCCCCCTCCCAGCCTCTGGGAACCACTATTCTACTTTCTGTTTCTAGGAGCTCAGCTTTTTTAGGTCCCACATATAAGTGAGGTCATCTAGTATTTGTCTTTGACTTATTTCACTTAGCGTGATGCCATCAAGGTCCATCCATGTTGTCACAAAAGTAGGATTTCCTGCTTTTTTATGCCTGAATAATATTCCATTGTGTCTGTATACACCATGTGTATACACCACATCTTCTTTATCCATTCAGCTGTTAATGGACACCTAGGTTATTTCCATATCTTGACTGTTGTAAATAATGCTGCAATGAACATGAGAGTGCAGATATCTCTCTTTTTTTAAAATAACTTTATCTTATTATTTCTGTCTGCGTTGGGTCTTTGCTGCTGTGCACGGGCTTTCCCTAGTTGCAGCAAGCGGGGGCTACTCTTCATTGCGGTGTGTGGGCTTCTCATTGTGGTGGCTTCCCTTGATGTGGAGCATCGGTTCTAGGTGCACAGGCTTCAGTAGTTGTGGCACCCGGGCTCAGTAGTTGTGGATCGCGGGCTCTAGAAAGCATGCTCAGTAGTTGTGGCGCATGGGCTTAGTTGCCCCGCAGCATGTGGCATCTTCCCGGACCAGAGCTCGAATCCACATCCTGTGCAGTGGCAGGTGGATTCTTAACCACTGCGCCACCAGGGAAGCCCCAGATACCTCTTTAAGAACCTGTTTTCATTCCCTTTGGATAATGTACCCAGGAGTGCAATTGCTGGACCATATGGTAGTTCTACTTTTGATTTTTTGAGGAACCTCCACACTGTTTTCCATTGTGGCCGCACCAATTTATATACCCACCAGCAGTGCAGAAGGGTTCCCTTTTCTTCACATCCTCACCAACACTTATCTCTTGTCTTTTTGATGATAGCCATTCTAACACTGTGAGGTGGTACCTGATTGTGGTTTTGATTTACACTTCCTTGATGATTACTGATGTTTGGCACCTTTTCATGTACCTGTTGGCCATTTGGATATTGTCTTTGGAAAAATGTCTATTCAGATCCTTTGCCCAGTTTTTAATCAGATTTTTTTAGCTATTGAATTGTAGATGTTCCTTATATATTTTGACATTAATCCTTTATCAGATATATGATTTGCAAATATTTTCTCCCATTCAGTGTTGCCTTTTGTTTTTTGGATGGTTTCCTTTGCCGTGAAGAAGCTTTTTAGTTTGATATAGTCCCATTAATTTAGTTTTGCTTTTGTTGCCTTTGCTTTTGGTGTCCAACCAAAAAAAATCGTTACTAAGACTGATGTCAAGGAGCTTTTTCGCTATGCTTTCTTCAAGGAGTTTTGTAGTTTCAGGTCTTACGTTCAAGTCTTTAATCCATTTTGAGTTGATTTTTGTGTATGGTGTAAGATAGTGGTCCAGTTTCATTCTTTTGCAGGTAGCTGTCCAGTTTTCCCAGCATAAGTTATTGAAGAGGCTACCTTTTCCCCACTGTGTATTCTTGGCTCCTTTTTTTGTAAATTAAATGACCATAAATATGTGGGTTTATTTCTGGTCTCTTCTGTTCCATTTATCTATGTGTATGTTTTTATGCCAGGACCATCCTGTTTTGATTACTAGATCTTTGTAATATAGTTTGAAGTCAGAAAGTATGATGCCTCCAGCCTTCTTTCTCAAGATTGCTTTGCCTTTCCAGGGGTCTTTTGTGGTTCCATACAAATTTTAGGATTCTTTGTTCTATTTCTGTGAAAAATGCCATTGGAATTTTGGTAGAGATTGCACTGAATCTGTAGATTGCTTTGCATAGTATAGACACTTTAATGATATTAATTTTTCCAATTTGTGATCATGGACTATCTTTCTATTTATTTGTGTCTAATGTTTCTTTCATCTATGTCTTATAGTTCTTAGTGTATAGATCTTTCACTGCCTTGGTTAAATTTATTCTTGAGTAGTTTATTTTTTGCTATTGTAAATAGGATTGTTTTCTTAATTTCTCTATCTGTAGATCATTGTTAGTGTATAGAAATGCAACTGACTTTGAGGAATTGTTTTTGTATCCTAAGCTTCCTGAATTTGTTTATTAGTTCTAACGGTTTTTAGGTGGAGTCCATAGAGTTTTTCTATATAAAATATCATGTCATCTTCAAATAGAGACAATTTTACTCTTTCCTTTCCAGTTTAGAAATTGGATGCCTTTTAATTCTCTTTCTTGCCTAATTTCTCTTCTTAGGATTTCCAGTACTATGTTGAGTAAACGTGACAAGACTAGGCATCTTGTCTTGGTCCTCATCTTAGAGGAAAAACTTTCAGCTTTTTATCATTGAGTATGATGTTAGCTATGGCCTTGTAATATATGGCCTTTATTATGTTGAGGTACATTCCTACTACTCAGTTTGTTGAGAGTTGTTGTTTTTACCATGAAAGGATGTTGAATTTTTTCAATTGCTTCTTCTACAAGGATATGAAGAGGATATGATTTTTATCCTTCATTTTGTTAATGTGATGTATCACATTGATTTTGTGGATGCTGAAACATTTTTGTATTCCTGGAACGAATCCCACTCGATTTTGGTGTAAATCCTTTTAATGTACAGTTGACCCTTGAATAAATGGGGATTAATCCACATATAACCTAGTTGGCCCTCTGTATCTGTAGTTCCTCCACATTCATGAATACAACCAACCATGGATTGGATAGTACTGTATTATTTACAATTGTAAGATATTCCCGTTTAAGTGGACCCATGTGTTTCAAACCTGTGTTGTTCAAGGGTCAACCATACTATTGAATTTGGTTTGCTAATATTTTGTTGAGGATTTTCGCATCTCTGATCATCAGTGATATTGGCCTGTAATTTAATTTTCTCGTGGTGTCCTTGTCTGGTTTTGTTCTTTTCAGAGTAATGCTGGCCTTATAAAATGAGTTTGAAAGTGTTCTCTCCTCTTCTGTTTTTTGGAAGAGTTTGAGAAGGATTACTATTGGTATCTTCTTTAAATGTTTGGTAGAATTCACCAGTGGAGCCATCTGTTCCTGGACTTTCTTTTTTGAGGGTTTTTGATTACTGATTCAATCTCCTTACCAGTAATTGGTCTGCTCAGATTTTCTATTTGTGAGTCATTGTTGGTAGTTGTATGTTTCTAGGAATTTATCCATTTTTTCTAGGTTGTCCAATATTTTGTTGTATAATTATTCATAGTAGTGGCTTCTGATCCTTTGTATTGTTTGTGTGGTATCAGTTATAATGATTTATTATTTTAATTTTCTCTTTAATTTTTAATTTAGAGTCCTTTCTTTTTCTTGTTTAGTCTAGCTAAAAGTTTTGTCTATTTTGTTTATATTACAGAAAAACAAGCTTAACATTTCATTGATCTTTTCTATTGTCTTTTTAGTCTCTATTTCATTTACTTCTGCTTTGATCTTTGCTATTTCCTTTCTTCTTCTAACTTTGGGCTTAGTTTGTTCTTCTTTTTCTAGCTCCTTTCTAGTTATGTTGTTTATTTGAAATGTTCCTTGTTTCTTTCTTTCTTTTTTTTTTTTTTTGGTTATTTTTGGCTGTGTTGTGTCTTCATTGCTGCGCATGGGCTTTCTCCAGTTGTGGTGAGCAGGGGCACGTTGTAGTGCGTGGGCTCCTCATTGCGGTGGCTTCTCGAGTTGCAGAGCATGGGCTCTAGGTGCACGGGCTTCAGTAATTGTGGTGCATGGGCTCAGTAGTTGCGGCACACGGGCTTTAGGGCTCTCGGCCTTCAGTAGTTGTGGTGTGCGGGCTCAGTAGTTGTGACTCGTGGGCTCTATAGCGCAAGCTCAGTTGTGGCGCACGGGTTTAGTTGCTCCGCGGCGTGTGGGATCTTCCCAGACCAGGGATTGAACCCGTGTCCTCTGCACTGGCAGGCATTCTTAACCACTGCGCCACCAGGGAAATCCCAATTTCTTGTTTCTTGTTTCTTAATGTAGGTGTTTATCACTGTAAACTTCCCTCTTAGAACTCCTTTTGCTGCATCCCATAAGTTTTGGTATGTTGTTTTCCATTTTCATTTATCTCACAATATTTTTCAAATTTATCTTTTGATTTCTTCTTTGACCTATTGGCTGTTCAGGAATATGTTGTTTAATCTCCATATATTTGTGAACTTTCCAGTTTTCTTCTTTTAATTGATTTCTAGTTTTATATCTTTGTAGTCAGAAAAGATGCTTGATATGATTTCAGTATCTTAAATTTATTAGGACTTCTTTGTGGCCTAACATATTACCTATCCTGGAGAATGTTCCATGTGCACTTGAAAAGAATATGTATTCTGCTGCTGTTGGATGGAATGTTCTGTAAATGTCTGTCAGACACATCTGGTTAAACATGTTGTCTAAGTCCAATATTTCCTTATTGATTTTCTGTCTGGATAATCTATTGTCAAAAGTGGGGTATTGAAGTTCCCTATTATTACTGTATTGCTGTCTATTTCTCCCTTCAGATTTGTTAATATTTGCTTTATACATTCTGTGCTTCTGTACTGGGTGCATAAATATTTACAAATGCTATATCCCCTTGATGAATTGATCCCTTTTATCATTCTGTAATGACCTTCTTGTCTCTTGTTACAGTTTTTGGTTTAAAGTCTATCTTGTCTGATATAAATATTGCAATACCAGGTTTCTTTTGGTTTCCATTGGCAGGGAATATCTTTTTCCATCCCTTCACTCTTGGTGTATGTGTGTTCTTAAAGGTGAAATGAGTCTTTTCTAGGGAGCATATAATTGGGTCTTTTTTTTTTTTCATCCATTCAGCTATTCTGTGTCTTTTGGTTACAGAATTTAGTCCATTTACATTTGAAATAATTATTGATAGTTATGGACTTATTATTGCCATTTAGTTAATTGAGTTGTTGTTTTGCAATTCCTCTGTTCCTCTCATCTTTTCTGATTTTATGTTTTTCTGTAGTGGTATGCTTAGATTACTTTCTTTGTATCTCTTATATGTCTACTGTAGGTGTTTGCTTTGTAGTTACCATGATGTTTACATAAAACATATTACATTTATAATGGTCTGTCTTAATCTGCTAAGAACTTAATTTTGAAAACATACAAAAGCTCTACATTTTCACTCTCCATCTCCCCCACATTTTATGTTTTTTTTATGTCACAGTTTACATCTTTTTATTGTACTTTGTGTATCCATTAACAAATTAGTGTAATTGTAGTCATTTTTAATATTTTTCTCTTCATACTAGAGTTATAAGTATTTACTCACCACCATTACATTAGAATATTCTGGATTTAACTATACATTTGTCTTTACCAGTGATTCTTATACTTTCACACTTTCAGATACTTTTCCTGTTACCAATTAGCATCCTTTGGTTTTAGTCTGAGGTATTCGCTTTAACATTTTTTTTGTAAGGGTAGTCTAGTGGTGATGAACTCCTTCAGCTTTTGCTTGTCTATAAAACTGTCTCTCCTTCAGTTCTGAAGGACAGCTTTGCTGGGTAGAATATTCTTAGTTGGCAGTTTTTTTCTTTCAGCACTTTGAATATATCATCTCACTCCCTTCTGGCCTACAAAGTTTGTGATGAAAAATCTGCTGATGGTCTTATGGTGGTTTCCTTGTATGTTACAATTTGTTTTTCTCTTGCTGTTTTTAAGATTCTCTTCTTTAAGGACCTACTGTATAGCACAGGGAACTCTGCTCAATATTATGTAACAATCTAAATGGGAAAAGAATTTGAAAAAGAACAGATACATGTATATGAAGAACTAAATCACTCTGCTGTACACCTGAAGCTAACACAACATTGTTCATCAACTGTACTCCAATATAAAATAAAAAGTTTAAAAAAAGTTTCTCTTTAAATTTTTACAATTTAATTAATGTGTCTCAGCATGGGTCTCTTTAGATTAATCTTATTGGTACTCTTTGGACTTCCTCAATCTGGATGTTTGTTTCTTTCCTTAAGCCCTCTTCACTCTTTTTCTTTTTGCTTCTCTTTTTTTTGACATTTATTTTATTTTTAAAATTAATTAATTAATTAATTTGGCTGTATCAGGTCTTAGTTGTGGCACGTGGGATCTTTGTTGCGGCATGCGGGACTTTTCATTGTGGCGTGCAGGCTCTTCATTGTGGTGCATGGGCTTCTCTAGTTGTGGTGCACTGGCTTCTCTCTAGTTGTGGCACATGGGCTCCAGAGCACATGGGCTTAGTAGTTGCGGCACGTGGGCTCTTTAGTTGTGTCACGAGGGCTCAGTCGCCCAGTGGCACATGGGATCTTAGTTCCCTAACCAGGGATCGAACCTGTGTCCCCTGCATTGGAAGGCAGATTCTTAACCACTGGACCACCAGGGAAATCCCACTTTTTGCTTCTCTTATTGGATGAATTCCACTGCCTTATCTATGAGTTTGCTGATCCTTCTTTCTGTTTAATCTAGTTTGTTGTAGAGCCCCTCTATTGAAATTTTCAGTTCAGTTATTTTATTTATTAGCCCTGTGATCTCTTGTTTGGTACTTTAAAAATATGTTCTCTTTGTTGAAATTCTCACTTTGTTCATGCATTGTTCTGACTTCAGTGAGCACCTTTATGACTGTTATTTTGAACTCTTTATCAGGTAAAATATTCATTTCCTTAAGATCTGCTTCAGGACTTTTATCTTTTCTTTTTGTTTGGAACATATTCCTCTGTTTTTTCTTTTTCCTGGACTCTTTCTGTTGGTTTTTGTGTCTTAGATAAAATAGCCACCTCTCCCATCCCAGCCTTTTATTATTATTATTATTACTTTTTTGCTGCACACTCCATGGCTTGTAGGACTTTAGTTCCCCGACCAGGGATGGAACCTGTGTCCCCTGAAGTGCAAGTGTGGAGTCTTAACCACCGCACTGCCAGGGAATTCCCTCTCCCACTTTTGATAGAGTAGTCTTATGTAGGATAGGAACCTTCTCAAGCAGCCTTGCCTATGCCCTTGGTTGTGTCTCAAATCTTTGTGATTGTCCAAGTTGACTTCTTTATTCTAGTAGTTGAAGGTGTGTCAAGACCCATCAGTGTTCCAAAGGGAAGACTGCAGCCAGCACCTACATGCAGGCCAGTTGGAAGCTGGACCTTCAGGCAACAGCTTGGGAAATAAGTAGTTAGGCCCCTTCCAGGGAGAAATTGTGAAATAGGCATTTTTGCCTGTTCCTTCTGCCCTGAGCCTGGAGGTACAACTGTGGGAAGGTGCTTCTGAGCCCATTAAAAACCTCTGGCTTGCTACAGTTCTCTGGGACTCCTGAATCAACCCCGGTGCTGTTAGAGCCAGGTGATCTGTGGGGCTGTTCCTCAGGCGGCAGCTGCAAAAACCGGGGCACCACACATGTATACTAGCTCCTTCCAGGGAGCTACTGGTGACGTGGAGTGGGCTAGAGGGAAAGGGCAGGGGAAGTTTCATGTACATCCCTGGTCTCTGTAGAGAATCACAGATGTGTGCCAAGTTAAAAGCCTGACCCTCAGCAGCTTTTGAAGTATCCAGATTAGACCCCTTTCAGGGAAAGACTGGGAGACAGGCATTTCTGCCAGCCCTCTCTGCCCTGGGCCCTGGGAGAACAGCCACGGTGAGTGCTTGCACCTGTTAATAACAGCTGCTTTGCTGGCTGTGGCCTTGTGGGTCTAATGGATGTAAGCCCTGTTGGCTTTCAGAGCTAGGTCTCTTAGGTGGGAGTCTTAAAAGTTGGGACTTTAAATATGGGTTCCAAACGCTTCACTCCTCAAGGAGAAGCTGGGAGTTGGGGGTTTCCTCCAGTTGTATGGCACTGTGCTGTAGCCTTTCCTACCCATTTTGATGTGGCTGTTTTCTTGTTTGCCCAATGTGTAAGAGCTGCTTAGGTAGTTTCCAGATTTCTTTCAGAGGGAGTTGCTCCATGTTCCGGGGTCAGGGAGTGGGGCTCAGAACCCTTCTTTGTCACTCACCATCTTGAAAGATTGCCCTGATGATATTTACTTATTTTCCTTCTTTCAGTTCATAGGTAGGTGCATCCAGTGGAAGAACTTAATTCACATTCAGGGAGTCTGACTGAATATGAAGTCTGGGAGTCTGACATATGAAGCTTTATCTTGCCAGACTCTGAAGGATTGGAAGGCAACTAGAAGGAGGTTTGGCATGGGTGATAAATGCCAGTTTAGCAAACCCACTACAACTCATTGGTCAAAGAAAAAATTCATAATGTAAATTTAAAATTATTTGGAATTGAAGACTGAAACACTATGTATTCAAACTTGTGAGGTACAGTTAAAATTACACTCAGAAATTGATAGCTTAAATGTTTATATCAAAAATAAAGGATCAACATTAATGAGCTAAGATTCCAACTTCAAAAATTTAAGAATAAACCTAGCATATCATACCCAATGAAAAACAGCGGTTTAGAAATAAGAGCATAATTCAGTAATTATACATGGCAAATAAAAATATAATAGAGAAGATAAAAACCAAGAATTTGTTCACAGCAATAAAATAGACTTCAGGCAAAATGATCTCATACAAAAAAGAAAAGATATAAGTAAACAATAATAGGAATGAAAAAGGAAATACAACTACAAATGTGCAGACACTGTGATAATAAAAGGATATTATGAACAACTTTTTGTCATTATATTTGAAGACTTAGTCTAAATGATTACATTCTTAGAAAAATATAACTTACTTAAATCGACTCAAGAATAAATAGAAGAATGCATAGTCTTATGATCCTTAAATAAATTGAATCAGTAGGTAACATCATCTCTTAAAGAAAACACCCAGTTCAGAAGGTTTTATAGGTGACTTCCATCAAACTTTCAAACACTAGGTCATTCTGATTATAAGCAAACCCTTTCAGGGAACGTATTTCAACAAGAGCTGGATTTTTAATATGACTATTCCTATTTTTAAATGTTGGCAACTATTGAAACATTTTTGTCAGTGCAGGCAAAACAAAATATGTCTGGAGGCTGGTTTGAGCCCACAGTCTGCCAGTTTGCAACCCTTGATCTAAACTTTACAGAGCTCGTCCAAGTCATAGTGCAATTAAATCGAACAATTTAGGTCTAACGGTAAGAAAATTTGCTGATGGAATTATGAGACACTGACAGAATTTCCATAGGTGGTTGTAGAAATAGTCTCTGAAGACTAAAAATCACAGATAACTGTAGTGTTCCTAATAAGACTGACATGCAGCCCTGCTTGAAGGCAGAAAGATGGACAGGATGACCTTTCTGGGTTGTCTCATGGATTTTCTAGCCTTTCTAACAAATCCAGTTTTCTTAACACTTTCCTTCTGTGTTACCATCTGACCCAATAATAAACACAGTGATTTGATGCTTCATGTGGACATTCTGGCTTCAGAAAAAGAGCATTACAATATTTAGGTCTAATTTAGGGCCCAGAGTCTTCTACATTGTTCAATTATTTGCACTTATTTTATTAGGAGAGGTAATATAATGTAGTGATGAATAGCACGGACTTTAGGGCCAGACTATATTAGTTCAGATACTGGCTTTACCACTTCATACCTATGTGACCTCTCTGTATCTTAGTTTCCTCACCAGTAAAACGGGAATAAGACAGAATCTCTATTCTCTTTTTAAAATATATTTTATTGAAGTGTAATGGATTTACAATGTTTTGTTAACTTCTACTGTACAGCAAAGTGATTCAGTTATACACATATATACATTCCTTTTCATATTCTTTTCCATGATGTTTATCACAGTTTTGTTAACTTCTACTGTACAGCAAAGTGATTCAGTTATACACATATATACATTCCTTTTCATATTCTTTTCCATGATAGTTTATCACAGGATATTGAATATAGTTCCCTGTGCTATACAGTAGGACCTTGTTGTTTATCCATTCTATGTATAATACTGGGTTGGCCAAAAAGTTCGTTTGTTATGTTTTCTATAACATCTTACGGAAAAACCCAAATGAACTTTTTGGCTGGTCTAGTAGTTTGCATCTGCTAATCCCAGACTCCCAATCCCTCCCTCCCCACACCCCTCCCCCTTAACAACCACAAGTCTGTTCTCTATGTTTGTGAGTCTGTTTCGTAGATAAGTTCATTTGTGTCATACTTTAGATTTCACATATAAGTGATATCGTATGGTATTTGTCTTTCTGCCTCACTTCACTTAGTATGATAATCTCTAGGTCCATCCATGTTACTGCAAATGATATTATTTCATTCTTTTTTATGGCTGAGTAGTATTCCATTGTATATATGTACCACATCTTCTATATCCATTCATCTGTTAATGGAAATTTAGAGGATCCCTGTCTTAGAGCATTCACATTCTACTTGTGGGAGACAATTTTTTTTAAAAAACATAATATATGTCAGCAGACTCTATTTCCATATCCTTGAATCTGGACTTGGTCATGTAATTTTGCTTGGCTAATGGAATGAGGCAGAAGTGATGGAACTCCAGTTCCAAGCCTGGGCCTCAAGAGTCTGTTTCCACTTGCCTTCTTGTACTTCTGCTACTTCCATGAAAGGGACATGCCCTGACTGGCTTGCTAATCACAGAAGGAGGATGAAAATATACGGGCATCTCAGCTAAATTCAGCCTAGATTATTTAACCCCTAACTGGCTATAGATGTGTGAGTAAACCCAGCTGAGACCAGCAGAACTTCCCAGGCAAGCCTGGCCTAGATTAGCCAACTCCCCAACTGACTGGCAGATAAATGGGAATTAACAAAGGGTTTTTGTTTTCATCTACTGAGTTTTGGGTGTTCTGTTACACAGCAGTAGCTGACAGATAAAAATATTTATCAAGTTCTACTCTAGGTCCTTTTTGTCCAAGACTCAATTTAAATAATATGTATTTAATTTAAAATTTAATGGAAATTTGATATAGTGTAATAAAAATATTAATAAAGTTTGTGTGAAGAATTTGAAATAGAGGAAATATCTATATCTCCTCCACCACCCACCAATGAAATTTTGTCAAGTATTGTGTAACTTCAAGGTCGGCTGGTGGAGTGCATTGTAAACTGTGCCAGCTTGACAACAGAAGTGCTTGATATTCCTTGTGTGGATCAACCTTAAATTTTGTCTGCCATAATGTGAGGTCTGTATTGAATCCTTCATATAAAATGCAATTACCGGGGCTTCCCTGGTGGCGCAGTGGTTGAGTGTCCGCCTGCCGATGCAGGGGACACGGGTTTGTGCCCTGGTGCGGGAGGATCCCACATGCCGCGGAGCAGCTGGGCCCATGAGCTATGGCCGCTGAGCCTGTGCGTCCGGAGCCTGTGCTCTGCAACGGGAGAGGCCACAGTGGTGAGAGGCCCACGTACCGCAAAAAAAAAAAAAAAAAAAAAAGCAATTACCTTGGGCTGTCATTATCTCCATTTAGCAGATGAGGAAACTAAGGTGTAGAGAGAGGGGTTGAGATCACACAGTAAGTGACTACTGACTTCCAGGGTGATGGGCAATGCAGGAAGTTAGAAGAATCCTAATTGCCTAAAATCTTTTTTCTTTACCACAAGACATAGTTGAGGAATGTACTCATTTTTAAATTTTTTAATTTTTAACATCTTTATCGGAGCATAATTGCTTTACAGTGGTTGGGCAATGTACAGTCCTTACAGGGGGTTGAAGTCAGTTCTTCACTCAGGCTCAGAGGGGCAGCCCAGGTTTATGGGACATGTGCCCTCTGCTTTCTGTACTCAGTGTCTTGAATTTCTAGTGATTTATGACCTTGGTGTTGCATATTCTCCGTGGCCCTTAATGTTTTCAACCCTACACTTAACATTTCTAGTAACACTATTGTTCTCTGACCCCTGCGTCCATGCCTTTTAAGTGTTTCCTACCTTATCAATTCTCTTTGCTGCTTTGCATTAAACTTTTTAAATTCCCCAGCTCTGTCTTCTTCAGTTCTTGGGAATAATGTTCTTACCACTGCCCTTTGGCTCATACAAACCCGGCCTAAAAAGGAAATGGGTCATTCCTATCCTGTCACTACTTTCTTGGCTTTGCAATAAATTTCTGTCCCTTTATCGCCCTCTAGTGGGCTCCTGAATTATTGCAGTTATACGATGTGCTTAACCCTCTGTATGCTGGAAGGAGTTGTTGAGACCAGCAGTTTTAAAGGATGTGGTTCATGATTGCATTTCATCTCTGACTGGATTCAGCCTCCGTCATGATACTAAATTAGGTGCTTAAAGAATGTACGGTCAAAAAAATAAATAATTAAAAATAGGGGACTTCCCTTATGGTCCAGTGGTAAAGAATACGCCTTCCAATGCAGGGGACACAGGTTCGATCCCTGGTCGGGGAACTAAGATCCCACATGCCACTCGGCCAAAAAATAAATAAATAAATGAAAAAAGTATTAAAAAAATAAAAAATTAAAAGTACTTTTTAGGCAATTGAAAATAAAAAGCATTGGCAGTGTTTGTAATCAATCTTAGATTACTTAACCTCTCTGAAAAACAATTATCTATAAAATAAAGATAATTTCCTATCTTATCTTTCTTGTAAGAATCAAATGAGGTGATGCACTTTAAATATATACATTGTACATAATAAGCACTCAATAAATGTCATTTCAAAGTGATAGAAAAAGAATGTATGGTCATTTAAATGAAAGATTTGAAGCAAATTAATGAAAATTACTTCAGAGAACCAAAGGAAAGGTCTAATGTTTTGACCTCCAGCAAATTAATGAAAATTACTTCAGAGAACCAAAGGAAAGGTCTAATGTTTGACCTCCAGTATCTCTTCTAACAGATACTTTTCCTCTCAGTGTTGATGAGAAGTCAACAAATAAGTCAGTCAACAGACATTTACTGCGCACTCAAGTGTGTAGTAAGTACCGCACACTCTTCTAGATACTAGGATCCAGCTGGAAGAAAATGTCCTCCTCTGTATTTCAAAAACAATTCTGCTATTATCATTATCAAAAACAAAATAAACACACAAAAAAACAACTTGCATGACTTACGTGGGGAGGAAAAGTTCGTGTTGTCCTTTCTAATCTCAAGTGAATCTACTCGCTTTTATAGTGCTGGCTTGGTTAATTGTAATGAGATCAGATACGTCATAGATAATGGGATAAATAAGACGAGATTTATGGTAAACCCAGTTGTCTATAACAAATGTACAATGAGTAAATTCAGTTTTCTACAGCAACAAGTAAAACAAGTGTCACAGTAGTCTCTAGGTTAAGGGTTATGTATCAGTAAATCATCACAGCTACAATAGAATTTCACAAGAACGCTTGTGGCAAACAACCCAATTTTATGATTTGGCTTCAAAGGGCCTTCACTCCAGCTTGACTAAGATTCATATTTTTTGGTATATTCAAGACTAACTCTGGGCTTGCATTCTCAAAGTGTTTGAGATAATAATAGTATTTTCATCTTCTTGAAGTTCCTTAACCTTTTTCGAAACATGTAGCCTCTGATTTCAACTATAATCTTAGGTTGAATCAAGTCTCCTAAGTTTATAATTTTCTGTTTTTACACAGACATAACACTGATGGCCTAGGTTGCTAAGCTAAAGGAGCTTACATCCTTTCAGGGGAGAGAGCTGATGAGCATGTTGTGAAATCCATCAGTCCAGGGGGGCAGTGCCTCCATCAAATCAGCTTTTCTCTCTCTCTCTCTCTAACCCTAGATCCTTTGGCTTCCAAGGAGAATATTCAAAGTACCACTCTATTTAACACCTGCTGTGGTACAGGCAACAGCTGTTATTTCTTCCAGGCATCTACTGACCCTGGCTGGCTTTCTTAGCACAAGTTCATGTGCCCGACGCACAGTGAGGCCAAACAAATCAAAACGTTGGAGTTTGGAGCAGAGAAACATTTATTGCAGGACAATGCAGGAGATGGGTGGCTCATGCCCTAAAAAGCCCCGAGCTCCCCGAAGGGTTTTGGCAAAGCATTTTTTAAAAATTAAATTTATTTTATTTATTTCTTTTTGGCTGTGTTGGGTCATTGTTGCTGCGCGCAGACTTTCTCTAGTTGCGGCGAGCGGGGGCTGCTCTTCATTGCAGTGCGCAGGCTTCTCGTTGCGGTGGCTTCTCGTGTTGTGGAGCACGGGCTCTAGGTGCGTGGGCTTCAGTAGTTGTGGCTCACGGGCTTAGTTGCTCTGTGGCATGTGGGATCTTCTTGGACCATGGCTCGAACCTGTGTCCCTTGCATTGGCAGACGAATTCTCAACCACTGCACCACTAGGGAAGCCCCATAGCATTTTTAAAAGTCAAGTGAGGGGGGGCAGGTCGCAGGGTATGTGATCAGCTCATGCACAATTTTGTGGTTGGCTGATGGTGAGGGAACAGGGTGGTATCACAGGGGTTAACATTATCAGTCTTTAGGCTCCAGGAGGCCTGGGGCTATGTGCTCATGGTCGTTAAGTAGTTAACTTCTTCCATTTGGTGGGGGGTTTTCACGTCTGTGAAACAACTCAGGAAATGTGCATCAAATACTGTTATCTGGGTACTTTAGAGAGGAGCTAAGCAGAGGATATGGGGGAAGGCCTGTCCTGGGAAGGCCCCATAGGGTCCTGCTTGGTTACAGCTTAACCTGGCCCTGGGTTCTGGAGGGACTGGATATCTGGTGACCAGTGCTGCTGGGGAGGCCAATTCCTCAGGCTGTGCCCAAGGGCATGTAGCCTCCACCTACAAGCTCAGTGCCTAGCATCCTTTCTAGACGGTCAGCACCTTGCAGTGAGCTTCCCTCTGTCCATCTGGGAGTGAGGAGTGGTCCGAGGACATGCTGGACACTCACTCTTCATTTACTTCTCTCAAGACCCCTCCCCTGAAGGCTAACACCATGGGGCAGATCCAGGTTTTGTGGGGTCTGAAGCTTACATAATTTGTGTGTGTGTGTGTGTGTGTGTGTGTGCGTGCGCAAACTCTTTAAGGCAAATAATGCAGTTAGGCATAAAAATTAGATATGAAAGTGAATATTTAGAATGAGAAAGAAGTCATAGCAAATTTTTTAAAACTTAAGCTAACAAATACCAGAAAGGCACAAAAACCCAGCAAAATAACAAAATATGTTTATTACCTACCCAATATACCCTATGATATATTTTTTTCTGTATTTGTGACTGCGTAGCCTTTGAGCACATCTCCACGTGTAAAAGGTTTTACAGTATCGTTTTGTAAGAGAGGACGGAAGGGTGGTGCTAGGGATTGAATGTGTGTTCGTTCCCCCTCCCCACCCTACACAGTTCAGATGCTGAAGCCTGATCATCATTGTCTTGGTATTTGGAGGTGGGGCCTTTGGAGATGATTAGTTCATGAAGGCAGAGCCATCAACATTGAGACAAGACCCTCCACCAACAAAAAGATTATGACTTGCTAAAGGCTCAGATGGTAGTTATCATGTTTCAGCAATAAAGTAGTTTTTAATTAAGGTACGTACATTGTTTTTTTAGACATAACGCTATTGCACACTTAATGGACTACAGTATAATGTAAACAACTTTTATATACACTAGGAAACCAAAATATTCATGTGACTTGCTTTATTTGATACTCGTTTTATTGCGGTGGTCTGGAACCAAAACCTGCAGTATCTCTGAGGTCTGCATGTCCTAGGGTCCCTCCCAGGGCCTGTTAGGGGTCCATGCAGGTGAGGGACCTGAAGCTCAAGATTCATTTATTTGATTCACGGTAAATACTCCCCTGCCCTTTCCTATTTTTTTAAATTTATTTTATTTTTGGCTGCGTTGGGTCTTTGTTGCTGTGCGTGGACTTTCTCTAGTTGCGGCGAGCGGGGGCTGTTCTTCCTTGCGGTGCTCAGGCTTCTCATTGCGGTGGCTTCTCTTGTTGTGGAGCTTGGGCTCTAGGTGGGTGGGCTTCAGTAGTTGTGGCTCGAGGGCTCTAGAGCTCAGGCTCAGTAGTTGTGGCGCACGGGCTTAGTTGCTCCGCCGCATGTGCGATCTTCCTGGAACAGGGCTTGAACCCGTGTCCCCTGCATTGGCAGGCGGATTCTTAACCACTGCGCCACCAGGGTAGCCCTTCCCCTCCCTATTAATAGGAACACTTTCTCAGGCTAGAAAGCTTTTTCATCATTTCTTTAATATGGGAAGAATTTCTCCCTTACCATCTCCTTTACATCGTCTTACATCTGCTTCTCAACCCTGGCAATGAGCTTCCCCCATCTCTCTAC
This sequence comes from Lipotes vexillifer, assembly GCF_000442215.2. Classification (NCBI taxonomy): domain Eukaryota; kingdom Metazoa; phylum Chordata; class Mammalia; order Artiodactyla; family Lipotidae; genus Lipotes; species Lipotes vexillifer. Next base: position 112,656 of record NW_006796766.1, on the reverse strand, counting down.
TGACACCACCTCTGCTAAGCCCATCAGCAAACTTGTAATCCCAAGAACTCTTTCAGTCTGTTTCACTGGGCCTCCCTACAGCATTGTTGCATTGTTGCATTTTCCCTCCTAGAAACAGCTCCTTTGGCTTCTGTGACATAACCCCTGCCCCTCATCATACTCTGATTTCCTCTTCCAACCCTCTGGTGTTTCTGTCTCCCTAAATGTTGGCCTTCCTCCAGGTTCCAGCCTGAGAAATGGAATATTTCCTGCCATATCAGTAAACAAAGGAGGTCACAGTCATCAGTGCGTGCAGCCCTCCAACGGTGAGCCCTGAGGGAACTCAGGAAAGAAAGAATACCTGCCATCTAGCAGCCATCACACTGCAGCCACTCCCCATGGTGAGCCCTGAGGAAACTCAGGATATGAAAATACAGGATACTGGCCCCAGATAGCTGAGGTGCATATCAAAGGAATGATTTCAGTGAGCGCAGACTCTTGCATCTTCCCCCACACACAAAAGCGCTACATTCACTTAACTTGGGATTTCTGGTTTCCTTTAATTCACAATAATCCTTTGATGTTCCCAACTGCCTGCCCTTTGCTGCAAAACGTCTATGTAACCTGGCTCCCCTCCAATGCCTCCTCAGAGCAGTTCTCTCAGGGTTACTTGAGATGCTGCCTTCCGGGCTTGAAGTCCTAAAAATTCCCACCAAATAAAACATAACTCTCAACTTTTAGTTTGTGAATAATTTTTTAAGTCCACAAGCCTTTCCCAGCTTCTCAATCCACACACAACCTGGAGTGATGGCGTCCACACCATGGCAGTGGCTGATACCCCTGTGCTCTGGCTCCCAACTCAAGATCTTCAGCCTAGACCTTTGTAACCACCCATTAGACTGTGGACTGGAGGCAGGGACTGTATATTATTCATATTTGCATGCCCCGTACCTAGCAGGTGCTTAATACATGTCTGAATGAATGAATAAATTAGTGAATGCTTGCTAGTGAGGCCAGGTTACATATTATTAAGTTGGAATGCTCAACCATGTATAAAGTACTTTATACAGGGTGGAAAATACAGCGGTTCCTGCTAGAGTAGCTTTTAGTCACCCCATTTAACTATTCATCAGAGAGGGGAGGTCTCACATGTGAGAAAAATGAAAACAAAATAAATAAAAAACGCAACAGACCAACTCCATTTCAAATGGAGATCAGAATAAACACTGCAGATTTTCATTAGAAACTCTTTGAAACCACCCTTTGGCATCTTCTGTTCTGGGTGGTTCTGAGAAACAATTTGCTTTAGCGGTTTGGTGAATAAAGGCCAAGAAATGTAGAATTGCTTTAAACATTTTTTCTATTCTTTCAGTTACAGTTGATGACAGCTTCAAATTTTCTTAGACTGACATATATAAAATTGGATGGTATTTCTTTGTTGTGCAACTAATAAACTCTTTCATCTGTTTTGAATATATTTTCCCCTTGAAGTCTGAATACATGCCTAGGCTCTGTCTAAACACAAATTGTTTGAACAAAGAGGAAAAAGATCTAATTTAAGAAATCATTGTCCCTGGGTGGCACTAAAATCTCGTTTGTTTGAATTTCTTCACTTTTCTTTTCCCAAACAATTGTTTAGTACAAAAAAAAAAATCGGGAATTTAATTGAATGAATGCAATATCATTTAAGTAATAACATTCTCTTAGGCTGTATAATAGATCAACTAGACTTCTACTCTGCTGCTAATATTTTCAGCTCAGTCAGTATTCTGATTCCAATTTTGTTACCTGCTAAGCAAGAAGTCAGGTGGTATCCAGTTACACCCCGCACTTTTTAAAGTGAAACTGGGAAATCTGAAATTCTTGGAGGAAGTTGGTAGCAGCGTGAGTTGCCTTTCTTGGAGGTTAGGAGAAACATCAGAAGTGAAGAGAGAGGGTGTTGGGTGGAGAAATAATGATGCCCAGAGAGAGGGCAGAGTTCTTCAGGCTGCAGGAATGAGCAAGGAGCCTGGGAGTCCCTGCCAGAGGAGTGAGTTCCTTTAACGGTGGAGCACAGTTCTCGGGGTGTGGTCCCCAACCAGCAGCAGGGGTGCCTGGGAGCTCGTTAGAAATGCAGATTCTAGGCCCTTACCCCAGACCATCAGAAACTCTGGGGTTGGGGCCCAGCCATCTGGGTTTTTTTTTTTTTTTTTTTTTGCGGTACGCGGGCCCCTTACTGTTGTGGCCTCTCCCGTTGCGGAGCACAGGCTCCGGACGCGCAGGCTCAGCGGTCATGGCTCACAGGCCCGCTGCTCCACGGCATGTGGGATCTTCCTGGACCGGGGCACGAACCCTTGTCCCCTGAATCGGCAGGCGGACTCTCAACCACTGCGCCACCAGGGAAGCCCGACCATCTGGGTTTTAACAAGCCCCCCCATGATTCGGAAGCACGCTCAGGTTTGACACCTGATTTAGAGGGAGGTGGAACACCCCTGTGCTCGTGAAAATGTTCTATTAAGAACATCGTTACTAACATTTTTCTTTAATGTATTTTAGGCAATACTGCACAGGCGATATATTTTCTAAAGCAAACCAGTTTATCTGGCTTGTTTTTCTCATGGTTCGTATGGGGAGACAAGTGACATCGTCTACCATGATTGGGTGCTAAATAGGATACATTTTAAGGATGGGTGTAGAGGGAACATTCTCAAGTCTCAGTATGGTTCATTAGCCAGAGAAACATGATAGGCTGTCTTCTTGCTAAAATTATACAAGTCATTATCAAATTTTCATATCACTTGTATATAGATAGTATTTTCATTCAATTGGCATTGCAAACAAAAAAATATCAAATTTGGGTAGTATATAATTTTATTTTATCGTTTGCCATTAACTGAGCTAAACTTATTTTTATTTTAACTTTCCTTTTATTTTTTTCAAGCTTTTCCTTCTGTGTTCGTGCTTGGGGTGTTAATAGCATGTCAAACTAATTGCACTTCTCATGGTCTAATTCTATTCACTGTCATTTTTGGCAGTAAAATTCTGAGCTTGGCATGCTCTCACACTGACACCGGCTTGCTAAATTAGCTGAGCAGAATCTCAGAATGCTAGAATAAATCCAGGCAGAAAAAAAATCCAAAAATATCATCAGGGTTCATATAGGACATTTAAGAATTCTGGTCGGCTTACGTGTCCACTGCAGGAAAAGCTTGTGTTGATCTCACCCTTGCCACTCTGGTTTTATTGATGATGTTTGCTTTCAGCGCGTATGTTAATGTATTAGTGAAGGGCTCAGTGGGCTGCACATGACATGACAGAAAGCCAACTCAAACTGATTTCAGCAAAGGGAGGCTATATTGCCTCTCATAACTGAAAAGACCAGGAAGGGTCTGGCTTCAGGCATGGCTGGCTCCAGGGGCTCAAATGGTGTTGTGTCAGGCAGTCTCTAAAGTGGTTCCCAGTGATTCTTGCCTCCTGGTATCCTTGCCCTGTGTAATCCCCTTCTCTTGAGTGTGAGGTTGGACCGGGAGACTTGCTTCTAACAAATAGAATATGGCAAAAGTGACGGGATGCCATTTCCCAGATTGGGGCACAAAAGGGCTGACTTCTGTCTTGTTTGCTGTTGGTCACTCGTGCTTTCCCAGAGTGCTCCAACTGGGGCAATCAAGCTGCTGTGTTGTGAGTAGCACTGTGGGGAGGCCCAGGTGGCAAGAAATGGATGTTTCCAGCCCTCAGCTAGCAAGAACCTGAGGCCTGCCAATGGCTGTGTGAGTGAGCTTGGAAGTGGGTCCTCTGAGACTGGTGGACGGCCATGTAAATGGAGAAGACTGTAGTCCTGGTCAATATCTTGACTGCAGCCTTGTGAGATCCTGAGTCAGAACCACCCAGCTAAGCACCCCTGCATTCCTGACCCACAGCTACTGTGAGATGATAAACGCGTGTTGGGGTAATTGTTACACAGCAATAGATAACAAGTACAGATGTCACTCACCCTAGGATTCTCTCTCCAACCCCAAGCAATGCTTTCCTCTGGGAGTGAGGCCTTTGTTACCAAGCAGACCTTCCTCATGAGGTGGCAGAATGGCAGCTGGTAGCTCCAGGCTCATAGCCCAGCTCCCTCAAAGGGTAAGTGACTTTCTCCCTTGCAATGGATAAAGGAAAATCCCTGGGATTCAGTCTCATGAAACTGACTTAAGTCACTTCTTGCTGGAGCATTTAGCATTCATGTTTCTTATGCTGCTCCCTCTGGTGGTTTGGAAATATCTGAATAGTAGTTGTACCTGGAGAGTTCAGCTCCCCGTTTTGAGGCTCTCTGAGTTCTAAGTTAGGCCAAAGTGACCCTAGAGTTCTGTTGGCTCGTTCTTGGCCATAGGTGAACCTTGGCTAAAGTCTAGGTGGTGGGACAGAGTGGGCACAGATGACTGAGATGAGGCAGTGGTCAGTGTCTCCACAAGATGTCAGGTTACTTATTGACTGTGATCTATGAATAGTCATTATATGACTGTTAAGGTGGTCATAGTTTTCATCTTCTGTCTTCATGACCGGCTGTTGATTAGTTTATAGCAGCCTCCTGGGCCCGGTGATTGGTTCTACTCCAGAAATCATACCACATAGGCATGTGCCACGTGTTGAGAGTGTCTGCTCTAGGAGTTCTCTTCCCAGTGTCCTCACTGCTGGACCACTCTCCAGCTTGGCCTGTCTCTGGCCACCCTCCAGTGGGGAGTGGTAGGATGTCACAGGCAAGGGCCAGGGCTTTACATTTAGAGACCTGGGCTTGAGTCTTGGCTTGACTTTTTACAAGCTGTGCAGACTTGACCTCTCTGAGCTGTAGTTTCTAAAATGGGGATTTTAGTACCTGCCTCCTAATATAACTATTAAGTGGCACAAAACTTACTCTATTGTGAGTGTGTGTGCACGTGTGTGTGTGTGTGTGTGTGTGTGTGTGTGTAGTCATATTAAGTGGCACAAAACTTACTCTATTGTGAGTGTGTGTGCACGTGTGTGTGTGTGTGTGTGTGTGTGTGTGTGTGTGTAGTCAGTCCCTGGAACATAGTAAATGCCTCATAAATCATCCATAGAAATATTGTTTCAGTGTTCTTCAAATGCAGAAACCAAATCTGAACTTGGCACTTCATATAATAATCTAATTAATCAGCTCACCCTCTTCTGAACTCTTCTAATAGTATAGCTTAGTCTTCAATACAGACTTTGAGGTGGGGGGGTTGCCACATCATGCCATTGACTCAAATTGATCTTATAATGAACAAAACCCCTCCCACTTCTGTTTTACATGAACTGCTGATAAACCACATCCTTACTATTCTGAACTTAATCATTGAACACTGATGCCTCTAACATTCTGCTTTGTCATTTGTGGACACATCCATGTTATCTGTCCAGTGTTTTTGAATCTTTTTCTTTGTCAAACAAATCAGTTGGATGTGCACTGTGTTGATGAGTTTGTCCACTGGGTGAGCAGGCCATCCATCCTGTCCCCCAAGATGTTGAGAGAGCCCATTCTAGATCCCCTTTGGCTGATTAATCAACCTGAACTCTTGGTTTATTTAGCTGGCTGTGGATGCTCCTAATTTTTCTAATTGTCAACTCACATGGCTTCATATAGTCCACCTGGGTGCCATAAAAGCCTTTTTCAAGTACTTTCTTAAAATTCATAGTCTGTGTCTAATCTATACATTATTATAGCTTTATCAAAAAAGAAAATGAAAGGCTTTGTTACTTCCATATCATCAGCTGTATCTCTTTCAGGCAGAAGCCCCAAGAGGCAGGTTCCTTTATAACTTGTAAATTACACTACTGCTAACGTGTAAGAGTTCCGGCTATTCCATATTTTTGCCGACACTTGATATTATCAGAAGTAACTTCGTCAATTTTCTGAGGGTTAAGTGGTATCTTATGGTTTTTATAATTAGAAACCCCCAATTACTACTGAGATTGAGCATGCTTCCATATTTATTGACAGTTTGGGTTATGGTTTTCTTTGCCAGTTTGTACTATTTGATCATTTTTCTTAAATTTGATTTTTTAAATTTAATAATATATCTCAGACCTTTCTATACACGTGCATGTGTAGAGTGTATCAACAAAAAATCAAATAATAGTCAAGCTAAGAAGAAAGAAAAGAGAATTTTATTTGAGCCGAACTGAGGATTACAACCCAGGAAGCAGATTCTCAGAGGCTCTGAGAACTGCTCTATTGATCAGGAGTTAGAGATGCAGTTTTATACATTTTTGAGACAAAGAATTTATGTGTCATATTGACAGGTTAGCACTGTGCACACAGGTCCTCAAAGATTTTTTTTTTTAGTCAGTTATGTATGTGTAGATCAAGCCTTTAGTCAATGTGACCCCTTGTATGAGATGAAAAAGAAATATTAATCTTAGAATTACAATGCTGGCATCTGAAGAAAGGGACCAGTTTTTCTCAAAGGTTGACTTTATCCTCCTGCTTTGAGGAGGTCTGGTTAATGTATAATGTAGATGTATTATACATTGCACATTGGGAAAGGCCTACCACAAAGGGCATATGTCATTTATTCTTTTCTTTCTCTCTTAGTTTTATTGTCCTACCATAGAAAAATTTGTGATTTTTCCTCGTCATCTTCCCCCTTTTGGTCATAAATCTTTTCACAGAAAGCATTAGGTGATCGACTATTTGGTCCCTCAATGCCGGGGTGGTTGTTTACCTGCCCCAGATCATGTCCCTCAGCGCTGGGCCTTGATAGCCCAATTCTTTCTTGCCATTTCAGAGGTTATGTTAGTAGAATGCTTGGCAAGGACTTATAGTCAATTCTACGTGTCCAGTTTTATCTTATATGTGCATTGTGCCTGTCTAGTACCTTATATAGAATTATAGATGTGATCAGTTTCAATTCATTTAAGCATTATATATATCATAGTAAATTAATCAGATGCAGTAAACAAGCATATAAATATATTGATGGAGAAAAATTTTATAGATTATACATTTGATCAATCATCTCAGTTTGTTGTACAGTCATTGTATGTGTGCTTTGGGCAGTAGACTTGAAGCAAGCAGTGATAAATGTCATGAGTAATTTGATAGCCAGGAAATGGATGACAACACATATTATACACATATTATGAAGATAACAATTGTCTGTAAAGCAGAGAGGAAAAAGTTGCCTAGTCCTGAGGGGAGCCAACTAAACAGGTCATTTAAAAGGGCAGTCATTTTTACATCTTGTAACCATTTTGCTTTTTGGAAAAGTTTTTCCAGGCATGTCTAAACCTCTCCAGAGGTGTTGACAGAAGTGTAACAAGTAGTGTGAGCAGTAGCACAAAGTAGTGTGTCCAGTAGAAAATCTAAGGCAATTCTGTTATCTAATACTACTTGGGCTAAGGAATTTAGGGATTTCTGCTGTGCTGCAGTGCTTTTTTGTGGTTTCTTCAGCCATTTGACCAATGGTGGCTGATAGATTTCTAAGCATATCCCTGTTTACATTTACTCCTACGCTAGGAACCAAGATTCCCCAAAGACTTTGCCACCAGGTATTTTGATATCTTGCTAGCATGGATCTCTTGACCCTTTAATAGGGAGAAAATGGAGGTCCATCTGTCTCTTGGTATATAGACAGTGGGGTAACATAATGTACCAATAGCATAAACCTTCTACTTGCCAGCTATTTAGACATTTATGTGCCCATCCTTGGGAAAGTGCATTAGTTCCAACACCACATATGAAGACAAAACCTCGGGTAGCACAAGTGATTCCTCCCAGAGTGCTTTCATTCGTAGCTTCCTTAATGGGAAGTTTTGTTAACATAGTATTAAACCATGGGTATTTCTTTTACAGGCTTTCCAAAAGCTATCTGTATGATATTTGAGGGGTTGCTGGCATAAGTGACTTTATTTTTTTAATTTAATACATCTGTTAATCAAGTAAGGGACAGAGCGAGGGGGTTCTAGGGTAAGTTGTGTCTGGTCTCTAAGAATCGAGGGTAGTGTCGGACAAGGGGTGGATATACTAATGTGTTGGAAATTTGAACCTGAAAGGTTAGGCCAGAGGGAGGTTGATCTGAGTAAGTGGTAACATTAGGGACATCTGAAAAGTCAGTGACAGGAATTACAGGGGGTTTAAATTGGCCTTGTATTGACCAAGGAATTTGGTGACATATCCAACAATCAGTTAAAATGCCCCCAGCAGCTGTACTTTGTAATAGTTTTACTAAAGAGTTTTCTTTCCATCCTAAACATTGGCACAAAATCATAGCTAGAAATAGAACAATAACTTTCAATTTTGATAGACAGACATTTTGATAGAGAGATAGTTTGAACTAGTAAGATAAGTCTTACAGGCCTGGCCTCAACTCTTGGGTTAGCTGTCTAGCACTGCTGTCATCTCCTTCTCAACCTGGCTTGGTGGGGCCTTTCTTAGTTAGTGGAAGCCGGGTGTCAGAAATAGGAGTTGCAGTCCATTCATGAGGGGAGGCCTTTTTGAGGTGAGAAATGTGAATCCAAGAGCTTACTCCTTTAAGTTTTGCAACACAGGGATTTGTTAATAATACCTGATATAGTCCTTTCCAATGTGGTTGTAAGCAGTCCTTTATTTTGTCTTTTCCAGTGGACAAAATCTCCAGGTTGTAACTCATGGTCCTTAAGGTCTTTTTCTCCTGGGAGCTCATTGTGGAAGGAATCAGTTACTAATTTTTCATTGTCTTTAAGTGCTTTGATGAGTCCTTGACAGTAATGTAGAATATCACCTTTAAGAATCGTTGGTTCATACATTCCTTCATCTAGGTGCATAGGTCACCCAGTAATTATTTCAAAAGGAGACAATTAATGTTTACCGAAGGACGTAGACCTAAGGTTGAGGAGTACCAAGGGCAGAGATTTTGGCCATGGAAGATTAAAAGCCTCTGAAAATTTAGCCAGTTGTGTGTTTTTTGTTTTTGTTTTTTTTTTTGCGGTGGGCGGGCCTCTCACCGTTGTGGCCTCTCCTGTTGTGGAGCACAGGCTCGGGTCGCGCAGGCTCAGCGGCCATGGCTCATGGGCCCAGCCGCTCCGCGGCATGTGGGATCTTCCCGGACCAGGACACGAACCCGTGTCCCCTGCATCGGCAGGTGGACTCTCAACCACTGCGCCACCAGGGAAGTCCTGTGTGTTTTTTTAAAATTAATTAATTATTTATGTTTGGCTGCATTGGGTCTTCGCTGTTGTGTGTGGGCTTTTATCTAGTTGCGGCGAACGGGGGCTACTCTTCGTTGCAGTGCGCGGGCTTCTCATTGCAGTGGCTTCTCTTGTTGCGGAGCTTGGGCTCTAGGTGGGTGGGCTTCAGTAGTTGTGGCTCGAGGGCTCTAGAGCGCAGGCTTAGTAGTTGTGGTTCACGGGCTCTAGAGCACAGGGTCAGTAGTTGTTGCACATGGGCTTAGCCCTGTGGCATGTGGGGTCTTCCCAGACCAGGGCTCGATCCCATGTCCCCTACATTGGCAGGCGGATTCTTAACCACTGCGCCACCAGGGAAGTCCCCCAGCTGTGTTTTAATTGTGCTGTTGGTCCTTTCTATTAATCCTGAGGGTTGAGGGGAATAGGAACAGTGAAAATGCTGCATTACTGGCCGAATCTTTCAAGTGGATTTAATGACCTGTCCAGTAAAATAGGTACCCTTGCCACTATGCAACTCAGAGGAATTCCTCAAACTGTAATTATTCTTTCCAGTAGTAATTTGCCTACTGTTAAGGTCATTGCTCTTCTGCAAGGAAATACTTCCACCCAGTATGAAAACAAGCATACCATTACCAGGATGTATTTGTAGCCTTGAGAGGAAGGCACCTGGATAAAGTCCAGTTGCCAAACTTCAAAGGGTCCCTTCGGGAGGGGAAAGTGGCCTTGAGAGCCATGAAGGGGTTTACCAGGATTATATTTGGGGTAGATAAAACATCGGTGATAAATCTTATGAGCTATAGTGGGAGAGGATTTCCGGATACATTGTTTTCCCCATAGTACCATTTTTTCCAGGGGCTCTGGGAAGGTACCTGTTGCAGTTATGGTAATTGAGTACTTAAGGTACCATAAGCCTCGTATTTGGTCTGAACCGTATTTATGAGATGGGATCAAAAAAATCCCCCTTTTTTCTTCCAGGCCTGCTTTTCATTTTCTGAAGCTGATTCTTGTGCCTACAAAGGAAATTTCTTGACCGTTTCATCGGAGTTTATGGTTGAGCAGAGGATATTCTCAATATTGGGAGGGAAGAAGACTTAAGGCAGTTCATTTAGCTTCAGCATCAACCCGTCCATCCCCTTTGGCTTCTGTTTAATCAGATTTGGAATGTCCATGTATTTTAATGATGTCCAGCTGTTTGGACAATTGAATGGAGTCTAATAGTTTTGAGATTAGCTGTCCATTCTTTATTGGCTGGCCAGAAGAGATAGGAATTCCTCTCTGTTTCCATAGCATTCCAAAACCATGAGCCACTCGGAAGGCATAGTGGCTATCAGTATAAATACTGGCTCTTTGATCTTTGGCTAATTGGCAAGCCCTAATCCATGCAATCACTTCAGCTTGTTGGGCTGATTTGGTGTCTGGTAAATAAGAACTTTCAATTACTTCTACTATAGATGTTATTGCATATAGAACAGATAATGTCCCTGTTCATCCTTTAAAGAGGATCCATCTGTAAACCAAATTAAATCAGGATTATCAATGGGAACTTCTTGTAAATCAGTCCTAGGAGTGAGAAGATAGCGTGATGCAGTCATAGTTGTTGTCATCTTGAGGTGCTGGAAGCAGGGTTTTGGGGTTAAGACTCTTACATCCAGCCAAAGTAATATTGGGTGAAAAAGAGTAACAGTACTTTGTAAGAGGCCAGGTGACTCATAGAAGAGTGTTGAGTATGATGAGAATTTGAGAGATTCAACTGAGTGAGGAACATAAATAGTCAGAGGGGACTTCATTCCAAGTTCTTCAGTAGCTTTGCATAAGAGAGTGTCACTGAAACAAACCTCATACAAGGTGGGAACCCTCTTGCCACCGAATCTAGCTGCTGACTGTAATATCCAGTGGGTCAGTGCTGGTCACCATGCCTCTGAGTTAATACACCCAGGCTGTTTCCTCTGTCTTCATTCACAAAGAGGAAAATTGGTAATTTATAGTTAGGATGGCCGAATGCTGAAGCCTAGGATAATGCAGATTCTAAAGCATTTATAACCTTTCTCCTTCTGTCGTCTATTCAGTTGGGTCTGGCTGGTCAGACTTAAGTAATGCATAGAGAGGTTGGGCAGTGCAGGAAAAACTAGGTACTCAATTCCCGCAATATCTGGTTAGACCTACAAATCCTCTTAGTTGTTTTTTTGTTTTGGGGAGTGAGAAAGCTAGGATTCCCTTAATTCTTTCAGGATCAATCAATAATCCTTCCTTAGATATTAAATGACCAGATTATCTCACAGTTGGTAAGCAGAACTGTAGTTTGGTTTTGGACACCTTATGCCCTTTAGAAGATAATTGTTGCAGTAGATGGATAGTGTCTCTTTGGCAGTGCTGTTCAGTTCTAGGACACAAAAGTAAGCCATCTATGTATTGAATTAAAGCAAAGCTGTTAGGAAAGTGTACATCAGCGAAATCAGCTTTAAGTATTTGAGAAAAATAAGTAGGGCTTTCAGTATAGCCTTGTGGCATAACCACCCAGGTGTACTGACGATCAACCCATGTAAAGGTGAAGAGGTACTGGCTTTCTTTTTCTACTGGAATACTAAAGAATGCACTACATAGGTCTATTACTGAGAAATAACAGGTGTCTGCTGGAATGGCTGAGAGCAGAGTGTGGGGATTAGAAGGAACCACAGGGTGGCGAAGAATCCCAATACGATTTATAGCTCCCAGGTCCTGAGCAAACCTGCAGTCTTTTCATTTGTCTTTCTTACCAGTAAAATGGGAGTATTACAGGAACTGGTACAAGGACTTATAAATCCTTTCTTAAGGAATTCCTGAATGTTAGGTCTTACTCCATTTAATGTCTCTGGTCTGAGTGGATGTTGTCGGGTATTGGGTAGAGGCTGGGAATTATCAGAGTTACTTTAACAGGAGGAGCCATTTTAAGTTTCCCAGTATCTGAGGAAGAAGATGATCACAAGTTCTCAGGCACTTGTAATAGTAAATCATTATTTTACTCTTGATTTGTTTGAATTTTTGTTTTCATAACCATTTTTTTCAGCATTTATGTTCCAATCTGCAGCTATATCTTCTAAATCTAAAATCATTTCACCTTTAGGTGAAAAGGCAGTATGGACATTATATGCCTTTAAAAGGTCTCGTCCTATTAGATGAGTTAGAGCACATTTTATGAAAAAGGAATGCATGTCTTCCTGCAATAGTTCCTAGCTGAAAAGTTATTGGCTCTGATTAAAAAAAACTGCATGGTATATTTGCCTTTCTATCTCACTTCACTTAGTATGATCATCTCTAGCTCCATCCATGTTGCTGCAAATGACATTATTTCATTCTTTTCTGTGGCTGAGTAATATTCCATTGTATATATGTGCCACATCTTCTTTATCCATTCCTCTGTCAGTGGACATTTATGACATTTGGAGAAAGACAAGTATCATATGATATCACTTATATGTGGAGTCTAAAAAAATGATACAAATGAACTTATTTACAGAACAGAAATAGACTCACAGACATAGAAAACAAACTTATGGTACCAAAGGGGAAACGAGGGGGGAGGGATAAATTAGGAATTTGGGATTAACAGATATACACTACTATATATTTAATAGATAAACAACAAGGACCTACTGTATAGCACAGGGAACTATATTCAATATCTTGTAATAACCTATAATGGAAAAGAATCTGAAAAAGAATATATATATGTATATGTATAACCAAATCACTTTGCTGTACACTTTTAACATTGTAAATTAACTATACTGCAATAAAAATAAATGTTCTTTAAATCATCTGTAGAAAAAAAATGCATAAGAAAATTTGAAACGCCTGCCATTTGATTTGATTGTTTATTCTGAGGCACAGGGCAGTGAATAAGGGTAAGGTTAAGAACAGACAATGTAGCCCCTTGTCTACAGGGTCTTAGTAGTTTCCCCTCCAATTATCTCAATTTCCCCTAAGGTATTTGTGAGCAGGAGAGGAAATGCCGTCTTGAAATCCTTGGAGCAACCCATCCATTTGTAATTTTACCTTGTTCTAAGTCTCGCTTGAATTTGTGGCAATCTCTTTTAAAATGTCCAGATTTTTTGGGCTTCCTTGGTGGCTCAGTGGTTGAGAATCTGCCTGCCAATGCAGGGGACATGGTTTCGAGTCCTGGTCCAGGAAGATCCCACACGCCGCGGAGCAGCTAAGCCCGTGCGCCACAACTACTGAGCCTGCATGCCACAACTACTGAGCCTGCATGCCACAACTACTGAGCTCACGTGCCTAGAGCCCAAGCTCCACGACAAGAGAAGCCACCGCAATGAGAAGCCTGCGCACCGCAAAGAAGAGTAGTCCCCACTCGCCACAGCTAGAGAGAGAAAAGCCCAAGTGCAGCAATGAAGACCCAATGCAGCCAAAAATAAATAAATTTATTAAAAAAAAATCCAGATTTTTTTGGCTTCCTTGGTGGCTTAGTGGTCGAGAATCTGCCTGCCAATGCAGGGCACATGGGTTCGAGCCCTGGTCCGGGAGGATCCCACATGCTGCGGCAACTAAGCCCATGAGCCACAACTATTGAGCCTGCGCTCTGGAGCCCGCGAGCCACAGCTACAGAAGCCCGCCTGCCTAGAGTCCGTGCTCCGCAACAAAAGAAGCCAGCGCGATGAGAAGCCCGCGCACCGCAAAGAAGAGTAGCCCCCGCTCGCCGCAACTAGAGAAAGCCTGCACAAAGCAACGAAGACCCAACGCAGCCAAAAATAAATAAATTAATAAATTAATAAAAAAAGTAGTCCAGATTTTTTGCAATAAAAACAGGTGCGGGGCTTCCCTGCTGGCGCAGTGGTTGAGAGTCCGCCTGCCGATGCAGGGGACACGGGTTCGTGCCCCGGTCCGGGAGGGTCCCACGTGCCGCGGAGCGGCTGGGCCCGTGAGCCATGGCCGCTGGGCCTGCGCGTCCGGAGCCTGTGCTCCGCAACGGGAGAGGCCACAACAGTGGGAGGCCCGCGTACCGCAAAAAAAAAACAAAAAAAAAAACAGGTGCGGTCATTTCGCGACTGGCTGGAATTTGGGCCGGTTAGTTTTGAAGGGCCGCCAAACTGCCATAGCTGCACATTCATAATTTTGGCAGCTTTTTCCTTCTCTCCTTTCTGTAAGGTTTTAGAAAGCAATGGCTTCCGAGGCTTTTTTCTAACTTAGCCACTGTTTCTAATCATTTTTGGTTTGTTTCTTGCAGTGAAGCCATTTTATTATTTCCTCATTTTGAGGCTGCCAGGTACCAATTAAAATATGCCTCCTGGGCTTCCCTGGTGGAGCAGTGGTTGAGAGTCCTCCTGCCGATGCAGGGGACACGGGTTCGTGCCCCGGTCTGGCAGGATCCCACATGCCGCGGAGCGGCTGGGCCCGTGAGCCATGGCCGCTGGGCCAGCGCGTCCGGAGCCTGTGCTCCGCAACGGGAGAGGCCACCTCGGTGAGAGGCCCGCGTACAGCAAAAAAAAGAAAAAAATATATGCCTCCCATTCTGGTTGTTTGATTTTATAGCTGGCTTTTTCTAATTGAGCACGCAAATAAATTTAGGTAAATCAAAAGTGCCCCATTTTGGCTATCTCCAGGACAAATTATCTTTGGTCAAATTTTCCTATTTGGTTAAATACTTGCAACTGTCAGTCCCATGGGTATTATACATAAACCCAGCTGGTGTCCCCATAGGTGGCTATCTGTCCGGGAGCTGTTTGGCCTTTGAGACACAATTTCCCATTATTAATTTGGTAGCCTGATTCAGATAAGAGATATGATCTGAACAATTTTCTAAGGGCAGTGTGATGGATCCGATGTGGCTGCTTCTGAGTCTAGCTCCCCAAGGAGTTACCCTTGGGTCGATTTGACTCTCTTAGTGTCTGTTTCTCCTGCCCACCGATTGAAACTGCCGTGAGTGCTTGGGGCTCCAGTGATCAGCCATTGTTATGCCCCGCTGGCAAGGAGAACTTACTTAAAGGCAGTAGAGGGATTCTCTGTAGAACCATTTCCTCAGGCACTTCTGCTAGGTTCTCAGTCACCTGAGAATGCCTTGTGGCCGGAAGGAGCAGATGTCCCTTTTTCTTTGGAGTAGAGTAGGCTCAGTCTCTTATTTCATTAGCAGACAGTTCGTTCAGACCATATATTGGCTTGTTTTCAGTTTGAGCCAAAATTAACAGAGATTAGCCACCTGTTTCCCTAGGCTTCCTGCCTAGATACCCCCCTAGGTCAGGTCCCTTCCTAGGAACATGAATTGGTGCCTTTTAAGATTCTGTCTTAAGCAAAAAAACAAAAACAAACCAACCTGCCCCCGCCCCCCAGAAAAAACCAGCTTGAATAAAATTCAGGATGTCATTTAAAGCAATGATGTCTGGATATCAGGAGAACTCACCAAAGTACCTGAAGAGTACTAAGAAGCTGGTGGGGCTCAAAGGGCCCGTGCTGGTATGGAGCCCGGGTTCCGGGTAGACTCCTGATGTCCTCTGGTGGGTGTCTCTACTATCTTGCTGATTATGCCAATAAAATGTAGACAAAAAAATCAAATAACAGTCAAGCTGAGAAGAAAGAAAAGAGAATTTTATTCGAGTCAAATGGAGGATTATAACCCAGGTAATAGATTCTCAGAAGCTCTGAGAACTGGTCCATTGATCAGGAGTTAGAGATGCAGTTTCATACATTTTTGATACGAAGAATTTAGTCATATTGACAGGTTAGCATTGTGCACATAGT
Source organism: Lipotes vexillifer (assembly GCF_000442215.2). NCBI lineage: Eukaryota > Metazoa > Chordata > Mammalia > Artiodactyla > Lipotidae > Lipotes > Lipotes vexillifer. The sequence goes on along the minus strand of NW_006796766.1, from coordinate 96,828 downwards.
TCATCAAAGTTATTTTTTTTAGTCAGTTATGCATGTACAGAACAAGCCTTTGGTCAATGTGACCCCTTGTATAAGATGAAAAAGAAACACTAATCTTAGAATTACAGTGCTGGCATCTGAAGAAAGGGACAAACGTTTCTCAAAGGTTGATTTCATCCTTCTGCTTTGAGGAGGTCTGGTTAATATATAATATAGATGCACAGTGCACCATGGGAAAGGCCCACCACAAAGGGCATGTGTCATTTATTTTTTCTTTCTGTCTTAGTTTGACTGTCCTGCCTTAGAAAAATTTGACTATTCCTCATCAAGTGTTTGTGTTTTGTTTATTAACAGTTGCAGAATGTCCAATTTTATGGATCTAGAATGGTTTATTTAACCACGTTCTTCTGATATTTAGGTTATTTCCCATTTTTTGTGTTGTAGTGTAAACGCTGCTCTCCTTGCTGTAATTTGGTTAGTATATTCAGACAAATACTATTCTAGGAGAGAAATTGTAAAAAGAAAAAAAAGTGTGTGCATTTTATATTTCAATGAATATTGTTAAACAAAAATGTTGCACCACCAGTTTATCCTCTTTCCCCAATAGGCCTCTTCTCTTATTGTGGTCAGGAAAGCGGTCTCTGTGCTCTTCAGCTGACTAGGCCATTTGTACAACAAGCCCATAGCATCATCATCACTTCTACCTCTCCCTTTATCCTTACCTGAGTGCTTTCCAGGTGAGATCATCCTTTCGTGCCCAGCTTTCCACATGGCTCGGGGGAGATGATATTTTTCTTTAGCAAATATTTATTCTCCCTTCATCCCTACCCTCTCCCCACACACTTTCATGGGAAGAGTATATTTTCTTAACCCACTGATGTTGAGTTGGCCATGTGACTTGTTTTGGACAATGGAATGTGAATGAATGAGACTCACAGAGTCTCATTTCTTGTTTCTTTTGTTTTTTTCTTGTAGCCTTTGTTTTTTAAATTGAGATATAATTGACGTATAACATTTTATAAATTTAAGGTGTACAACGTGTTGATTTGATACATTTATATATTGCAATATGATTATTAAGTAGCTTTAGGTATCATCTCAATCGCCTGATATAATTTTCATTTCTTTATTGTGGTGAGAACAATTAACATCTAGTCTCTTAGGAACCTTGAGGTTTATAATAAAATATTGTTGACTATAATCATTGTGCAGTGCATTAGATCTCCAGAAATTATTTATCTACTGGTTGCAGCTTTGTACCCTTAAACATCTCCTTGACTCCTGGTTACCACCTGTTTTGTGCTGGTCTCAGCCTATCAGTAACTAATGTTGTAGCTGGCCTGGTCCGCTGTGGTTCTTGTGATTTCAAGATGCCCTTCAGCAGTAACCATAAGGAAACAACAACAACAAAAAAGGTTTAGGGGTGGGATAGGGAGGGTGGGAGGGAGACGCAAGTGGGAGGAGATATGGGGATATATGTATATGTATAGCTGATTCACTTTGTTATACAGCAGCAACTAACACACCATTATAAAGCAATTATACTCCAATAAAGATGTTAAAAAAAAAGAAAAAGGTTTATTACTTACAGGACCTGGAACTTGCACAGCAAACCTGGGGCCATACAGTGGGGTCACGGTAGTAAAAAAGAGCACCCTCAGGGGACTGGGGTTCTGTTTTTATTGGGGTTGAGGGTGGGGACCAAGGGTTTCTCTGGCTCAGTCTTTATGGGTGAATTTATAACATAAGAATGGGAATTTAGCACGGGAAGAGAAAACAACAAGTGAGGTGGCCTGGCTCTTTATCTAGTCATATGCCTAGTTATGTATTTATTAGAGATAGCCATCTTTGAAGTGGATGTATTGGCAATCAGAGTTTGTCAGGCACTTGCACTACAAAAAAGAAAATATAGCACTGTCAGGGTTTACAGTATACTACCATTTTACTCTCTGTTTCTATGAGTTTAGCTTTCATAGATTTCACATATAAGTGAGATCATGTAGTATTTGTCTTTGTTGAATTATTTCATTTAGCATAATGCCTTCAAGCTCTATCCATGTTGTTGCAAACAGCAGGTTTTCTTTTGTTCTCATGGCTAAATATTCCATCACACACACACAGACACACACACACACGCATGCACGCACACACACACCCTGTCTTCTTTGTCTGTTTAGCTGTTGATGGACACTTAGATTGTTTCTGTATCGTGGTTATTGTGAATAATGCTGTAGTGAACGTGGGTGTGAAGCTTTCTCTTCAACATCTTGTTTTCATTTCCTTTGGATATATACCTAGAGTGGGATTTCTGGTTCATATGGCAGTTTTATTTTTTTTAATTTATTTTACTGAAATATAGTTGATATACAATGTTGTGTTAATTTCCACTGGAGAGCAAAGTGATTCAGTTATATATAAATACACACACACACACACACACACACACACACACATTCTTTTTCATATTCTTTTCCGTTATGGTTTATCACAGGATATTGAATATAGTTCCCTGTGCTGTACAGTTGGACCTTGTTGTTTATCCATTCTCTATATAATAGTTTGTATCTGCTAATCCCAAACTCCCAGTCCATCCCGCCCCCACAGCCCCAGGCCCTTGGCAACCACAAGTCTGTACTCTATGAGTCTGTTTCTTTTTCGTGGAAAGTTAATTTGTGCCATATTTTTTAAATTTTTATTTATTTATTTCAGGAAAAGTACTTTTTTTTTAAACATCTTTATTGGAATATAACTGCTTTACAATGTTGTGTTACTTTCTGCTATAAAACAAAGTGAATCAGCTGTACATATACATATATCCCCATATCCCCTCCCTCTTGCATCTCCCTCCCAACCTCCCTATCCCACCCCTCTAGGTGGTCACAAAGCACCAAGCTGATCTCCCTGTGCTATGCTTCCCACTAGCTATCTGTTTTACATTTGGTAGTGTATATATGTCCATGCCACTCTCTCACTTCGTCCCAGCTTATCCTTCCCCCTCCCCGTGTCCTCAAGTCCATTCTCTACATCTGCATCTTTATTCCGGTCCTGCCCCTAGATTCTTCAGAACCATTTTTTTTTTTCCGGAGATTCCATATATATGTATAGCATAGCATAGCATGCTATAGCATATGTAGCATACGGTATTTGTTTTTCTCTTTCTGACTTACTTCACTCTGTATGACAGACTCTAGGTCCATCCACCTCACTACAAATAACTCAATTTCGTTTCTTTTTATGGCTGAGTAATTTCCCATTGTATATATGTGCCACATCTTCCTTATCCATTCATCTGTCAATGGATACTTAGGTTGCTTCCATGTCCTGGCTATTGTAAATAGTGCTGCAATGAACATTGTGGTACATGATTCTTTTTGAACTATGTTTTTTTCAGGGTATATGCCCAGTAGTGGGGTTGCTGGATCATATGGTAGTTCTATTTTTAGTTTTTTAAGGAACCTCCATACTGTTCTCCGTAGTGGCTGTATCACTTTACGTTCCCCCCAAACTGTGCAAGAAGGTTCCCTTTTCTCCACACCCTCTCCAGCATTTGTTGTTTGTAGATTTTTTGATGATGGCCATTTGACCAGTGTGAGGTGATACCTCATTGTAGGTTTGATTTGCATTTTGATTTGCATTTCTCTAATGATTAGTGATGCTGAGCACCCTTTCATGTATTCGTTGGCAATCTGTATATCTTCTTTGGAGAAATGTCTATTTAGGTCTTCTGCCCACTTTTGGATTGGGTTCTTTGTTTTTTTTGATATTGAGCTGCTTCTAAATTTTGGAGATTAATCCTTTGTCAGTTGCTTCATTTGCAAATATCTTCTCCCATTCTGAGGGTTGTCTTTTCATCTTGTTTATGGTTTCCTTTGCTGTGCAAAAGCTTTTAAATTTCATTAGGTCCCATTTGTTTATTTTTGTTTTTATTTCCATTTCTCTCAGAGGTGGGTCAAAAAGGGTCTTGCTGTGATTTATGTCATAGAGTGTTCTGCCTATGTTTTCCTCTAAGAGTTTGATAGTGTCTGGCCTTACATTTAGGTCTTTAATCCATTTTGAGTTTAATTTTGTGTATGGTGTTAGGGAGTGTTCTGATTTCATTCTTTTACATGTAGCTGTCCAGTTTTCCCAGCACCACTTATTGAAGAGGCTGTCTTTTCTCCATTGTATATTCTTGCCTCTTTTATCAAAGATAAGGTGACCATATGTGTGTGGGTTTATCTCTGGGCTTTCTATCCTGTTCCACTGATCTATACTTCTGTTTTTGTGCCAGTACCATACTGTCTTGATTACTGTAGCTTTGTAGTATAGTCTGAAGTCCGGGAGCCTGATTCCTCCTGCTCTGTTCTTTCTCAAGATTCCTTTGGCTATTTGGGGTCTTTTGTGTTTCCATACAAATTGTGAACTTTTTTGTTCTAGTTCTATGAAAAATGGCATTGGTAGTTTGATAGGGATTGCATTGAATCTGTAGATTGCTTTGGGTAGTAGAGTCATTTTCACATTGTTGATTCTTCCAATCCAAGAACATGATATATCTCTCTGTCTGTTTTTATTGTCTTTAATTTCTTTCATCAGTGTCTTATAGTTTTCTGCATACAGGTCTTTTGTCTCCTTAGGTTTATTCCTAGGTATTTTATTCTTTCTGTTGCAGTGGTAAATGGGAGTGTTTCCTTAATTTCTCTTTCAGATATTTTCATCATTCGTGTATAGGAATGCAAGAGATTTCTGTGCATTAATTTTGTATCCTGCTACTTTACCAGATTCATTTATTAGCTCCAGTAGTTTTCTGGTAGCATCTTTAGTGTTTTCTATGTATAGTATCATGTCATCTGCAAACAGTCACAGTTTTACTTCTTTTATGATTTGGATTCCTTTTATTTCTTTTTCTTCTCTGATTGCTGTGGTTAAAACTTCCAAAACTATGTTAAATAATAGTGGTAAGAGTGGGCAACCTTGTCTTTTTCCTGATCTTATTGGAAATGGTTTCAGTTTTTCACCATTGAGAACGATGTTGGCTCTGGGTTTGTCATATGTGGACTTTCTTTTTTTTTGCGGTATGTGGGCCTCTCACTGTTGTGGCCTCTCCCATTGCGGAGCACAGGCTGCAGATGCACAGGCTCAGCAGCCATGGCTCACGGGCCTAGCTGCTCTGCGGCATGTGGGATCTTCCCAGACCAGGGCACGAACCCGTGTCCCCTGCGTCGGCAGGCGGACTCTCAACCACTGCGCCACCAGGGAAGCCCCATATGTGGACTTTGTTATGTTGAGGTAAGTTCCCTCTATGCCTACTTTCTGGAGGATTTTTATCATAAATGGGTGTTGAATTTTGTCAGAAGCTTTTTCTGCATCTATTGAGATAATCATATGGTTTTTATCCTTCAGTTTGTTAATATGGTGTATCACATTGATTGATTTGCGTATATTGAAGAATCCTTGCATTCCTGGAATAAACCCCACTTGATCATGGTGTATGATCCTTTTAATGTGCTGTTGGATTCTGCTTGCTAGTATTTTGTTGAGGATTTTTGCATCTATGTTCATCAGTGATATTGGCCTGTAGTTTTCTTTTTTTGTGACATCTTTTTTTTTTTTTTTTTTTTTGGTGGTATGGGGGCCTCTCACTGCTGTGGCCTCTCCCGTTGTGGAGCACAGGCTCCAGACGCGCAGGCCCAGCGACCATGGCTCACAGGCCCAGCCGCTCCGCGACATGTGGGATCTTCCCGGACCGGGGCGCGAACCTGCATCCCCTGCATCGGCAGGCAGAATCACAACCACTGCACTACCAGGGAAGCCCTTTTTGTGACATCTTTGTTTGGTTTTGGTATCAGGGTGATGGTGGCCTCGTAGAATGAGTTTGGGAGTGTTCCTCCCTCTGATATATTTTGGAAGAGTTTGAGAAGGATAGGTGTTATCTCTTCTCTAAATGTTTGGTAGAATTCGCCTGTGAAGCCATCTGGTCCTGGGCTTTTGTTTGTTGAAAGATTTTTAATCAGTTTCAGTTTCAGTGCATGTGATTGGTCTGTTTATATTTTCTATTTCTTCCTGGTTCAGTCTCGGAAGGTTGCACTTCTCTAAGACTTCGTCCATTTCTTTCAGGCTGTCCATTTTATTGACATATAGTTGCTTGTAGTAATCTCTCAGATCATTTGTATTTCTGCAGTGTCAGTTGTTACTTCTTTTTCATTTGTAATTCTGTTGATTTGAGTCTTCTCCCTTTTTTTCTTGATGATATGGCTAATGGTTTATTAATTTTCTTTATCTTCTCAAAGAACCAGCTTTTAGTTTTATTCGTCTTTGCTATTGTTCCCTTCATTTCTTCATTTATGTCTGATCTGATTTTTTATGATTTCTTTCCTTCTACTAATTTTGGGCGTTTTTTGTTCTTCTTTTCTCTAATTGCTTTAGGTATAAGGTTAGGTTGTTTATTTGAGGTGTTTCTTGATCCTTGAGGTAGGATTGTATTGCTGTAAACTTCCCTCTTAGAACTTCTTTTGCTGAATCTCATAGGTTTTGGGTCATCGTGTTTTCATTGTCATTTGTTTCTAGGTATTTTTTGATTTCCTCTTTAATTTCTTCAGTGATCTCTTGGTTATTTAGTAGTGTATTGTTTAGCCTCCATGTGTTTGTATTTTTTACAGTTTTTTTCCCTGTAATTCCCATCTAGTCTCATAGCTTTGTGGTCAGAAAAGATACTTGATACAATTTCAGTTTTCTTAAAATACCAAGCCTTGACTTGTGACCCAAGATATGATCTATCCTGGGGAATGTTCCATGAGCACTTGGGAAGAAAGCGTATTCTGCTGTTTTTGGATGCAATGTCCTATAAATATCAATTAAGTCCATCTTGTTTAATGTGTCATTTAAAGCTTGTGTTTCCTTATTTATTTTCATTTTGGATGATCTGTCCATTGGTGAAAGTGGGGTGTTTAAGTCCCCTACTATGGTTGTGTTACTGTTGATTTCCCCTTTTATGGCTTCTTGCATCTGCCTTATGTAATGAGGTGCTCCTATGTTGGTTGCATTAATAGTTACAATAGTTATACCTTCTTCTTGGATTGATCCATTGATCATTCTGTAGTGTCCTTCTTTGTGTCTTGTAATAGTCTTTATTTTAAAGTCTATTTTGTCTGACATGAGAATCGCTACTCCAGCTTTCTTTTGATTTCCATTTGCATGGAATATCTTTTTCCATCCCCTCACTTTCAGTCTGTATGTGTCCCTAGGTCTGAAGTAGGTCTTTTGTAGAGAGCATATACATATGGGTCTTGTTTGTGTTTCCATTCAGCCAGTCTGTGTCTTTTGGTTGGAGCATTTAATCCATTTACATTTAAGGTAATTATCTATATGTTTCTGTTACCATTTTCTTCATTGTTTTGGGTTTGTTATTTTAGGTCTTTTCCTTCTCTTGTGTTTACTGCCTAGAGAAGTTCCTTTTTAGCATTTGTTGTTAAGCTGATTTGACAGTGCTCAATTCTCTTAGCTTTTGCTTGTCTGTAAAGGTTTTAATTTCTCCGTCAAATCTGAATGAGATCCTTGCTGGGTAGAGTAATCTTGGTTGTAGGTTTTTCCCTTTCATCACTTTAAATATGTCCTGCCACTCCTTTCTGGCTTGCAGAGTTTCTGCTGAAAGATCAGCTATTAACTTTATGGGGATTCCCTTGTATGTTATTTGCTGTTTTTTCCTTGCTGCTTTTAATATTTTTTCTTTGTATTTAATTTTTGACAGTTTGATTAACATGTGTCTTGGTGTGTTTCTCCTTGGATTTATCCTGTATGGGACTCTCTGTGCTTCTTGGACTTAATGACTATATCCTTTCCCATATCAGGGACGTTTTCAACTATAGTCTCTTCAGATATTTTCTCAGTCCCTTTCTTTTTCTCTTCTTCTCTGGGACCCCTATAATTCGAATGTTGGTGTGTTTAATATTGTCCCAGAGGTCTCTGAGACTGTCCTCAATTATTTTAGTTCTTTTTTCTTTATTCTGCTCTGTGGTAGTTATTTCCACTATTTTATCTTCCAGGTCACTTATCCGTTCTGCTGCCTCAGTTATTCTGCTATTGATCCCTTCTAGAGAATTTTAAATTTCATTTATTGTGTTGTTCATCACTGTTTGTTTGCTCTTTAGTTCTTCTAGGTCCTTGTTAAATGTTTCTTGTATTTTCTCCATTCTATTTCCAAGATTTTGGATCATCTTTACTATCATTATTCTGAATTCTTTTTCAGGTAGACTGACTAGTTCCTCTTCATTTGTTTGTTCTGGTGGGTTTTTTACTTTCTTCTTCATTTGCTGTGTATTTCTCTATCTTCTCATTTTGCTTAACTTACTGTGTTTGGGGCCTCCTTTTTGCAGGCTGCACGTTCATAGTTCCCATTGTTTTTGATGTCTGCCCCCAGTGGCTAAGGTTGGTTCAGTGGGTTGTGTAGGTTTCCTGGTGGAGGCAACTGGTGCCTGTGTTCTGGTGGATGAGGCTGGATCTTGTATTTCTCGTGGGCAGGAGCACATCTGGTGGTGTGTTTCTGGGTGTCTGTGAACTTAGTATGATTTTAGGCAGCCTCTGTGCTAATGGGTGGGGTTGTGTTTCTGTCTTGCTAGTTGTTTGGCATAGGGTGTCCAGCACTGTAGCTTGCTGGTTGTTGAGTGGAGCTGGGTCTTAGCATTGAGATGGAGATCTCTGGGAGAGCTTTTGCCGATTGATATTATGTGGGGCCTGGAGGTCTCTGGTGGACCAGTGTCCTGAACTTGTCTCTCCCACTTCAGAGGCTCAGGCCTGACACCGGGCGGAGCACCAAGACCCTGTCAGCCACATGGTGTCTCTGTGACTTTAAGCAAGCGACTTAACCTCTCTGGGCCTCAGTGTCTGTTTCCTCATCTACAGACTGGTGTTTGGCAGAGATCCTTTGCAGCTGTACTTTGAGAGATATACAGTGGTCAATCTCCCCGGAACTGGCTCCAACTTTAGGAAAAGTACTTTTTTAAAAAAAATTTATATGAGTATAGTTGATTTACAATGTTGTGTTTGTTTCTGCTATACAGCAAAGTGAATCAGTTATACATATATCCACTCTTTTTAAGATTGTTTCCCATATAAGTAATTAGAGAATATTGGGTAGAGTTCCCTGTGCCATACGTTTGGTCATTATTATCTATTTGATAATTAGTACTGTGTGTATGTAAATCCAAGTTTCCCAATTTATCCCTCTTTCCC
>NW_006796766.1:59824-87635 GCF_000442215.2 Lipotes vexillifer | reverse complement strand
TCTTTCCCTCTTCACCCAAGTAACGATAAGATTGTGACTATATATCTGGGGTGCACTTGTCTTTTCTACTTATAGTTTTCTCCAGATATCTGCCCTTGAGTGGCAGTACAGGATCATATGGTACCACTGTTTTTAGGTTTTTAAGGAACCTCCATCCTGTTCTCCACAGTGGCTGTTACCAATGTACATTCCAACCAACAGCATTGGTGTACCCTTTTTTCCACACTCTCTCTAGCATTTACTGCTTCTAGACATTTTGATGATGGCCAGTCTGACTGGTGTGAGGTGATACCTCTTTGTAGTTTTGATTTGCATTTCTCTAGTAATTAGCAATCTTGAGGATCTTTTCACATGCTTTAAAGAAAAAAACTGTATAATTTACCACTTGAAAGTGTTTTCCTGAAAGCCTGCCCTGTTTTGTGTTTGTAGTCGATTACCTACCATAGGCCATTTCTGAGGACAGGCATCATTTACAGCCCCGCAGGCCTTGTGAGTATTAAATGCCAATAAGCACCAGTTTTAATGTTGTTATGAGAAACGGCCACAAGGCAGCAGGATTTCTTCATGCCTACCTCTGGTTACTGGGGTACCAGAGCCTTAGTGAATGAAAGTCTTGTTCCTGGGGTGTAAATGACAGTGGAATGTGCCAGAACAAACACCCAAGGGCTTGTGTCTCATTACTTTGTCCCCCTTTCCCTTCACCCTCTCCCCCTCCCCCAAAGCCCAACCCCTGTGAAACTGCTATGCTGAGGGCGCTGTCATCCATAGGTGGGACGAATCTGAGGAAGGAGGCTGGAGGTGGGAACCCCAGCATCAGGAGACATGGGGACCAGGTGAGTTCTCAGTACTCTTCCAGACCAAAGGGTCCACCATCGCTTGGGTGCACTTAGCTTGGTTTAGCTTTCTGGAAACTGTGGTTTCAGCCAGAGGGGACAGACACAACAGGTCCAGTGGGGACTCATTAGCTGGCACATCCTCTCCAGCTCCCTCTGCCCCAGGACAGTCCAGCCTTGGGACCCAAGCCTGCTCAGGCTCCAGGGATGTGAGAGCAGCCCACATCACCGAGGCCTCAGGGCAGTGTTGTTAGCATTTCGTTGTATTTTTAAAATTAATGTTCATTCTGCATTGGAGCATAGTTGTTTTACAATGGTGTGTTGGTTTTAGGTGTACAGCGCCTTGATTCAGGTATACATAGATGTGTATCTATTCTTTTTTGGATTCTTGGCCCCTATAGGTTATTACAGGGTATTGAGTAGAGTTGCCTGTGCTATAGAGTAGGTCCTTGTGGATGATAGATTTTATTTATATTAGTGGGTATATGTTAATCCCAAGCTCCTAATTATCCTTCCTTCCCCCCTGATGTTTCTCCTTGGGTAACCCTAAGTTGGCTTTCTAATTCTGTGAGCCTGTTTCTGGTTTGTAAATGAGTTCCTTTGTATCAGTTTTGAGGTTTCAATTATAATGATACCCTATGGTTTTTGTGTTTCTCTCTCCGACTTATGTCACTTTAGTATGAACATCTCTAGGTCCATTTATGTTACTGGAAGTAGTATCATTTCATACTTTTTTATGGCTGAGTAATAATCCCTTGTGTATATATATGTACCCCATCCTCTTTATCCATTTTTCAGTCAGTGGACTCTACAGTTGCTTTCATGCCTTGGCTATTGTAACTGGTGCTGCAGTGCACGCTTGGGTGCATGGTCTTTCGAATTCTGGTTTTCTCCACATTTACTCTTAGGGGTGGACTACTGGTTCATGTGGTAGCTCTATTTTAACTTTTAAAGGCACTTCCATAATGTTCTCTATAGTAGCTGTTACCATTTACATCCCACCAGCACCATAAAAGGGTTTTCTTTTTTTCCATGCCTTCTCCACCATTTATTCATTGTAGATTTTTGATGATGCCTTTTCAGACCGGTGCAAGGTGATCCCTCGTTGTAGTTTTGATTTGCATGTCTCTGCTAATTGCTATGTTGAGCATGTTTTCATGGGCTGTTTTTTTTTTTTTATAAACAGTTTGAGTAGCATTAACCTGTTGAAATTGTTTTCTTGAAAGTCTGCCCAGTTTTCATTATTTGCAAACACTTACCGTTGGACATTTTTTTTTTTTTGGGGGGGTACGCGGGCCTCTCACTGCCACGGCCTCTCCTGTTGCGGAGCACAGGCTCCGGACGTGCAGGCTCAACGGCCATGGCTCACGGGCCCAGCCATTCCGCGGCATGTGGGATCTTCTCGGACTGGGGCACGAACCCGTGTCCCCTGCATCGGCAGGCGGACTCGCAACCACCACGCCACCAGGGAAGCCCACTGTTGGACAATGTTTTTTTTTTTAATTCAGATTTTAATACTTAATTATTTCCTTAGAGAAAGCAAAACAGTGTAACTTATTTCATGTTTGTCTTCTCTCTTATTTTTTTAAACTTCTTTGTTGGAGTATAATTGCTTTACAATGGTATGTTAGTTTCAGCTTCACAACAAAATGAATCAGTTATATATATACATTTGTTCCCATATCTCTTCCCGCTTGCGTCCCCCTCCCTCCCACCCTCCCTATCCCACCCCTCCAGGCGGTCACAAAGCACCGAGCTCATCTCCCTGTGCTATGTGGCTGCTTCCCACTAGCTATCTACCTTACGTTTGGTAGTGTATATATGTCCATGCCTCTCTCTTGCTTTGTCACAGTTTACCCTTCCCTCTCCCCATATCCTCAAGTCCATTCTCTAGTAAGTCTGTGTCTTTATTCCTGTTTCACCCCTAGGTTCTTCATGACATTTTTTTCCTTAAATTCCATATATATGTGTTAGCATACGGTATTTGTCTCTCTCTTTCTGACTTACTTCACTCTGTATGACAGACTCTAGGTCTATCCACCTCATTACAAATAGCTCAATTTCGTTTCTTTTTATGGCTGAGTAATATTCCATTGTATATATGTGCCACATCTTCTTTATCCATTCATCCGACGATGGGCACTTAGGTTGTTTCCATCTCCGGGCTATTGTAAATAGAGCTGCAATGAACATTTTGGTACATGATGCTTTTTGAATTATGGTTTTCTCAGGGTATATGCCTAGTAGTGGGATTGCTGGGTCATATGGTAGTTCTATTTGTAGTTTTTTAAGGAACCTCCATACTGTTCTCCACAGTGGCTGTATCAATTTACATTCCCACCAACAGTGTAAGAGGGTTCCCTTTTCTCCACACCCTCTACAGCATTTATTGTTTCTAGATTTTTTGATTATGGCCATTCTGAATGGTGTGAGATGATATCTCATTGTAGTTTTGATTTGCATTTCTCTAATGATTAATGATGTTGAGCATTCTTTCATGTGTTTGTTGGCAGTCTGTATATCTTCTTTGGAGAAATGTCTATTTAGGTCTTCTGCCCATTTTTGGATTGGGTTGTTTATTTTTTTGTTATTGAGCTGCATGAGCTGCCTGTAAATTTTAGAGATTAATCCTTTGTCAGTTGATTCATTTGCAAATATTTTCTCCCATTCTGAGGGCTGTCTTTTGGTCTTGTTTATGGTTTCCTTTGCTGTGCAAAAGCTTTGAAGTTTCATTAGGTCCCATTTGTTTATTTTTGTTTTTATCTCCATTACTCTAGGAGATGGGTCAAGAAGGATCTTGCTGTGATTTATGTCATAGAGTGTTCTGCCTATGTTTTCCTCTAAGAGTTTGATAGTTTCTGGCCTTACATTTAGGTCTTTAATCCATTTTGAGCTTATTTTTGTGTATGGTGTTAGGGAGTGATCTAATCTCATACTTTTACATGTACCTGTCCAGTTTTCCCAGCACCACTTATTGAAGGGGCTGTCCTTTCTCCACTGTATATTCCTGCCACCTTTATCAAAGATAAGGTGACCATATGTGCATGGGTTTATCTCTGGGCTTTCTATCCTATTCCATTGATCTATCTTTCTGTTTTTGTGCCAGTACCATACTGTCTTGATTACTGTAGCTTTGTAGTATAGTCTGAAGTCAGGCAGCCTGATTCCTCCAGCTCCATTTTTTGTTCTCAAGATTGCTTTGGCTATTCGGGGTCTTTTGTGTTTCCATACAAATTGTGAAATTTTTTGTTCTAGTTCTGTGAAAAATGCCAGTGGTAGTTTGATAGGGATTGCATTGAATCTATAGATTGCTTTGGGGAGTAGAGTCATTTTCACAATGTTGATTCTTCCAATCCAAGAACATGGTATATCTCTCCATCTGTTTGTATCATCTTTAATTTCTTTCATCAGTGTCTTATAATTTTCTGCATACAGGTCTTTTGTCTCCTTAGGTAGGTTTATTCCTAGATATTTTATTCTTTTTGTTGCAATGGTAAATGGGAGTGTTTTCTTGATTTCACTTTCAGATTTTTCATCGTTAGTATATAGGAATGCCAGAGATTTCTGTGCATTAATTTTGTATCCTGCTACTTTACCAAATTCATTGATTAGCTCTAGTAGTTTTCTGGTAGCATCTTTAGGATTCTCTATGTATAGTATCATGTCATCTGCAAACAGTGACAGCTTTACTTCTTCTTTTCCGATTTGGATTCCTTTTATTTCCTTTTCTTCTCTGATTGCTGTGGCTAAAACTTCCAAAACTATGTTGAATAAGAGTGGTGAGAGTGGGCAACCTTGTCTTGTTCCTGACCTTAGTGGAAATACTTTCAGTTTTTCACCATTGAGGACGATGTTGGCTGTGGGTTTGTCATATTTGGCATTTATTATGTTGAGGGAAGTTCCCTCTATGCCTACTTTCTGCAGGATTTTTATCATAAATGGGTGTTGAATTTTTTCAAAAGCTTTCTCTGCATCTATTGAGATGATCATATGGTTTTTCTCCTTCAATTGGTTAATATGGTGTATCACATTGATCGATTTGAGTACACTGAAGAATCCTTCCATTCCTGGAATAAACCCCACTTGATCATGGTGTATGATCCTTTTAATGTGCTGTTGGATTCTGTTTGCTAGTATTTTGTTGAGGATTTTTGCATCTATGTTCATCAGTGATATTGGCCTGTAGTTTTCTTTCTTTGTGACATCCTTGTCTGGTTTTGGTATCAAGGTGATGGTGGCCTCGTAGAATGAGTTTGGGAGTGTTCCTCCCTCTGCTATATTTTGGAAGAGTTTGAGAAGGATAGGTGTTAGCTCTTCTCTAAATGTTTGATAGAATTCGCCTGTGAAGCCATCTGGTCCTGGGCTTTTGTTTGTTGGAAGATTTTTAATCACAGTTTCAATTTCAGTGCTTGTGATTGGTCTGTTCATATTTTCTATTTCTTCCTGATTCAGTCTTGGCAGTTTGTGCATTTCTAAGAATTTGTCCATTTCTTCCAGATTGTCCATTTTATTGGCATAGAGTTGCTTGTAGTAATCCCTCATGATTTTTTGTATTTCTGCAGTGTCAGTTGTTACTTCTCCTTTTTCATTTCTGATTCTATTGATTTGAGTCTTCTCCCTTATTTTCTTGATGAGTCTGGCTAATGGTTTATCAATTTTGTTAATCTTCTCAAAGAACCAGCTTTTAGTTTTATTGATCTTTGCTATTGTTTCCTTCATTTCTTTTTCATTTATTTCTGATCTGATTTTTATGATTTCTTTCCTTCTGCTAACTCTGGGGTTTTTTTGTTCTTCTTTCTCTAATTGCTTGAGGTGCAAGGTTAGGTTGTTTATTCGAGATGTTTCCTGCTTCTTAAGGTGGGCTTGTATTGCTATAAACTTCCCTCTTAGAACTGCTTTTGCTGCATCCCATAGGTTTTGGGTCGTTGTATCTCCATTGTCATTTGTTTCTAGGTATTTTTTAATTTCCTCTTTGATTTCTTCAGTGATCACTTCGTTACTAAGTAGTGTATTGTTTAGCCTCCATGTGTTTGTATTTTTTACAGCTCTTTTCCTATAATTGATATCTAGTCTCATGGCGTTGTGGTCGGAAAAGATACTTGATACAATTTCAATTTTCTTAAATTTACCAAGGCTTGATTTGTGACCCAAGATATGATCTATCCTGGAGAATGTTCCATGAGCACTTGAGAAAAATGTGTATTCTGTTGTTTTTGGATGGAGTGTCCTATAAATATCAATTAAGTCCATCCTGTTTAATGTATCATTTAAAGCTTGTGTTTCCTTATTTATTTTCATTTTGGATGATCTGTCCATTGGTGAAAGTGGGGTGTTGAAGTCCCCTACTATGAATGTGTTACTGTCGATTTCCCCTTTTATGGCTGCTAGTTTTTGCCTTATGTATTGAGGTGCTCCTATGTTGGGTGCATAAATATTTACAATTGTTATATCTTCTTCTTGGATCGATCCCTTAATCATTATGTAGTGTCCTTCTTTGTCTCTTCTGATAGTCCTTATTTTAAAGTCTATTTTGTCTGATATGAGAATTGCTACTCCAGCTTTCTTTTGGTTTCCATTTGCATGGAATATCTTTTTCCATCCCCTTACTTTCAGTCTGTATGTGTCTCTAGGTCTGAAGTGGGTCTCTTGTAGACAGCATATATATGGGTCTTGTTTTTGTATCCATTCAGCCAATCTGTGTCTTTTGGTGGGAGCATTTAGTCCATTTACATTTAAGGTAATTATCGATATGTATGTTCCTATTCCCATTTTCTAAATTGTTTTGGGTTCGTTATTATAGGACTTTTCCTTCTCTTGTGTTTTTGTCTAGAGAAGTTCCTTTAGCATTTGTTGTAAAGCTGGTTTGGTGGTGCTGAACTCTCTCAGCTTTTGCTTGTCTGTAAAGGTTTTAATTTCTCCATCAAATCTGAATGAGATCCTTGCTGGGTAGAGTAATCTTGGTTGCAGGTTTTTCTCCTTCATCACTTTCAGTATGTCCTGCCACTCCCTTCTGGCTTGTAGAGTTTCTGCTGAGAGATCAGCTGTTAACCTTATGGGGATTCCCTTGTGTGTTTCTTGCTCCTTCATCTGCTGTTTGTTTTTCTGTCTTCTCATTTTGCTTATGTTACTGTGTTTGGGGTCTCCTTTTTGCAGGCTGCAGGTTCGTAGTTCCCGTTGTTTTTGGTGTCTGTCCCCAGTGGCTAAGGTTGGTTCAGTGGGTTGTGTAGGCTTCCTGGTGGAGGGGACTAGTGCCTGTGTTCTGGTGGATGAGGCTGGATCTTGTCTTTCTGGTGGGCAGGTCCACGTCTGGTGGTGTGTTTTGGGGTGTCTGTCGACTTATTATGATTTCAGGCAGCCTCTCTTCTAATGGGTGGAGTTGTGTTCCTGTCTTGCTAGTTGTTTGGCATAGGGTGTCCAGCACTGTAGCTTGCTGGTCGTTGAGTGAAGCTGGGTGCTGGTGTTGAGATGGAGATCTCTGGGAGATTTTCGCTGTTTGATATTATGTGGAGCTGGGAGGTCTCTTGTGGACCAGTGTCCTGAAGTTGGCTCTCCCACCTCAGAGGCACAGCACTAACTCCTGGCTGCAGCACCAAGGGCCTTTCATCCACAGGGCTCAGAAGAAAAGGGAGAAAAAGTAGAAAGAAAGAATTAGTAGAAGTAGAAAGAAAGAAAGGAGGGAGGGAGGGAGGGAGGAAGGAAGGAGAGAAGGAACAAAAAAAAGAAAGAAAGCAGATAAAGTAAAATAAAATAAAGTAAGATAAAATATAATAAAGTTTTTAAAATAAAAAAAATAATTATTAAGAAAAAAAAAAACCCCAAAACAAAAAAACAGATGGTTAGAACCCTGGAACAAATGGTGGAAGCAAAGCTATACAGACAAAATCTCACACAGAAGCATACATATACACACTCACAAAAAGAGGAAAAGAGGAAAAAATCGTAAACCTTGCTCTCAAAGTCCACCTCCTCAATTTGGGATGATTTTTTGTCTAAAGGAGGGAAGGAAGGAAGGAAAGAAAGAACGAAGATAAAGTAAAATAAAATAAGGTTATTAAAATAAAGTGTATTAAGAAAAAAATTAAAAAAAAAAAAGATGGACAGATAGAACCCTCGGACAAATGGTGGAAGCAAAGCTATACAGACAAAATCTCACAGAGAAGCACACACATACACACAAAAAAAGGAAAAGGGGAAAGAATAATAAATCTTGCTCTCAAAGTCCACCTCCTTAATTTGGGATGATTCATTGTCTATTCATGTATTCCACAGATGCAGGGTACATCAAGTTGATAGTGGAGCTTTAATCCGATGCATTTGCGGCTGTTGGGAGAGATCTCCCTTTCTCTTTTTTGTTCTCACAGCTCCCAGGGACTCACCTTTGGATTTGGCCCCGCCTGTGCGTGTAGGTCGCCGGAGGGCGTGTTCTCTTTGCTCAGACAGGATGGGGTTAGAGGAGCCGCTGATTCGGGGACTCTGGCTCACTCAGGCCTGGAGGATGGAGGGTCACGGAATGCAGGGCGAGCCTGCGGTGGCAGAGGCCGGCGTGACTTTGCACCAGCCTGAGGCGCGCCGTGCATTCTCCTGGGGGAGTTGTCCCTGGATCCCGGGACCCTGGCAGTGGTGGGCTGCACAGGCTCCCCGGAAGGGGGGTGTGGATAGTGACCTGTGTTCGCACACAGGCTTCTTGGTGGCGGCAGCAGCAGCCTTAGCGTCTCATGTCTGTCTCTGGGGTCCGCGCTTTTAGCCGCGGCTCGTGCCTGTCTCTGGAGATCCTTTAAGCAGCGTTCTTAATCCTCTCTTCTCGCACACCAGGAAATAAAGAGGAAAGAAAAGGTCTCTTGCCTCTTCGGCAGGTCCAGACTTTTCCCCGGACTCCCTCCCGGCCAGCCGTGGCGTACTAATCCCCTGCAGGCTGTGTTCACGCCACCACCCCCAGTCCTCTCCCTGCCCTCCGACCGAAGCCCCGCCCGCTGCGGCAGGGGAGCAGACAAGCCTCTCAGCCTGATGAGTGCTGGTCGGCCCTGATCCTCTGTGCTGGAATCTCTCCGCTTTGCCCTCCGCATCCCTGTTGCTGTGCTCTCTTCCGCGGCTCCGAAGCTCCCCAACTCTGCCACCCGCAGTCTCCGCCCGCGAAGGGGCTTCCTAGTGTGTGGACACTTTTCCTCCTTCACAGCTCCCTCCCACTGGTGCAGGACCCGTCCCTATCCTTTTGTCTCTGTTTATTCTTTTTTCTTTTGCCCTAGGGTTTCTTGCCTTTTGGGAGGTCTGAGGTCTTCTGCCAGCGTTCAGTAGGTGTTCTGTAGGAGTTGTTCCACGTGTAGATGTATTTCTGGTGTATCTGTGGGGAGGAAGGTGATCTCCGCGTCTTACTCTTCCGGAAGTCCCGTTGGACAATTTTTGAGGGCGGGTATCATTTATAGCCCAGTAGTCCTTGTGAATACTGAGTGCCCATAAGAAATCTTTTGAAGGTTGCTGTTGTGGGAAACGGCCACAAGGCGGCAGGATTTCCTTGGGCCCAACTCTGGTTACCCTGGCAACCGGAGCCTTAGGGGAAATCCTATTTGGGACTTGTAAATTAGTGTGGAATGTGCGAGAACAAACACGCAAATATTGTGTCTCATTACAACATTTTAAATTAGATTAATATTTACTTTTTATTGGAGTAACATTGATATACAAAAGTTCTGTGTGTTGTAGGTATACAGAAACTTTTTCAGTTATACATATGTGTATATCTATGCATCTTCCCCTTCTTTTTGTATATAGGTTATTACAGAGTGCTGATAGACCTCCCTTGGTGTACATAGGTCCTTGTTGATCGTCTGTTTTATATGTAATTGTTCGTATTTCTTCACCGTAACCTCCTAATTTATTTCTGTCCCCTCTGGTAACCATGTTTTTTTTTTTCAATCTCTGAGTCTGTTTATGTTTTCTCAGTTCACTGGTGTACATTTTTAGATTCCACCTCTAAGTGATATCATATGATATTTGTCTTTTAATCTGAGTTACTTCACTGAGTATGATTTCTCTATGTTATCTATGTTCCTGCAAATGGTATTATTTCTTTCTTCTACATGGTGGGGTCATATTCCATTGTGTACATGTATCACTTATTTCCTATCTGTTCATGTGTCAGTGCCATTTTGTTTGCCCCCATGTTTTGGCTATTGTAACTGGTGCTGCAGTGCACACTTGGGTGCATATGTCTTTTCGAATTCCGGTTTTCTCCGCTTATACTCTTAGGGGTAGCAATGCCAGATCATATGGTAGCTCCATTTTTAGATTTTAAAGGCACTTCCATAATGTCCTGTATAGTGGCTCTTACCATTTACATCCCACCCTCACCATAAAAGGGTTTCCTTTTCTCCATGCCCTCTACACCATTTATTCATTGTCGATTTTTGATGATGGCCTTTCAGACCGGTGCAAGGTGATCCCTTGTTGTAGTTTGGATTTGCATGTCTCTGCTAATTGCTATGTTGAGCATGTTTTCATGGGCTGTTTTTTCGTTTTTGTTTTTTTGTAAACAGTGTGTGGAGAATTTACCTCTTCAAATTGCCTTCTTGAAAGTCTGCCCTGTTTTCAATTATTTTCCAACACTTACCCATGGACTTTTTTTTTTTTTTTTTTTTGCCATATGTGGGCCTCTCACTGTCGTAGCCCCTCCCGTTGCCGGACGCGCAAGCTCAGCGGCCATGGCCCACGGGCCCAGCCGCTCCGTGGCACGTGGGATCCTCCCGGACCGGGGCACGAACCCGCATCCCCTGCATCGGCAGGCGGACTCTCAACCACTGCGCCACCAGGGAGGCCCCCCATGGACGTTTTTTGAGGGCAGGTATCATTTAGAGCCCCAAAGTCCTGAAGCGATCCTTTTAAGGTGGCATTGTGGGAAACAGCACCAAGGCAGCGGGATTTCCTTGGGTGCAATACTGCTTACCCTGGCAACCAGTGCCATAGGGGAATTCTTGTTTGGGACTGTTAAATTAGAGAGGAATGTGCCAGATCATACACCCTTATCTTGCATCCCATTACCACTTCATTTTTTTAGATTTTTATTTTTCATTGGAGTAACATCGAGGTAAATGCTTTGTATGTTGTAGGTATAGAGAAACCTTTTCCTTTATACATATACATATATCTGTGCATCTTCGGCTTCTTTTCCCAGATAAGTTATTAGAGAGTGTTGATAGACCTCCGTGGTATACATAGGTCCTTGTTGATTATCTATTTTATATGAAATAGTTTGTATTTGTTAATCTCAACCTCCTAATTTATCCCTTGACCCCTTCTATCCCCTTTGGTAACCATATGTTTGTTTTCTAAGTCCCTGAGTCTGTTTATGTGTTCTCAATTTGATCAATGGTATTTTTAGATTCCACCTACATGTGATACCATAAGAAATTGGTCTTTCTGATTCTGATTTACTTTATTTAGTATGATTATCTCCAGGTTTATCTATGTTCCTGCAAATGGCATTATTTCATTCTTTTACCTGGCTAAGTCATATTCCATTGTGTACATGTGTTACATCTTCTTTATCCATTCATCTGGCTATGGACATTTTGTTTGCCTCCATGTCTTTGTAATCAAATTTACTCCAATAGAAAATACAAATTAAATTAAAAAAAAACAAACAAGAAGCAATGAGACATAAGCTTTTGTGGTTTTGTCCTGGCACATTCCACTCTAATTGACAACCTAGGAACACGACTTCCAGGAAGGCTCTGTTGCCCTAGTAAACAGAGTTGGGAATGTAGAAATCCTGCCTCCTTGTGGCTGTTTACTGCAACAGCAGCTTTAAAACCAGTGCTAATGATCACTTAATATTCACAAAGATTGCAGTGCTGTAAATGACAGCTGCGCTCAAAAAATATCCTGCGGTCAGGAATCGACAAAAAAGTTCAAAACAGGACAAACATTCAAGAAAACAATTTCAAGAGGTAAATTTTACTCAGTCTTTACAGAAAAAAAATGGGACTCGGAAAATTGCTCAAAATCACAAATCCAAATAACAGAGAGGCATCACCACACACCAGTCAGAATGGCCATTAGCAAAAAAGTCTACAAACAATACATGCTGAAGGTGTGGAGAAATGCGTACCCTGTATGCTGTTTGTGATATGTAAACTGGTAACAGCCACTAAGGAGAACAGAATGGAGGTGCTGTTAAAAGGTAAAAATTGAGCTACCATATGATCTGGCTGACCCACTACTGGGTCTCTCAGCCGAGAAGACCAGAATCGAGAAGACACAGGTACCCAAATGTCCACCGCAGCAAGATATGCAATAACTAAGACATGGAAGCAACCAAAATGTCCATCGACACATGAATGGACAAGAGGAGGTGGTACATGTACACAATGTACACAATGGAATATTAGCCACAAGAAAGACTGAAACAGTGCCCTTTGCAGCACCATAGATGAGCCTAGAGATAATCATAGTACAAGAAATAAGTCAGAAAGAGAAAGACAGATATCCTATGACAACATTTATAGGTGTTATCTAAGAATTCATACCAGTGAACAAATTACCACAGAGAAAGACACTCACAGACATAAAAGACAAACTTACAGTTAACCAAACGGAAAGGTGGGAGAAGTTGATAAATTAGGATACTGGGGTTAACATACATATACTAAAACATATAAAATATATAATCACGAAAGACCACCATGTACGAAGGAAGGTCTACTCAACGCTCTGTAATAACCTACATGGGAACAAGTTCGGAGGATGAATAGATAATGTACATGTATAAATGAACCAGATTCTGTACACCTAAAACAAACACAAGATTGTAATCAAATTTACTCTGATGGAAAATACAAATTAAATTAAAAAAACAAACGAGAAGTAATGAGACATAAGCTCTTGGGTTTGTCCTGGACCATTCCACCCTAATGGACAACCTAGCAACAGGACTTCGAGGAAGGCTCTGTTGCCCTAGTAACCAGAGTTGGGAATGAAGAAATCCTGCCGCCTTGAGGGTGTTTCCCGCAATAGCCCTTTAAACCCAGTGCAAATGGTCACTTAACATTCACAAGAACTGCAGGGCTGTAAATGACAACAGCCCTCAAAAAACATCCAATGGTTTGGAATCGACAAAAATTTTAAAACAGGGCAAATTTTCAAGAAGACAGTTTCAAGATGGAAATTTTACTCACACTTTTAAGAAAAAAAACGACATGGCAAAATGCTCAATATCATGATTTATTAGAGACATGTGAATCCTTAACTACACAAAAGCAGGGAGAATGAATGAGACACAAACCCTTGGGTGTTTGTCCAGGCTTATTCCACTCTAATTTCCAATCAGGAAAAGGACTTTCCCTAAGGCTCATGTTGCCCCAATTACCAGAGTGGGGCATGAAGAAACCCGGTTGGTTTGTGGCCATTCCTGAAACAACAACTGGAAAACTGGTGCTTGAGGGCACTGCATATTCACACGGTCCTCGAGGCTGTAAATGACACCTGTGTCTTGGGGTTAGTTATGGAAAACAAGTTCAAAATGTGCCAGAATTTCAGGAACCAGATATCAAAATGTAAATTTCCCTCACAGTGATTTTATTATTTTTGAAAAAAATCCCACCAGCAGCTGCTCAACATCGGAAATTGTAGGCTAATGCAAAAAAGACCACAAAGCGGTATCACCTCTCACTAGTCAGAATGACCATCACCACAAAATCTCAAAAGAAGAAATGCAGGAAAGAGCGTGAAGAAAGGGGAGCTGTGTAACGCTCTTGCTGGGCATAAAATTTGCTAACAGGCACTCTGGAGAACAGTATGAAGGTTCCTTAATGACTGAAAAATAGAGCTAACTTAGGATCCAGTAATTCCACTCCTGGCTGTAAATCCGGGGAAAACCAGAAATCGACAAGACACATGCACCTCAACGTTCACTGTAGCACTGTATACAAGAGCCTAGACTTGGAAGCAACCAAAGTGTCCATCGAAGGATGAATGGATGAAAAAGATGTTGTGCATAAATACAATGGAATATTTCTCAACCAAGAAATGAATAAAATAATGTCACTTGCAGCAAATTGGATAGACCTTGATACACTCATACTAACTGACATAATTCAGACAGAGAAAGGTAAATTTCATATGGTATCACTTATAGGTGGAATCTAGAAGTGGATGCAGGGCTTCCTTGATGGCGCAGTGGTTGAGAATCCTTCTGCCAATGCAGGGAACACGGGTTCAATCACTGGTCCGGGAAGATCCCACATGCCGCGGAGCAACTAAGCCCGTGCGCCACAACTACTGAGCCTGCATGCCACAACTACTGAAGCCCGTGTGCCTAGAGCCCGTGCTCCACAACGAGAAGCCACTGCAATAAGTAGCCCTCGCTTGCCGCAACTAGAGAAAGCCCGTGCACAGCAACGAAGACCCAACACAGCCAGAAATAAATAAATAAAAAATAAATAAATTAAAAATAAAATAAAAGTGGATGCAAATGAACTAACAAAACAGAAACAGAGGCACTGACTTAGAAAACAAACTTATGGCTGCCGAGGGGAAAGCTGTGGTGCGAGGCATAAATCAGGAGGTTTAAATTAGCATACATATTCTTATAGGGAAACTAGATAGTCAATAATGACCTACTGTATAGCACAGTGAATTCAACTCAACAGATTCTAATAACTGAAAAAGGATATATAAGAATATGAAAGAATCTGAAAAAATATATTTAGACGTCTTTGTATAAATGGTTCCAGCCTCTGTACTCAAAAGAGGAACACAACATTGTAAGTCAGCTATACTGCATTATACAATTAAAATTACAAAAAGAGAGAGAGAGAGAGAAATGGTTTCTACATTGCTTCAGGCGCAGTGACCCAAACTGGCCTCACATCCCTGGAGCCAGAGCTCATTTGGGTTCTAAGCCTGCACTGTCATGGGGCTCAGAGAACTGGGGAGGTACTGCCTGCAAATGAGGTGCACCTGGAAGTGTACTGCCTGATCCCACTACCTGGATCCAAAATCCAGGTAGTGGTATAAACCCCGCTACTGCTAAAACATGGCGCAGACACCCCAAAGATGATGGACCCCCTGGGCTGGAAGAGATTTTTCAGGTCACCTGGTCTCCACATTTGCTGCTGTTGCGGTTCAAACCTCTCCCCTTTCTTGTAGAGTCGCCCCAACAAAGAAGGCAGCACCCTCAAAAGCCAGTTTGCACGGCTTGGAATTTTTCCAGGGGATGAAGGGGAAGGTGCGGAAGGGATGCGACACAAGCCCTAGGGTGTTTGGACAGGCACATGCCACTCTAATTTCCAATCAGGAAAAGGAGTTTCCGGAAGGATAACCTGGCACCATTAAAGAGGATGGGGCTTGAAGCAATCCTGCCGCCTTGTGGCCGGTTCCCAAAACAACAAGTTGAAAACCTGTGCTCAGGGGCACTGCAATTCACAAGGCCTGCAGGGTTGTAAGTGACACGTGTCCTCGAAATATGTCTGGGGATAGTAATCGAAAAGACTTGAAAACAAGACAAAATTGCAGGAACCGGAATTCAAGAGGTTGCATACACTTGCCATAGAAGCACATGAAAAGCTGCTCAACATCGCCAATGATTCGGTTGGCCAGAAAGGGCCTACACGTTTTTCATTAACATATTAACATATTAAGGAAAAACCCGTAGGCCCTTTTCGGCCAACCAGATATGCGGGAAATGCAGGTCAACACTACAAAGAGGTATCACTTGGCACCAGACAGAATGGCCATCCTCACAAAGTCTAAAAACAAGTGCTGCAGAGGGCGTGGAGAATAGGGCGCCCTGCTATGCTGATGGTGGGAATGTAAATGGCTAACAGCCTCTCTGGGGAAGTGTATCGTGTTTCCTAAGAAATATAAAAAATAGAGCAACAGAGCATACGGCACTTGCACTCCTGGGCGTATTATCTTGGGAAAACCATGAATTGACAGGACACAGGCACCCCGACATTTAGTGCAGCCGTGTTTACAAGAGCCGTGACTGGAAGCAACCTGATTGTCCTTGGAAGGAGAAAATGGATAAAGAAGATGTGGTACTTAGGTACAATGGATTATTACTCAGCCATGAAATGAATGAAATAGGGCCAGTTGCAGCAACTCAGATGGACCTAGATATGATCATACTAAGTGACATAAGTCAGATAGAGAAAGAGACTTATCAGATGATTTCACTTATTGGTGGAATCTAAAAATGGATACAAATGAACTAACTTACAAAACAGAAACAGAGTCACAGATTTAGCAAACACACTTATGGCTACTAAAGGGGAAAGGTGGGGTGGGGAGAGGCATAAACCAGGAGGTTGAAATTAGAATACATACCCTTCCATAGACAAAATAGGTAATCGAGAAGGACCTACCCTATAGCACATAGAACTCGACTCAACACACTGTAATCACTGGAAAAGAATATATATAGACTGGTAAGAATCTGAAAAAGAATATATAGATGTCTCTCTGTACATGAATCAAGTGGACATACACCAGAATGAAACATAACCTTGTAAATCAGCCATACTCCCCAATGGAAAGAAAGATAAATTACAAAAAGAGAGAGAGAGAAATTCTTCGTAAATTCTTTCAGGGGCGGTGACCCAACCTGGTGTCACATCATGTAGATCCAGAGCAGGCTTGGGTCCTAAGGCTGCACACTCGTGGGGCTCAGCGACCTGGTGAGGATGTGCCACCTAATGCAGCCCCATTGGAGATGTACTGCCTGATCCCCACTCCATGGTTCCAAAATCTCCAGGGGCAGGGGAGCCAACCTACAACTAAACATGCCTGGGACACCCAGCAGATGGTGGACTGTCTGGACAAGAAGAGTTTGGAAAAGTTTCTTCATGTCCACATCTCATGCTGGTGGCCCCCCACTCCCCCAGCCTGTTTCCTTAGAGACTCCCACCTGGGGAAGGCAGCCCCCTCAAGAGCTCGTTTTGCACAGCTTGGAATTTGTCCAGGGGATGAAGGGGAAGGGGGGGTACAAATGAGACACAAGCCCTAGGTGTTTGGACAGGCACAGGCCACTCTAATTTCCAATCTGGAAGATTTTCCCGAAGGCTCAGGTTGCCCCGGTAACCGGAATGGGACTCAAAGCAATCCTGCCCGCTTTGTAGCCTGTTCCCAAAAGAACAAGTTGAAAACTGGTGCTCAGGTGCACTGCAATTCACAAACCCTGCAGGGTTGTAAATGGCACCTATTGTTGAAAAATGTCTTGGGGTAAGTAACCGAAAAGGACTTGAAAACAAGGCAGAATTGCACAAACCGGATTTTAAGAGGTAGATTACACTGGCCATTAATGCACAGGAAAAGCTGCTCGACATCAGACAGCAATAGTTTTATATTTTTATCCATTCCACTTGCACAGACAAGTCTCATGGGGTGATGTAAAGTAGTCCATTTGGATGTTGTGCATGGTGTAGGCATGGATTAAAGCCTAGGAATCTTAAGCTTTAGTCCCCTGAAACTTTTAAATTAGGATGCAAGCAATCCTGTCCAACATTTGAACAGAGCAAGACACTGTCTTTATTTTATTTGTCAGGTAATTAATGTGTCTTCTGCCGCAAGGAGAGAAACAACTGGCATCTTCTATCATCGTGTTGTACAAAAATCTTTGAACAGAGTGTGCAAGCAGAGGCTGATACAAGATGTGAAAAAAAATGAGAGACCCTTGTGGAATTTTCTCGTAACCTACTGCAATCTCCCATTTAAAATGTGGGAATAATTAATCTTCTGAGGAAAAAGGCCCAAGGAAGGTTTTTGCTTTTGTGGAATAATGGGATTGCTAAAGATTTCAGGAGGTAAAAAGAATTGGTGAGAATGACCATGAGACGTCAGAGAAAAGATCCGTGGATGAAGTGATGTTTACCTCTGTGAATCAATGAGAGGTAGGAGCAACTGAAAAGAAAGCTGAATACAGCATTTTCTGAATAAATGTAACATTTCAGCTGTCATAGAAAAAATGAATTTTCACTATGATGCAACGTACTTATTTTGTTTGGAAACTTAAATTTAAAGCTTAATAATTAGATTTATTGAAGAAATGAAAATATCTCTGTGGTTTAAATAAATAATGTGTTCTGCTACAGATAAGAAGACTAAATAAATAGGAATAAGACTAAATAAATAAAGAGGAAAATAACAAATTAGATGTTATTAACATTAACTGACAATCATCTAAAGACAGAGAAGGAGAGACAGAAAGAGAGAATAACTCATATCAAGCATATATAAAAACTCCTAAATAAGAAGTCCTTCAATAAGAAGATAAGGCAATAGCAAAAATGGGGAAAATATACCAAAAGATATTTCAAAAAAGAGACAGAATGTTAAGTAAACATATCAGAAGATGCTTGGCTTCTTAGTAATCAATGAAATGCAACAAAACCAATACCTGGAATAATCACTCACCAATCAGAAAGCTCAAATGAAAGTAACAGGTATTATCAAGTTTGACAAGAATGTGTATAATCCTTGAATCTCATTCACTGCTGCTGAGGATGAAAATTCGTACAAATGTTTTGAAAATATTTACAAGTATCTAAAAAGATACACACATGAAAACTATGACTCGAAAATTTTACTACTACATATATACTGAACAATGATTTATACACATACCACCAAAGCGCAAGTTTTAGAATTTATATACCAGTGCTATTTTCAATAGACACAAACTGAAAATCACTCATATTGTAATATACGTTGCAATAAATTAATTGTTAAATGTTTACACTGTGGAATCATATGCAACAGTGGCAGTGCATGATCACAATGATAGTGTGACGAAAGAAACGGAACAGCTTCAGGGCTAACAGCACATTTTGGCTTCTGTAAGAAACTTGCTTGCTTGCTTGCTTGGGGCGGGAAGAACCGGGTTCCTGATTGGCTGATTCCAAATTAAACAGCTCCCTCCCGCCTTGGGGACTTCCCGCCCTGTGAAGGGTATAAAGGCCTCGCCCGACTGTTAGTCGGGGTCTCACTCACTTCTCTCCGAGTGGGACCCTGTCCGGACAGTTTGTGTAAGCTTCTATACTTGTACTTGTATAAATCCTTTGCTAATCTTTCTACTTGGTGTTGGTGATTCTCGGGTGTCCTTGGTTGGGACACGGGTCGCATTTACCGGGGAACTCGACTCCAGGCGTGTGGCTCCCGGACCGCAACATTTGGGGGCTTGTCCGGGATCGGACAGTGGAGGTTAAAGACCTGAAACAGGGTCCCTCCCTGTCTTTGGACTACTCGAAGTGGAGGTTAAAGACCTGAAACAGGGTCCCTCCTCCGAAGCCACCGCCTGCTCCTTCTTCGGGTAAGTTTGCGACCCTTGGCTTGCCGGCAAGAAACTAGGAGACTCCATTAAGGCTTGTCGGACGCGACGTTAAGCCTGGAGTCCGGAGGAGTCACGGGACACCGCGATTCCTCCTTGGGAACTCAAAGTCGGTTTCGATATTCTTTTGTTCCGACTTTGAACTGGGATTGTGTCAAAACTTGCTGTTCTCCCCTTCTGTCTTTTGTCACTCGTGTGTGTGCTCTTGCATTTGCTGGGACACTTTGGCTTTGTGCTTGTGCTAAAACCTTTAGCTCAATAGGAATTTAACAATGGGACAAGGTATGTCCCGGATGCAGACCCCCCTGAGCCTAGTTCTGGACCACTTCAGAGACTTCCGCCAGATCGCCAGGGAATTCGGGGCCTCTGTATCCCCGGAAACCCTCCGCACCTTTTGTGAATTGGAATGGCCGACATTTGAGGCGGGATGGCCATCCGAAGGTACGGTCTCCATTCTGGTTATAGCTGCGGTGGAAGATATTGTCTTTAAGGTACATGATGATCAGATTCCTTATATTGAGTGTTGGCGGGGTCTCGTGGAGACACCACCTGACTGGCTGAGGCCCTGGTTGCCCCCGCCGGGAGCTACCAACAGAAAGGAAACAAGATCTAAAGATAACATGTGCCGCCAAGATGGCGGACGGGAAAAAACCTAATGTTAAAAGCTCTAAGTCCCCGCCCCTGCCTCTTGTAGGGGAGGGAGAGGAAGAAGAAGAAACCCCTCCTCCCGAGGCGTCTGCACCTCCCCCTCCCTATGTCCCTCCCTATGTCCCTCCCTCGGCGAATACTGGCCCCGATGACGACATCCTCCCAGGTCGGCCCAGGAGCACTTGACTGAACCGCGGCCCACTGCTCTGCTCTGCGGCAACAAGCACCTAGTCCAGGGGAGGCACAGCCTTTTCTTACTTACGCCCCATTCTCCACGACTGATTTATATTAATATCACTGTTAGAAACTATATTTGTAACTCATCAGCCGGCCTGGGATGATTGTTAGCAATTGTTACAGGTTTTGTTTACCATGGAAGAAAGAGAAAAAATCATGTGGGGAGCCCGTAAACAGGTACTTGGTCCAGATGGACAGTGCACTGATAACCCCAACCTAATTGAAACCGTGCTCCCTAGTACCCGACCGGAATGGAATCCTAACACGGAGGAGGGATGAGGGGCTTTGGCCCGTTTTCGCCAGGCTCTGTTAACAGGACTTCGGGCGGCAGCACGAAGGCCAACTAATATGTCCAAGGTTACAGAGGTGACCCAGGGAGCCACAGAGTCTCCAGCTGATGGAGACTTATAGTCTATGGACCCCCATAGACCCTGAGGCACCAGAAAACAGGCGGGCAATTAAGTTGGCCTTTGTGACACAGTCGGCCCCAGATATCTGAAGAAAATTACAAAAATTAGATGGTTTTGAAGGGAAGAACTTATCTGAATTGGTAAAGATAGCATTAAAAATTTATAATAATAGAGATGAAACTGAGAAGAGACAGTTAAGGCAGGTATCCAAAGTAATGGCGGCAGTCCTAAATGACAAACCTCCCCGAGGGAGGAAAAGGTCTGACTTCCAACCTAAAGGGAGAGGACAAACATCCGGCCCACGAAAGCCCTTAAAAATGAACCAGTGTGCTTATTGTAAAAAGGAAGGACTTTGGAAAAATGAATGTCCCGAACTTCCTACTAAAAAGGAACAATCCCGAAAGGGCCCCGAGGTGCTAGAATTGGACTCAGACTGAAGGGGTCAGGGCTTGAGCCCCCCCCACCCCGAGCCCTTGGTAAACTTAAAAGTGGGAGGAAAACCTAAGATGTTCTTAATAGACACAGGGGCCACGTTCTCAGTCCTCTGATCAGGTTATGGACCGAAACAACCAGAAAAAGCTTTGGTACAGGGGGCCACTGGGACTCAACGCTGTTTTTGGACCACAGACAGGAAGGTCGACTTGGGCAAACAAACAGTCACCCACTCCTTCCTGGTCATGCCTGACTGCCCCTATGAAGGACTCTTAGGACGAGATTTGCTACAACATTTACAGACTACCATAAAGTTTGACAAAGGAGGATTTGAATTTGCATTCGGGCCAGACAAGCCTCCCTCCATTATGATCACACTGCCCCTGCAGGAGGAAGGACTGCTATTTGAAACGGGACAAAAGGCACCCCCAGAGGACAATCCTCAACTGGCTGTTTTAAGAGAGGAATTCCCCTTAGTCTGGGCAGAAAACCACCCCTTTGGGGCTACGGCCCATCGAATACCAGTGGTGGTAGAATTAAAGGCTGGAGCCACCCCGATTCGACTACGACAGTACCCCTTAACTGAAAAAGCTAAAAAGGGAATAACCCCCCACGTTAATCGGCTCCTAAAAGCAGGAATCCTGGTCCCCTGCCATTCGCCATGGAATACTCCTCTCCTTCCTGTTAAAAAGCCCAACAGTGAAGATTATAGACCAGTGCAAGATCTATGGGCAATAAATGATAGGGTAACTGACATTCACCCTACAGTGCCTAACCCTTACACACTTTTGAGCCTGCTTCCACCAGAACAAAAGTTTTCCGTGCTAGGTTACGGCCCTACAACGGGACCTACAACCTTTCCATAACCAGTTTCCCGAAGTAACCTTATTACAATATGTGGATGATTTACTTGTGGCTGGAAAAACTGTGCGGGATTGTCTAACAGGAACAAAAGGCCTAATAAGGTTACTACAGGACTTAGGCTATAAACTCTCAATCAAAAAGGCTCAGATTTGTCAAGAACAAGTAAACAGAGATGGCTTGGAAAGCCACACACTCAGACCATCCTAACCTTACCAACCCCTACCACAAGAAAGGAATTGAGAGAATTCTTGGGAATGGCGGGCTATTGCTGGCTCTGGATACCCAGATTTGCAGAGCTGGCCAAGGCTCTATACGATGCCCTGAAGGGCATTAACCAGAATGGCCCCGAAGCCACCAAGATTAACTGGACTGAGACACAAAGGAAGGCCTTCCAGGACATTAAAAGGGCTCTTACCTCACCTCCTGCTCTGGCACTCCCCAACCCTGATAAACCTTTTGAACTGTTCGTAGATGACCGAGCCGGGGTGGCAAGGGGAGTACTAACTCAGAAACTTGGGCCCTGGTGAAGGCCGATAGCCTATCTCTCTAAACAACTGGACCCAGTAGCCTCCAGGTGGCCCTCATGCGTCAGACAAATTGCAGCCACTGCCCTGCTGATAAAAGATGCTGAAAAATTAACCATGGGACAACAATTAACCGTGTTTACTACAAAAACTGAAAATAAAATTTCCGGAACCCACATTGCCGGTAAGTCCCTGCTACTCAGCCAAGGATTTGGACTGGATACAAAAGAAAAAGGGGGGGGGGGAAGGAAGGAAAGATATGGATTCAAGGCAAAGGTCACCGAATTTTTATTCCTGAGAACCTAGGCCTGATGTTGATATGACGCTTGCATGAGGGAACGCATCTGGGATCTACAAAATTACATGAACTGTTAAAAACTCGTTTTTGAATTAACAACCTAAAAGAGAAAGTATTCTCAATCACTAGGCAATGTGTGAATTGCGCACAAGTAAACCAAGGGGCCAACTCGCAACACCAGGAACTGCATCGGTATCGAGGCAGCGAAACAGGCCGCTTTTGGGAAATGGACTTTACAGAAATAAAACCAGGAAAATATGGATATAAGTACCTATTGGCAGCAATTGATACCTTTTCTGGATGGGTGGAAGCCTGGCCGGTGAAACGAGAGACTGCAGCCACAGTAGTAAAAGAACTGTTACAGGAAATCATCCCTAGGTATGGACTGCCGCTCCAGGTAGGGACAGACAACGGACCAGCTTTTACTACACTCAAAAAGTAAGTAAAATACTAGGAATAGATTGGAAATTACATTGTGCATATAGACCTCAAAGCTCATGCCAGATAGAAAGGTTAAATAGGACCTTAAAAGAAACATTAACTAAATTGGTAGTGGAGACTGGCCAGAACTGGGTAGAAGCCCTTCCGATGGCTCTTTTACGAGTAAGATGTACCCCATATAAGAAGGGTTTTTGCCCCGTTTGAGGTTATGTTCGGAATTCCCCCTCCGTTCTTGCCACGAGTAGGAGAAGAGCTCCACCTGCTGACACAAAGGGAAAATTTAATAACCTCTCTTAGCATTACAGCAGTTCCAGGACCGGGTTAAACCCCTGTTGAAAGGTGCATTTTCCTTACCCCCTGCTGTTCCCCATGCTTTCCAGCCTGGAGACTTAGTCTGGGTAAAGAAGCATAACCCCCAGACATTGGAGACTAGGTGGACTGGACCTCATCTGATTGTGTGGAGTACCCCGACTGCTGTTAAAGTCGACGGTGTCCGGACTTGGATTCATCATAGTAGAATAAAGAGAGACTACACCACAGAGGAGCCAGAAGAGGACTCCACAGAATGGAAAGCACAGGCTCACCCGCAGGACCCCCTAAAGCTGCACATTATTCGCAAGTGATTTTGGGCTGGGTTCCTATGTTGCTCTGGATGGGACAACTGGGGTAAGTGGGAGGATATCCTTTTATGTGGACACTAAGAGACGGATTGACTGGGCAAACTTTAGCCCAAAACGAAACATACCTCCTGAATATGGAAGACCAGGAATCAAGGATTTGATTAGTTCCTAGAAAAAGGGGGGAATGTGACGAAAGAAACGGAAGAACAGCTTCAGGGCTAACAGCACATTTTGGCTTCTGTAAGAAACTTGCTTGCTTGCTTGCTTGGGGCGGGAAGAACCGGGTTCCTGATTGGCTGATTCCAAATTAAACAGCTCCCTCCCGCCTTGGGGACTTCCCGCCCTGTGAAGGGTATAAAAGCCTCGCCCGACTGTTAGTCGGGGTCTCACTCACTTCTCTCCGAGTGGGACCCTGTCCGGACAGTTTGTGTAAGCTTCTATACTTGTATAAATCCTTTGCTAATCTTTCTACTTGGTGTTGGTGATTCTCGGGTGTCCTTGGTTGGGACACGGGTCGCATTTACCGGGGAACTCAACTCCAGGCGTGTGGCTCCCGGACCGCAACAATAGGCAACCATATCGGTGTATTCACAAACAACATAAGGAATAAAAAAGCCCACTCCAAAAGTGGTTATACTGTGTCATAACATTTATATAAAATACAAAATACAAAATACAGGGCTTCCCTGGTGGCGCGGTGGTTGAGAGTCCGCCTGCCGATGCAGGGGACACGGGTTCGTGCCCCGGTCTGGGAAGATCCCACATGCCGTGGAGCGGGTAGGCCCATGAGCCATGGCCACTGAGCCTGCGCGTCCGGAGCCTGTGCTCTGCAACAGGAGAGGCCACAACAGTGAGAGGCCCACGTACCGCAAAAAAAATAAATAAATAAATAAAAATAAAATACAAAATACAGGTGAAGTGATCTTTTTGTTAGATAGCAGAACAATAGTAAACCTTAAGGGGGTCACTAGAATGGGAAACGGGGCCTCTGAGTGTCTAGCAATTTTCTGTGTCTTTATCTAGAAGTTATGTAGAGAGTGTATTCAGATTCTGAATTTTCTGAAATTTGTTATTTTCTTATAAACTGCGCATGTTTTTAGTTGTTTTTTATACATAACAAAAAGTAAAAAATGTAGACCAGGGAAGGTAATTATATTAGCATTTTAATATCCATGATTTTCAAGGTGGAAGTGAAAGGTATTCAATACTTGACATTGAGATCACTTTTTAAAAGTAAACTGAAAATTTGAGAGTAATAAATAAGATATACTTCTTCATATATAGTCCTCAAAGAGGAGGGGTAGAAAGGAGTATTTTTTTAAATTAATACAGAATAGTTAAGATAGAAATTATGAAAACAGACTAGGTTTAAAAAAGAGCACACTGGACTTCCCTGATGGCACAATGGATAAGAATCTGCCTGCCATTGCAGGGGACACAGGTTCAATCCCCGGTCTGGGAAGATCCCACATGCCACGGAGCAGCTAAGCCTGTGTGCCACAACTACTGAGCCTGCATGCCTCAACTACTGAAGCTTGTGCACCTAGAGCCCTTGCGCCACAACAACAGAAGCCACTGCAAGGAGAAGCCCATGCACCGCAACGAAGAGTAGCCCCCGCTTGCCACAACTAGAGAAAGCCCACGCACAGCAAAGAAGATCCAATGCAACCAAAAATAAATTAAATCTTTAAAAAATATATAAATAATAAAGCACACAATAACATGGTAAATCTAAATCTAAGTATTTTCAGTACTATAGTATATGTAAATGGATTAATATCTCCTATTAAAGTGTAATTTTTTTTATATTATGTGCAACTAAATTTTTTTCACAATATACAGGTGAAATAAAAGAATTAGAAAGGAGAATACATTCCATGTATTTAAAAACAATAAAACAATTAGCATCTGATATGCATCATAAAGTAGTCTTTAAGCTTAGAACAATTTGTCATTATTGTAATTAGTACTATTATCCCAATTTCTTCGTTTTTTTACAAATTTTTATTTATTTATTTTTGGCTGCATTGGGTCTTCGTTGCTGCATGCAGGCTTTCTCTAGTTGCGGTGAGTGGGGGCTACTCCTCGTTGCAGTGTGCGGGCTTCTCATTGCAGTGGCTTCTCTTGTTGTGGAGCATGGGCTCTAGGTGCATGGGTTTCAGTAGTTGTGGCTCGCGGGCTCTAGAACGCAGACTCAGTAGTTGAGGTGCACAGGCTTAGTTACTCTGCGGCATGTGGGCTCTTCCTGGACCAGGGCCCGAACCCGTATCCCCTGCATTGGCAGGCAGATTCTTAACCTCTGCACCACCAGGGAAGCCCTATCTCAATTTCTTAAACAATATTTCAATACCTTTTTCTATTTGAAAAAATATTTTTTTCTTTGCTTTTTTGTCATCTAATACATGGTAAATATTTAGGTGCTAACATAATCGAAAAATATATGTGTGTTTACAGCTGAAAAAACTGTATAAAGAAGAAATAGATAACTTGAACAGACTGATCCCTAGAAGTGAAATAGAATCTGTAATTTAAAATACTCCCTACCAACAAAAGTCCAGGATCAGATGGTTTCACAGGCAAATTCTACAAGACATACAAAGAAGAACTTATACTGATTATTCTCAAACTCTTCCAAAAGATTGAAGAGTAAGGAGTACTTCCAAAGACATTCTATGAAGCCACCATCACCCTGATATCAAAACCAGATGGGGAGCTTCCCTGGTGGCACAGTCGTTAAGAATCCGCCTGCCAATGCAGGGGACACGGGTTCAATCCGTGGTCTGAGAAGATACCACATGCCATGGAGCAACTAAGCCCGCGCACCACAACTACTGAGCCTGCAGTCTAGAGCCCACGAGCCACAGCTACTGAAGCCCGCGTGCCTAGAGCCCATGCTCTGCGACAAGAGAAGCCACCGCATTTAAGCCCACGCACCGCAACGAAGAGTAGGCACTGCTTGCCGCAACTAGAGAAAGCCCATGCACAGCAACAAAGACCCAATACAGCCAAAACACACATGAAAAGATGCACATCATTGCTAATTATTAGAGAAATGCAAATCCAAATTACAGTGAGGTACCACTTCAGACTGGTCAGAATGGCCATCATTAAAAAAGTCTACAATTAATAAATGCTGGAGAGGATGTGGAGAAAAGGGAACCCTCCTGCACTGTTGGTGGGAATGTAAATTGATACAGCCACTATGGAAAACAGTATGGAGGTGCCTTAAAAACTGAAAACAGAAGTACCATACGACCCAGCAATCCCACTACTGGGCATATACTCTGAGAACACCATAATTCAAAAAGAGTCATGTACCACAATGTTCACTGCAGCTCTATTTACAATAGCCAGGACATGGAAGCAACCTAAGTGTCCATCAACAGATGAATGGATAAAGAAGATATGGCACATATGTACAATGGAATATTACTCAGCGATAAAAGGAAACGAAATTGAGTTATTTGTAGTGAGGTGGTTGGACCTAGAGTCTGTCATACAGAGTGAAGTAAGTCAGAAAGAGAAAAACAAATACCATCTGCTAATGCATATATATGGAATCTAGAAAAATGGTACCGGTGAACCTAATGACAGGGCAGGAATAAAGACACAGATGTAGAGAACGGACTTGAGGACACAGTGGGGAAGGGGAGGCTGGGACGTAGTGAGAGAGTAGCACTGACATATATATACTACCAAATGTAAAATAGCTAGTGGGAAGCTGCTGCATAGCACAGGGAGATCAGCTTGGTGCTTTATGATGACCTAGAGGTATGGGATAGGGAGGGTGGGAGGGAGGTTCAAGAGGGAGGGGATAAGTAGAATATATGTATACATATAGCTGATTCACTTGGTTGTACAACAAAAACTAACAATGTTATAAAGCAATTATACTCCTATAAAGATGTATAAAAAAACATTGTAAATCAGCTATACTTGAAAATATTTTTTAAATGCAAAAAATTTTAAATGTAAGTTTTGTGTGTGTGTGTACCACAGGTTCAATATATAAATTATGTCAAATTGATTACATTGTTTTTCAAAATAAAGAATTTTTGATATTTTACATCAGCTTCATAATATAAATGCAGAAAAACTATATATATATATATATTTTTTTTTTTCTTGCGTTATGCGGGCCTCTCACTGTTGTGGCCTCTCCCATTTGCGGAGCACAGGCTCCGGACG
>NW_006796766.1:43039-59767 GCF_000442215.2 Lipotes vexillifer | reverse complement strand
AACCCGCGTCTCCTGCATCGGCAGGCGGACTCTCAAGCACTGCGCCACCAGGGAAGCCCAGAAAAACTATATTTTTTTTTCTTAAAGTTCAGAAATAGCCATTTTGCTCATTCGGTATACTGTACACCACTAACTTTATTAAAAATGGATTTGCGACCGCTTTCCTGCATTTTATTAAACTCTCTCAAGTTTAATAGAATGTTCTGCCATGAACTGACTTCTCACCTTAGAGACATGAGATTTGCATCCTGAAATCTCTTGCTTGCAAAAATGCCCAGTTAGCATCCAAGCATTACAGAAAAGAAATGCTTTTTCACAGATCTCAAATTCCATGCAGCTTTACTCAAGACATCATGTATTTTTAAATTGTCAACACTCACCTGAGGTCTTTAAAAATCAACAAAAACGTAATTTTGTGTTTTCTTTCATTTATTCTGGTTCTAAGTGGCCATTTCTAGATGAAAGTATTTAAGTATGTTATCGTCACCTTATAACATCCTATTTCAAATGACTACCATCTCTCCAAAGATGAAACATGAGGAGCTCATATTTAGGCTCTCCAAAGATTTACTCTCTGAATCTGTATTACCTTTCTGCTAAACTCTACACTGTTCATTATTCTCTGAGAATATTCTTTTACTTGTATGGTCATCTCACAATGCTGTTTCATTTCATGTAGCTTTTTCCTGCAATTGTATGCCTAGTTTATTTCTGGGAAAATGCATTATTTCAGATTGATAATTATAGACACAAAGACTTGGCTATAATTCCCTGAATGTTTCAAGAACTCCTTTTTTTTTTAATACCTAGATTCTGAAGCTCTCCACAAAGCATTACTAAAACTGCATTTACATAAGTATCTATATATTAATCATACAATAATGCATTTATAATTGTATTATGATTTATTGCTAATTTTGGAGCGTAAACGTAGCTGTCTTATTTACCACCCTCTTGTAAATCACTTTAATATTTGCACTTAGGACTTGAAAGAGAATGGATGAATAAAAAACAAGAATATGCAAATTCAATTCATATATTTTTCATAAAATTAGATGGTTATCTAACCTTTATCCAAAACAACCAAGAGCCCAGATGCTCTTCAGGCATGATCCTCGAGAATGTATGGTCTTACAGCAGGAAAACAGGCAGTAATCCATGTGGCAGAGTTTACCTGTGACCAGCTGGGGTTAGTGACCTATTCATTCCTTACATGCAACATATCAGGAATGGAAAAATGGAATTTTTCAGTTGTGGAAATAAGTATAATGAAGTTTTGTAGCAGGTCATGCTCATATATTCAACAAAGGTACAATCAAAATTATACTCAATTCTAGTAAATCTAAGTCTGTATCTGTTACTTTGTCTTTAACTATGAAATGTCAGAAATGACTTACAAAAAAAAAAAGTGTTTGTTTTTTTAATTACGGTTGTGGTCAGTAAGACATAGCCCAGCACTGCTAATGGATTTAGTGATTCTCTCATCAGGAAAACAGTTTCTTTTATTCTCCACATCGTGTAGTAAGTAAAGTCTCAGTGAAAGATACATCTACATGGCGAAAAGAAAACTTACATGTGCTGATAAGATCATTTCTGACAGGTTTTACCACCTATGTTTCTGGGGATGGATGCAAGCCAGAGTTCCCTACTCTGACGTTTTCACTGATGTCATTCCCCTTGATCCTCAATTTGAAAGTGGATAAAAATGTTTTCTGTGTTTTCTTCTTTAAGAAATTAAATAAAGAATGCTGTCTAGACATGATCCTCTAATGATTTTCAATCAGTGGTCATCAACAAAAGAAAAGCACAGACTCTCATACCCACAGGATGACATTCAGTCAGATAAGAAAATTCTCCCTGAAATCAGTTTCATCTTTAGCATGTAATCAAAGGCTTCCACAGCTTCTGCATCACTCTGCAGTCAGCCCTACCATATGGGATTGGCTCTGAGAATCTCATATCAGATGACTGACCCACATGTCATAGTACACTGATCTGGTACCAGGTCCTGCCTCTCTTAATGATCTCCTGCAGGGACCTTAGAACATTCTAGGATGTTTCCTGGAGCCATTTACCCTATACAGGTACACTTCCAAGTAGAAACAGAAGCTTTGATTCTCACTGGGACCCTTGCTCTGTCCACCGAACCTCTCTAGAAGTATAATGTTCTAATCTCTCCTGATTAGAACATTTCAAGGTCTCTCCCTGTGCCAATTTAGTAAAGGTAAAAGAGAAACAAGAAAGAGGCAAACTATGCAGGGAGCAATATATAAGATTCCTTTACCTAATGTATTTATCTGATATACCCAAATATTGAGAAATATAGATTCATTTCATGATGGTCAAAAAAGGAGGAGGAGGAACCTCCATTCCAACAGTGTATATAAAATGGAATCAATATTGCATAAGCTCCATCTTAAGCTTAGCTACGAGGTACTAACTCATAAAGAAGCAATAACTCTCCATCATTTGAAGCACACTGAGGACTCAAACAGCTGGACACGGAGGGTGTAGGCTCCTCACTCGAATTCTGTACCTGCATCACAGAGCAATGAAATATTCCCGAAGAATTATTAAGGATGAGGTGGGGAACCGAAACAAAAAACATGAATCCATAGTCTGCCCTACCATCTGTTTGCTAGATATTACCACCGCCTTGGTCCAATATGACCTTCCCACTTTTCTCTGGGCCTCCCTACTTTCCACCTCCATCCTCTCATTATATCTTACCTACACTTGGGAAGAACTCTAGTTTTTCCACTTTATCAACAAATAATCCAAATACCAGCTGCATATATAACTCCTTAGAAATCTGAGGTCTGACTCAGTAATCCATGACCTTAGAAATCTAAAGTTTTCCTAATTCCCTTTATTATTTGTTTCTAATTTCCATGTACTTACACTCTCAGGACCTCCACTGTTCTCAAGTTTATCTTCCCTGCAAAACCTGTCAACCTGGACATAGACTTAAGTACCAGCCTCTAATTATCTCATAGGGAATCCAGTTTTTAAAAAAGCCTCAGCAAGCCTTATGGACTTTATTAAAGACTCTTTAAGATAACCCATGGGAGATAGCATTACACCCATAGATATCTATTTAATACACCCCCAGAGTAATATTTTTTTTATAAAGTCTCTTCTGGCCAATGACTCTCAGCATTTCTTCTTCAGCATATGCAGTGTCTCACCCTTCTGATTACTCTCTGCTCTATCCCAGGTCCACTCCCTTTCCTGATATTACATTCTTTCCCAATTTTGTACGTTAGTAAAATCAAATAACATAAAATATAACGTTAATTATTATAAAGTACTGTTCAGTGATATTAAATACATTCACATTACTGGGCAGCCAATATCACCATTTATCTTTCTCTTTTTTATCTTTTAAAACTGTAACTCTATGTCCTTTAAACATAACTTTCCTTTTTGTTCCGTAACCACCTGAAAAGCATCATTACCCTCTCAGTTTCTATAATTTTGACTACTGAGTACCCCATATAACTGAAATAAGTAGTATTGTTATGACTTCCTAAAAGTCACAGAAGTGACATTTTTGGTAGCTAAGTGTCCTCAAGATTCATCCATGTTGTAGCATATTCCTAGATCTTTTCCTTTTTAAGACCGAATAACACTCTATTCTATGGGTATATACCACATTTTGCTTATCCAGGAAGTAGTGGATGAACACAGGTTGCTTTCATATTTTAGCTGTGATTATTACTGCTATAAACATTGGAATACAAATATTTCTTTAAAACCCTGACTTCAGTTGCTTTGGGTATACCTCATAGTAAAATTACTGGATCATGTAGTAATTCTATTTTTCAATACCTGAAAAATTGCCATACTATTTTGCAAAGCAGCTGTATCATTCTGCATTCCCACTGACATAGCACAATGGTTCCAATTTCTTCACATCCCCACCAATACTTGTTTTCTGCTTGTGTGTGTGTGTGTGTGTGTGTGTTTGTGCGTGAGTGTATGCACACAAATATATAAACATGTATTTAGTGATATGGAGCATTTTTTCAAGAGCTTAGTCATTTGCACTTCTTTTTTGAAGAACCATCTGTTTAAGTCTTTTATCCATTTTTGAATTAGGGTGTTTGCTTTTCATTGAGTTGTAGGAGTTCTCTGTATATTCTGAATAGAAATCTCTTGTCAGATATATGGTTTTCAAATATTTTCTCCCACCTTGTGGGTTGCCCTTTTATTCTGTTTACATTTCTTTGATACACATTTGAAAAAAATGTACTGCAAATTGTTTATTTTTTTGTTAGCTGTGCTTTGTTGTTCCTTCGTTTCACATTGAGGAAAACACTGCCAAATCCACTGTCATGAAGCTCTTGTCCTGTGTTGTTTTCTAAGACTTTTTATTTTGTTAGGTCTTATATTTAGTTTCTTATATTTCTTTAATTTTCATTAATACATGTTCACTAATTTTTGTATATGATGTTAGGTAAGGGTCCATCTTCTTTTGCATGTTGACAACAAGACTTCTCAGCACCATTTGTTGAATAGACTATCCTTTCTACTTTGAAAGGTCTTAGCAACTTGTCAAAAATCATTTGGCCATATATCAGGGTTTATTTCTGGGTGTTCTATGCTATTGGTCTTGAATAGGGGAAAAAATAGTATAATCTATCCAGGTTGATGAAGAACATAAAGAAAGACCAGGACTGAGAATTAGAAAGGCAATATAAAAGAGCAGGGAAGGGCTTCCCTGGTGGCGCAGTGGTTGCGAGTCTGCCTGCTGATGCAGGGGACGCGGGTTCGTGCCCTGGTCCAGGAAGATCCCACATTCCACGGAGCGGCTGTGCCCATGAGCTATGGCCGCTGAGCCTGCGCGTCCCCAGCCTGTGCTCCGCAAACGGGAGAGGCCACAGCAGTGAGAGGCCCGCGTACCACAAAAAAAGAAAAAAACGAGCAGGGAGTAAAAGGCAGTGTGAGAGAAGATGTATTTGCAAGTTCATGGAAATATGATCATGCTAAAATCACTAAAAGCATGACTTTGAACAATAGAGTAAATGTTTTAGCAAGAAACAAAGCACCCATCTCTGGGAAATATAGTATGGGCATAAAGATAAACCACACACAAATATATTAAAAAAGGAAAGGTTTTCATGGTGTGAGAATACTGTGGGATTTGAAATACAATTTACTTCTACCATTGTCTCTAAAATTTATCAAAGTGTATACACAAGCAATTCCAATTCTGGTAATGTGCTTGACAGGTTTATATATGAACTTCAGCAGACCAGGAAATGTACATTCATAGTAGGACTGTTCCCTAAAGCAAAAAAACCCCCAAAAAACAAAAAAAAACCCTGGAAAGACTATATAACTCACTTTGTCAACACACATACAGATGCAATGATGGTTAACAGTCCAAAAACAGAGGGTGAGCATGGGTACAAGAGGTTAATCCCCAGGCTGGGGTGGAGTGCAGAGTTTGAGGGTAACACAGGTAGAAAAGGCTTTTGTCATATCCTTGATTTTTGGGGTATGGACATTCACAGGTCACTACCCTCATTTCAAAATGAATGAACGCACTCTCCAATTTTTTAAAACCGGTGAAGTAAACATGAGTGATAATAAATTTCAAACTGTCACAAATCAAATAGGATACTAAGAAAAATTAAATAATATAATTTAAGAATGAAGTGGAGAGATTGTCCAAGATGGTGGCATAGAAAGACCCAGAGCTTGACGCCTCTCATGGGCACATGAAAGTCACAACTGTTTACAGAACAGCAATTGATGAAAAAGGCCGGGACCTACCGTTAAAGATCTTTTACGGCTAAAGATGTAAAGAACGCACCACAAAAAAATAAATAAATAAAAATAAAAAAGAAGGCACCACAAGAAGACAGGAAGGAAGGCC
Organism: Lipotes vexillifer; assembly: GCF_000442215.2. Taxonomy (NCBI): domain Eukaryota; kingdom Metazoa; phylum Chordata; class Mammalia; order Artiodactyla; family Lipotidae; genus Lipotes; species Lipotes vexillifer. Next base: position 53,883 of record NW_006796766.1, on the reverse strand, counting down.
AGTAGCCAGCATAGCCTCAGGACTGGGGCTGGGGCACTAGCCCTGATATCACCTGGACTGCAGCTCTACCCACAAGTGAACCAGCGCTAGATTCGGTGTCCCCCAGCGTTGTGCAGCCAGCTGCCTTATGATTTAGTCCCACCAAGCAGCACAGACAGCCTCCACACAGGGCAGAGCCTGGCAAACAGCCAGTCTGGGGCAGCCAAGCCTACCAGATCACCCACAGTAGTCAGTCCACTGCAACAGAAGAGCCCAAGCAGCCCACATAGGGGGTACACCTAGAGCATATAGTTCTAGTGACCAGGGGAGAGTGGGCTGCTGCGACACATAGGACATCTCCTACAAAAGGCCAATTCTCCCACGTGCCACAGAGCAACTAAGCCCGTGTGCCACAGCTACTGAGCCTGTGCTCTGGAGCCCGCGAACCACGACTGAAGCCAGCGTGCCCTAGAGCCCGTGCCCCACAACAAGAGAAGCCACCGCAGTGAGAAGCCCGCTTGCCGCAACGAAGAGTAGCCCCTGCTCGCTGCAACTAGAGAGAGCCCGTGTGCAGCAACGAAGACTCAAAACAGCCAAAAAAATTAAAAATATAAATAAATTAATTTAAAAAATAGTCCATGAATGCAACAAGATGCACAACTTCACTAATAACCCAGGGATTAAAACCATAAGAAAAAACCGTGCATAAACCTACCAGACTGGCAGACATGAAGACACAGTATCAAATACCAGCAGGACGTGGAGCAATGGAAAGCCTGGTGTGCAGCGGGGGTGCAGCCACTTCTGAAACAATCGGGCCTCAGAGAGCGAAGTCCGTGCACACAGACCCCACAGTGCTCCTCCCAGCTGAACACAGGCCCCCCCCCCAGCACCAGGACACATGGACATGGACTCCGCAGCCACAGGAGCCAAACTTGAAACCCACCTGAAGGGCATCACAAGCGGAGGCAGAAATGTACCATGCACACTCCTAGGAAGGAATATTCCACAGCAGTGGAGTACGTTTTTGTTTAAAGTTAGTAGAATTATAAAAATCATTTAAAAAAAAACTATATTCACAGGAGGAAGGAATCTCATGGACACAATGCTGAGCCATCAAGAGCAACAAAGCAGCGTGCACAGTACACCCACTTACAGACTTTGGAACTAGGCAAAGCTGGGCTGCGTTGTTTAGGGATGTGTGCTGGGCGTAAACTATGAGGACAAGATTGCTGGCACACAATCAGGAGGACAGCTACCTCACGGTGGGGAGGACGCTGTGACGAGGGAAGGGCACTCCTGGGTGTCCACTCATCATGTTCTGTTTCTTGATCTTTAAGATTATTCTTTACATGTATATAACTTAATCCTTAATATGTGCTTACATCTTATCATTTTTGTTTATTAAAAAAGGGGTGTCCCGAACAAAGTAGAAGGAGACCTCCTTCTCCCAGGGAAGCAAAGGAATAGTTTCTATCAGTGAAATCTCGATACTATGGCTGTTTCAACATCAAGCCTGACAACAACTCCCGTGAGAGGGGCACCGGGGCCACGACACTCAGCAGGAGGCTCTGGGACCTCAGTCACTGCCTCTGAGGAGTCCACGGCACCTGGTCAAAGTTCTCAGTCATTCTGTGCACGACCCTTTTGCCTTGATTGCTCTGGCACAGCTCGGCCGGCATCATCGCTGGGAGAGAAAGAAGAAACATGCAGAAGAGGGAACCGGGCTTTAAGCTGACCCACCTCCTTCTACGGTGCCACAGTCCCTAAGAGAGGACAGCAAGGGCATGGAATCCAGGCTCTCTGCCTGAGGCTTGGCCACACTAGCGCCCCACGCTTCTGATGCCACAGGGAGAATTTCGCAAGGTGCCCTCAGACCACCTGGTTGGACACATGGGGCTTTCAGACACGCAGGTCCTGTCTGACCCTGCACCTCTGGGGTCAGATTCTGGAGGTAGGCCTGGAAGCCTCCAGGTTTTCACTTTTGGTAACAGCTTTATTGAGATTTAATTTCCATACCACACAATTCACCCATTTTAAGTATAAAGCTCAGTGGTGTTTTGCATATTCACAGGGTTGTGCAGCCACCAGCACAATCCATTTGACAACATTTCCATCATCTCCCCAAAACTCTTTAGACTCTTTAGAGGTCACCCCTCATTTCTCACAGGCCCAGCCTCACCAGTCCACTTTCTGTCTCTGTGGGCTTGCCTGTTCTGGATGTCTCATGTAAGCGGAATCCACTAATTGTCTTTTTGTGTCTGGCTTCTCTCACTGAGCATCATGTTTTCGAGGTTCATCCACACTGTAACCTGTGTCAGTGCTTCACTCCTTTTCATGGCTGAGTAACACTTACTCTCTCTGCTTTTAACTCTATAATTAATTGTGTCTCCCTGCCTGCACCACACAGGGCTGATGAGGATTTCACCTTTCATCATTCTTGGGGTGCAAGCTGAATTTTTTTTTCTCTTACATCTTTATTGGAGTAGAATTGCTTTACAATGGTGTGTTAGTTTCTGCTTTATAACAAAGTGAATCAGTTATACATATACATATGTTCCCATATCTCCTCCCTCTTGCATCTCCCTCCCTCCCACCCTCCCTAGCCCACCCATCCAGGCGGTCACAAAGCACCGAGCCGATATCCCTGCGCCATGTGGCTGCTTCCCACTAGTTATCTACCTTACGTTTGGTAGTGTATATATGTCCATGCCACTCTCTCACTTTGTCCCAGCTCACCCTTCCCCCTCCCCATATCCTCAAGTCCATTCTCTAGTAGGTCTGTGTCTTTATTCCTGTCTTGCCCCTAGGTTCTTCATGACATTTTTTTTTCTTAAATTCCATATATATGTGTTAGCATACGGTATTTGTCTTTCTCTTTCTGACTTACTTTGCTCTGTATGACAGACTCTAGGTCCATCCACCTCAGTACAAATAACTCGATTTCGTTTCTTTTTGTGGCTGAGTAATAGTCCATTGTATATATGTGCCATATCTTCTTTATCCATTCATCTGTTGATGGACACTTAGGCTGCTTCTATGTCTTGGCTATTGTAAATAGAGCTGCAATGAACATTGTGGTACATGACTCTTTTTGAATTATGGTTTTCTCAGGATATATGCCCAGTAGTGGGATTGCTGGGTCATATGGTAGTTCTATTTGTAGTTTTTTAAGGAACCTCCGTACTATTCTCCATAGTAGCTGCACCAATTTACATTCCCACCAACAGTGTAGGAGGGTTCCCTTTTCTCCACACCCTCTCCAGCATTAATTGTTTGTAGATTTTTTGATGATGGCCATTCTGACCGGTGTGAGATGATATCTCATTGTAGTTTTGATTTGCATTTCTCTAATGATTAATGATGTTGAGCATTTTTTCATGTGTTTGTTGGCAATCTGTATATCTTCTTTGGACACCAAGGAGTCCTGTGCAGAGGCCGAAAGCCCAGCCCCACATGGTGCACAGTCGCCCTGTGTGACCAGAGCCCAGGAGGAAGGGTGAGATGGTCCTGCCTGTTTACAGGACCAGCATCCTATGGTCTCATGTGAAACCAACCCACTGGTCAGAGTCCTGTGAGAGTTGCTCCCCAGGGTGCCAGGCAGGCAAGACAGAATGGTCATGGGCCACGGTGCTGCCTTAAGTTCAGGCACTCATGGTAACTGTCCAGTTGGAAAGTACTGAGGCTCCTTACTGCCTCTTCCAGCTTCTGGGGGCTCCAGGCATCCCTGAGCTGGTGGCTGCATCCATCCCATCTCAGCCTTCATCTTCATGTGGATTCCCCTCTGTGTCTGTGTCTCTGCTCATCTTATAAGGATGTAGTTACACAGCATTGGGGCCACCCTAAGGCCCTTGTCTTACCTACTTACACGACCAGGCCCTACTTCCAAATGAGGTCATGTCCTGAGGCCCTGGGGACAGGACATGGATGTCTCTTCCCCTGGGGGGTACACAATCCCCCTTCACTCTGAGATAACAGGTAATGTTGCCCAGAAAACAAGCAAGCCCCTTACCTAAGCCAGCCCCACGAAGAGGTCTGAGCCTGCCTGGTCTCTTGGAAACTGACCTGGGCAGGAGAGTGTGGCTCATGACCCGAGTGTGAAGGACACCAGGAAGCAGCCGTGTGAGGCTCCCCTTCGCAGCTGCAGCACTGGACCAGCTGATGAGGTCCAGCAGGGCAACTCTGTCCTCCTTACAGGACTCGACCCACGTGGTCTGGGGGAGACAGACAGCAGTGAGCGGGTGTGTGATCAAATGTATGTGACAGGCCTGCAGTGAGCAGGTGAACACGTGTGTGTGTGACATCAGACACATGTGATGGGTCAGCAGTGAGCATACATGTATGAGAAATCAGGTGCATGTGATGGGCCAGCGGTGCACACACATGTGATCCGGTTCACGTGGCATCTGAGCAGGCAGGGCGCCATAGGGCTGCATTGCTGCTGTGGGCTTGAGCCGCCGACCCTGCCTGGTGTGGAGCATCCCTCCCCCTTCCCCCGTGTCTCTGCCTCACCACGTGCCCCAGTAGCTTCCATGTCTCCAACTACACCCCCTCCGTGGCTGCACCTGCACAGGGTACTTCCCCTGGAAAAGTACTTTTTTTTTTTCCCACATCTTTATTGGAGTATAATTGCTTTACAATGGTGTGTTAGTTTCTGCTGTATAACATAGTGAATCAGTTATACATATACGTATATCCCCATATCTCCTCCCTCTTGTGTCTCCCTCCCACCCTCCCTATCCCACCCCTCTAGGTGGTCACAAAGCACCAAGCTGATCTCCCTGTGCTGTGTGGCTGCTTCCCACTAGCTGTCTATTTTACATCTGGTAGTGTATATATGCCCATGCCACTCTCTCACTTGGTCCCAGCTTCCCCTTCCCCTGGGCAAGGACTTCTTGAAGAGGGTCACCTCCGTGGTGACGGTGACCTTCCTCTTCTGCTGCTTCAGCAGGGGTGGCCCCCGCCAGTGGCTGCTCTGCACCAAGGCATCCGGGCCGCAGAGGGCTGGTCCCTGCACCTGAGACCAAAGAGAAGGACTTGAGGGGCTGTGCTTTCTTCCACTGGGAGCCCCATATCCAGGGGGGCCAGTAGGGGCATGTCAGGCACACAGGGCCAGACATTCTGGTTCATCTTGCCCCAACACGGTGGGTGAAAGGAGAGCCACATGGGACCTCAGACCACGTAGGACAAGGTACGTGCCGAGGACCATCTCAGCACTGTTGATTGGCCCATTCAGTTTGTCCTCCCATGAAATGCTGTTCATGACTGGCACAGTTTTCTGCTGGGCTGTGTATTATTGGGATATATGTATGGCTATTGATTATTGGGTTATTTTACATATGTGTATGTGTATACATCAACATCTGTATCTATATATGTATATAGACAAATGCATAATGTCATGTATCCACAATTATAGTATCATACGGAGTATTTCTCTGCCCTAAATATCCTCTGTGCTCTGCCTGTTTGATGCCCCCAGCCCCTGGCAACACCACCCTCTTACTGTCTCTGTAATCTGCCCTCCCCAACATGTCATTGGGTTGGAATCACACAGGATGTAGCATCTCAGACCAACTTCCTGTTCTTTTCTTATTTGAAATTGTCTTTTCATTCCCCATCACTCAGAGAATGTTATTCCAATGGAGTGGACTTTGATGCCTAAATGTCTCATTGATTACCCAGCATATCTATGCTTAGTAATAGATAATTAAATTTTTGTTGTATTTACTATGACCATAGAGTTCTAAGGGTTACATTTTTTCTGAATTATTATTAGTTATAAGTAGTTCTAACTCATTAAAACAGTATATATATGATTACACATTTGTATAACTATTAAACGAAGATACTTATTTGAGACATATCTTTTAATAGAATGAATGTAACTTTTCCCTTTTATTTTTTATATGTATTCGAGGATGACCATGACTAATTGCTAGGAAGAGAAAAGATTCAATAACTGGATCTATTCCGACTTTGTATTTTTTAGATATTAGCACTGAGACACCTTGTTCAGGTAAGACTGGGAGTTTTGTTTTAAAAATTTCACTTATTCTTTCAATTCCTTCCCAATTACATACCCAAATATTATACAGAAGGTTTGGTAACCTATCAGCTGACAATGTGATTAGCTTTTCTCTCAATCTTGGTGAAAGCAAACCATGGGAAACTTTCAAGAGGATTTACGAGAATCTCTTTTCAGTGTCTGGGAAGCAGGACAGTGGTTTCACCAGGCTCAGCAACTGAGCAACTGTCGATTTGATCAGCTACTCTTCCACCAAGAAAGTCTTGCTTAACCTGACTGCCCAGGAAAGTTGCAACACTGTCCATCCTATTATGCCTTTGTGCATGTGATATTTTATAAAGAGCCCTTACTCTTTATGAAAGAGTATATTTTATAAAGGGCTCTTACGGCAGGATGTGCTTTAAGTGCATTTTCTTCAAATCTGCGTATTTGGCTTATTCTGCTTGTGGAAGATCATTGGCATAATGTCCATCCTCCCTGCTTGGCCCACCAGCCTGGTTGGATTCTCTGACAGTCAAGACTCATTTCAGTGTTCACTGCAAGAAAAATGTGTGTGTTTCTGTTGAGAGGAGGCTCACCAAACCGGTGAGAGGCAAACTGCCGGATGCATCCCTGAAAGCAGCCTGGCCGAGATCAGAATAAGATGGAGCGGGGGTGAACACGGTTCCTATTTAAGTCACAAAAATAAGAGAGATCAAAACGTCGCTTCTCATTAAGCCACTGAACATGGAATGATGCATTATTACCTAAAACTCTGGGGTATTTTAACAGCTTTATCAGGGTGTAATCGACATACGACAAATGCACACGTTCAAAGTGTACAATTTGATAGGTTTTGAAACGTGTACCCCATCAAGATAATGATTATACTGTTGATGAAAAATTAATCAATGGTCAATCTAAGAAAGTAATGGAAAATTTTATTTGTGTCAACCTGGGGATTATAACCCGGGACACAGTTTTTCAGAAAGCTCTGAGGACTGTTCTAAAGAGGTGAGGGGGGGAGGCCAGTATATAGGTGAATTTGACAAAGGGGTACGTGCAAACAAGCACACAGCTTGGTAGGAGGTTATGCTATTCAGGTGGAACAGATAACCTTAATGGTTTTAGTGCTTTTCTAAGTGTGGAAAGAGGCAAGAACCCAGGTTCATAAAAATTTTCTCCTGAAAATATCGAATTCTCTGAGGGCCAGTTCTGCCAGTTTCCCCAGAGCACAAAATGCCTCATCCTGGTCTTCACCCTGAAATCCATTCAGGGTGTCCTGTAGGTCACCGACTGTGGTGGTTGATGACTTATTTCTTGTAGAACTGGATGGTGGGCAACATTCTTTATGTTACAGTCCCCTCCCTTTTGGTCTTAATTTTGACCAAGGTTTGGGAGGCATTTAATGACCAATTTAGCCCATGGCGCTAGGAATGCTCATCCCCAGGTCAGGCGAGGATTTCCTGGATAGGCCACTCAGTGTGCTGTTAACAGTAGCCCAAAGCCTCTGGGCCGCCTGTCCTACTAGTCTGTTATGGTCCAGGAAATGGTTCCCTCTTGTGGCTTCTTCCCATACCTAGAGTTACACTATTATAACCACTGACCTTATAGAACTATGTATTTGACAATTGTTTTAGGTCACCTGGTCATCATTATTTTTAGCAGAGGCTCAGTCGCACATTTGGTAATGCAAGAAACAAAAATCTTGTAACATAGGCAGAATACAAGTAATATAGCTAGTGACATTATTAAGGTCATAAGTAAGTATTTAAACTAAGAACTTCTTTTAGGTGCAGCCCACTATCTCCCCAGGTCATCTGACCAGTCTGTTCTGCACCAATCATTATCTTTAAGGGAAATGATATAGTGGCCTTGTCCATGCAGTCCACAAAGACGTCTGCACGTACAAGGTGAGTGGTGGGTCATCGTGACCCCTTACAGCATAAGGAAGGGAATGTTATCTTCTAAGGAGTTACACGGCTGTCGCCAGAAGGAGAAAAATTGATCGCTGTGGCTGAGGAGATATTGGGGAGGTCAGGTGAACACATAATGCAGATGCACATGCACACTAGTGGGGAGGGAGGAGGCCGAAGGGCAGAGAAAAAGCGTATGTTTTAAATTTGTCTTGCCTTGCCTTAAAATATGAATTTTTATTTCATCAATACACTCATCCCTAGAACTTCCCTCCCGCTCTCTCCAATCCAGGCAAACTCGGATCTGCTTTCTGTCACTACAGACTACTTTGCGTTTTCTGGAAATGTACATGATATATGAGTGTGTGTGTGTGTGTGTGTGTGTGTGTGTGTGTGTGTGTGTGTGTGTGTAGGGGGGCGGGTATCAAACTTCGGTTTTCAGCTTCAGAACAAATAACTAAGAAGACATAAAGATTAAAAAATGCCTTCAGTGACTTTATCACGGTCAAACTTCAAGGCAGTAGAAAGGGATTTACTGGGGGTGGGGCAGGGCAGATCAGGTCAGCAGGTAGAATACACTGTATTCATAGAACAGTGTACAGATAGATACTCTATTAATATAGAGTTATAAACATTTTCTCCGGTTTGATGAGGACCAACCACACACGGAGTAAACAAAAGAAGCTCTGGCCGCTCCAGGAAAGCACACCCACTGGGAATAGGTCACAGAGCGCTTGCTCCAGGGGCACAATACCAGCCCCGGACGGCGTGACGACCCATCCGGTCCTACTTTCCCGGGGGTCTTTCCTTTCACGTAGAGAAAAGCTGAAAAGAACTGCTTGTATTTAAAAAGTGACACATTTTTATGTTCACTCCCTCTCTCCAGCGCTGTGGACACCTTGTGCTCGTGGGCTCCCACTTGGGGGCAGTGGTTCTCATGTGGCTGGAGGATGGACGAGGCGCGAGTGCAGAGCTGTTCTGGCTCCACCCACAGCTGATTTCCTGCTGCCCGGTGAGGCCACCTGCCCCATTCTCCTGTCCTCACCCTTAACACAAACGTCCCTGGGCCAGGAAAGGCAGTCAGTCTTGTGTTACAGGCATGTGTCTGCTGGGGGCCGAATTGTGTCCTCAAAATTCACATGTTGAGTTCTGACCCAGGTGGTTCATGCTGAACCCCGGCTACCCTTCTGGGCACTTACATCTTGGAGGGCGAGGGCAGACAACACCACGTGACCAGCCCCCAGCCAGGTGCCAAGCCTCTAATGAGCTTCCCTGGGGGAAGGGGATGGAGGTAAATGTCATGGTTCTGCCTTTCGTCGCTGGGGGAAGAGACACCCTAGAGACCCTCGAGGGAAGGAGGGGGCATGAAGGGTCATGAGGTGACCGGAGCAGGGGCCCTCCCACCCGTGCATGCCTACTATGCGCCGTGACCCATCTGAGCTGTGAGCGCACAAACACATGCTGAGTCCTGTGAGCCTCCCAGGAAGTCCCTGGAAGGTGAGGGCGGCCCTGCAGACCCCACCCCTTTCCTCCACGTCTAGTAAGACCCACTTCTCTTTGCCATTCCAGAAGCGCTTCTGGAGCTGATCTGGGAGGGGCTCTGGGGTTTAATAGGCTGAGCCCCTGTTGCTATGCCCCTACTTCCCCACAAGAGCCTCCAGAACGAGCTGTTTGCTCTGTTGCCTGAATGGCCCCCCACCCACCAATATTCTCAGGAAAGAGAGAGGACGCTCATTCACATGCCCCTCCCAGCACACAGGACTCTCGTGGGCAGGCCCCTCCCAGGGCATGACCCACGTGGGCAGGCCCCTCCCCAGATATGGAGCTCACCTGGGGATGCACCCAGCAGCCCACGGGGCTCTCGTAGGCAGGCCCCTCCCAGACTATGGGACCCAAGTGGGCAGGCCCCTCCCAGGATACGGAGCTCACTTGGGCAGGCACCCAGACAGGGCTGGGCACACAGGAACCGTGCACATAGCCCGCGTTGCAGAGCACCCCGTGCCCACCTGTTGGTCAGAGCTGACCCTGAGCGCCTCAGAGCAGGACCTGAACTAACAAACAGCAGCTCCTGGACAGGTCTGTGACCCTGGGCTTCACTCATGCGGCCTCCCTCCACCGGGTCTTCCAGATGCTCCGCTACACCTGGGGCACTGGGCTTCTGTCTCCACCCACCAACCCTCCTCTCCCTGACTCCTGGGTTCCTCTCATTAGGAGAGGGTCTTCTTGAAACTGTCTCCCACTCTTGGACCAGAGAAAATTAGAAAACAAGCCGGAGCTGCAACCCCTTGTCTATCCGGACCCTCAGGACCCTACACCTGTTGCTTGGACCTGGCTGGTGCAGCAAGGGCCACTTTCTGCATCTCTGAGCCCCTGATGGGTGCGGATTGGCTGACCTGGGCAGCCTGACCCGGCCGGCCAGCCGTCCCCAGGTGCGCCTGGGTTGAGCTCTGTATAGACATCCCCTCCAGGCAGCAAGAGCACCTTCAGCTGCGCCTGAGGCTAGAGTCTCTGCCCCGTCAGCCACCGCGGGGCGGGGCTGCTGGGAGGGAGCGAGGGGCCGCGGCCTGTGTGTGGCCCGGCCTGAGCGGGGCTCTGCTGGACCTTCCACGGGAGCTGCCGGGCTGCTCCCTGCTAAGGAAGAGGATGTGTCGCTCGTATCTGCCATTGGAAGTTCTCCCCAGGCAGAGGGGAGGAAGCAAGAAGAAAGGCAGTGGGGGCCCAGAGAGGAGGGGTAGCCCAGGTAGGGAAATGGAGAGCTTCCAGAAGGGCACCCGGGGCCAGGACCATCCCACATGGCCTGCGGGAGCCAACTCAGCCAGCGCGCTGTCCCTGCGTGGCTCGAGCTCTCTCCTCCAGCCGGTAAGGCCCTTGCGCATGTTTAGGTCTGCTTCCCTGGGAAGGGTGGATAGAGCTCAGGAGCAGCTGGCCTGGGGGTCAGGGAG
>NW_006796766.1:31697-43029 GCF_000442215.2 Lipotes vexillifer | reverse complement strand
TTGCGTGGGGGGGGGGGTGGCGCTGGCAGGAGTGTGGGAGCTGGGGGACTGCTGGCTTCCTGGGAGAAAATCCCCACCTCTGATCAACTTCAGAATTGTTCATGCGTGTAGCAAGTGTCCTGACGGTTTCCACCTGTGTAACTGGCGGGTTTTTTTGTTTGTTTGTTTGTTTGTTTTAAAATTATTTTTATTTATTTTGGCTGCGTTGGGTCTTCATTGCGGTGCACGGGCTTCTCATTGCGGTGGCTTCTCTTGTTGCGGAGCACGGGCTCTAGGCGCACAGGCTTCAGTAGTTGCGGCTCGCGGGCTCTAAGCGCAGGCTCAGTAGTTGTGGCTCATGGGCGTAGTTGCTCTGCGGCATGTGGGATAGTCCCGGACCAGGGCTCGAACCCGTGTCCCCTGCTTTGGCAGGTGGATTCTTAACCACTGTGCCACCAGGGAAGCCCACTGGCGGGGTCTTAATTAGCAGCGTGAATGGTGACATCAGAGGTCCTGAATCAGGACTGAAATACATACCTCCACATGCACAGGTGTGAGGACCTGGGGAGGCCGTGGGCAGCCGGCACCCTTAGGGATGGGCTTCCGACTGACCCCTCAACATTCTGGTGTCCAGCCTCTGCTTTATGATTTCTGGGGCCCAATGCTGACTCTGAGGGTTCTGCACTCCAGCCTCTATTTGTCTTTAGTGAGACCCACACTTCCAGGATCCTACAGAGCAGGGTCTGTGTGACTGTTCTGTGGCTTCTCTAACAAATGACTACAAGCTGGGTGGTTTAAAACAACAGGAGTTCATTCTCCCCCAGTCCTGGAGGCCAGACATCTGAGATCAAGATGTCGCAGGACTAAAGTCCCTGCAGAGGCTCCAGGATAGGGTTCTTCCTGCCTTTTCCAGCTTCTGGGGGCTCCAAGCGTCCCCAGGCTTGTGGCTCTGCCTCCGTCTGCACGTGGCTTCTCCTCTGTGTCTGTGTCTCTCCTTTTTTGTCTCTTATCAGAACACTGTCATTGGCTTTAGGGCCACTCTAACCCAAGAGAACCTCATCTCGAGATCCTTAACTACATCTGCATATTTTCCCAAATATGGTCCTGTTCACATGTTCTGGGGGGACACATCTTTTGAGGCAACCATTCAACCCATTATCTGTGTATGAAATAACCCTCTCATTTTAGGAGATTACCAAGGTCCCGTATAGACTGGCATAGAAGGCAGCCATGTGGGTGGGGGTCTGGGGAGAATGAGGACCCAGGAAGCCCCTGGAAAGGATCAAGTCCTGGTGAGCCCTTCCACCACGCAGCTGTGAAAACAGCCACTCCACTTGTCCATGGAAAGGGGCCCAGCGCCAAGTCCAAAAGTGGTTACCTTGCAAAGCTGGAGCTTGTGGGATTTCATCATCAGTAGCACCCAGTAACCAATGAGTACGGGCTTGGAGGCATCGCTTTCTGGTGTGTGATGACGGCACTGTCACTTTAGGCTCATCAAGCCTAGAATAGGAATGTTTGAAGGAGAGGAGTTTGGGAGATTGTGAACCAATCTTCCTTGGTTGTCAAGGAAACCAAGCAGGTTTGCCAAGGTTGTCAAGGAAACTGCTTTGAAGCACCATCACCTGAGTGGTGGTCTCAGCATGAGCTGGGGTTTGAGAAAAGTGTGATGAGATTAAGCCTCACTTTCTCTGACAGCTGGGGAGGGGTTTGTAAAGCACCTTGGCTTTTAGGGCAAAAGTTCCTTGCTGCAACAAAGTGTTTCCCAAAGTGGGCTGAGGCTCAAGGTACCCCTTCATGCAACAGTCCAGGACAGGTGGGTGTCAGGGCCCAGGCTCTGTCCCCCTTGTTTCTCCTCCATGCTTCTGGGTGGAGAGCTCCAACAAGCGGGGTGGGGTGACCACGTGGGTACCAGGCCCTGTGTCCTAGGATGCAGACGGGCCAAGGCCCTCACCACCTCCACTACTTGCGCTTGGTTACAGGAGACACTGCGCCGCAGCTGCAAGCGGTGGGAAGGCTGGGAGGTGAAGGGGAGCCACGAGCAGGAAAAAGGAAAGTGGGTTCTGGTGGGCAGCGGGGCGGCTCTGCTGTGAGCGTTGCCCAGACACCAGCACACAGTGCTGCGTCCTGTGAAATGTGACGCCACATCAGCATGAGCTCTTCGATGCTTTGTGGTTCTGGAAACCCTACAGGAGGTGGTTCACAGCAGGTGAAGCTAATGCTCTCCGTGGAGGTGGTGAAGCCAAAGGTCTGCAGTTCAGACTGAAGGTGCTGATGTACATACAGGACAAAACCATGTCCTGTGAATGTAGTTCAGGGTCGTTTAACTCAACTACAGGTAAATAGTTCACTACAGTGAATGCAGTCATGTTATGCCTACAATCTTCTCTCTTGTGCCTCTCCTCAGGGACCCGTTCCTCAGTTCCTGAGGCTCCTGTAAGTCATGTACAGGGGAATGGAGAGTGGACTCTGTCTGGTCTGAGCCCTGAGTTACCCTGTGTGTGACTCTGCTTGGGGCTGCCGTAACAAATACCACAGACAGGGCAGCTTAAACAACAGGCCAACCTCCTAGTCCTGGATGCTCTGTGAGATCAAGGTGTGTGCAGGCTGGTTTCTCCTGAGGCTTCTCTCCTTGGCGTGTAGACAGCCATCTTCTCCCATGTGCCTAAAAGTGTCCTAATCTCTTCTTGTAGGACATCAGTCCTGTTGGATTAGGATCCACATTGTGACCTCATTTTACCTTGATCACCTCTTTAGAAACTCCATCTCCAAAACAGCCACATCCTGGGGTCCTGGGGGTTAGGGATTCAGCATGTGAATTTTGGGGGACATGACTGAGCCCACACCATCCTGCTTAGGAACCAACATGTGCCTTGGTCTGTCCTTCCTTCAGGTCACAGGGGGATCATGTGATGGCCCAGGGAGAGGCCACTCCTGCAGTGTTTGTGTCCCAGCTGGGGAACACTTCTCTGCTCTCTTTGATCACGCAGCAGCAGTGCCAGCGCCCCTTTGAGGTGAGCAGTTCTGGGGTGCTGTGCCGTGTCGCCTGGCCTGCTGAGATGCTCAGTGTCAGGGAACCCAGGAGCCAACAGCCTAGTAGGGATGCCAGGGACTCTCAGGGCCTTGACAGATGTCTCTCTCACCAGACACCCCAGCAAATGAGGGAAAACCTTTTGGGGATCACAGGACAGAGAGAGTCGCAGTCTTGTTTATGCTTCAGAAAGACCACATTGGGGTGGGATGTGAGATGCACTGTGGGGCAGGGAGCTTTGTCAGGGCCTGATGGAGGAACCAGGCCCAAGATCGGGCTTGGGCCGGGGCTGTGGGAGTAGAGGGGAATTAGCCTGGGGATGGGCCATAGACTCTGGAGGACGAGCTGACAGTCACTGGGGCACAAGGAGAGTGGGAGTCTGGGAGGCCCCAGTGTTACCGAGCCAAACTTGGTTCCTTGCGCCCATGCGTGGTAAAGCCAGTCTACTGACACCAGGTTGTAGTGAAGGAAAGTGAAGCGTTAATTGTAAAAGCGCCAATACAGGGAGGATGGGTGGCTTGTGCTCTAAAACCCCTGAACTCCCTGAAGGGTTTCAGCCAAGCAATTTTAAAAGTCAGGTGAGGGAAGGGGGTCGCAGGGTATGTGATCATCTGGTGCACAGTTCTCTGGCTGATGGTGAGGTTACAGGGCCGTTAATGTTATAAATTCTTAGGCACCAATAGCTCTGGGGCTACGTGTTCATGATCATCAAGTAGTTAATTTCTTCCATATGGTGGTGGTTTTAGTATCTGTAAAACAACCCAGGAAGTGTGCATCAGATACTGTTATCTGGGTATTTCAGAGGGGAGCTACAACAGAGGATATGGTGGAGGGGTCTGTCCCGGGCAGGCCCCAGAGGGTCCTGCTCTGTTACAGCAGGTGTCTGGGCTCAGCAACCAGGGGAGGTGAGTGCCTCCTGGGTGTGGGGAGCTGCAGGATCACAGTCCTGTGAGGGGCCTGTTAGCCCCCAGGGTGAGATGGGGATGCAGAGGCTGGACAAATGCATCTGGCATAGGAGAAGGGTCCAGGCTGGAAATGTCACGGAAATCATTGCAGGGAGGAAGAGGAAAGGGCAGGTGGAGGCAGGTGGGTCACAGCAGACTATGTGCACGTGACCGTGGTCCTGATAGAAGCAACTCAGAGCCAGAAAGGAGTGGCCATCAGGGGCTCAGCTTCATTCTCTTGTTCGTTTGTAAAACTGCTGTGACCGTTTGAAACACCGCCAGGACACTTCTGGGCCCAGCGTTGCCATGGCTTCATCAAAGGGGACCGGGTACAGAACAGAACCACTGCAGGCCCCGCTCATGTCCCCACTGGGAATGAATCCCATCAGGGATCCGGGGGTCACAGACTCAGCGAACCTCTGCCCTCAGGACTGGTCTTCCTCTTTGCTCTCACCTGCTGTTCGGAGGCCCAGGCACCCACATCCTGGCTCCACACACCCACTGCCCCCAGGGACTGAGTAGAATTCCACTGCATATCTGTACAGCATCTTCATTTTTCTGTCGGTGGACAATTTGGTGGTTTCTCTGTCTTGGCTATTGTAAATAGTGCTGCCCTGAAAATAGGGGTGCACATGTCCTTTCCAATTATGATTTTCTCTGGATCTAAGCCCAGGAGTGGGATTGCAGATCCAATGGGAACTCTATGTTTTGGTTTTTAAGGAACCTCCATACTGTTCTCCACAGTGGCTGCATACTTCGTATTTCGACCAACAGTGTAGGAGGATTCCCTTTTCCCCATTCCCTGTCCAGCATTTATTCTTTGTAAATTTTTGTTGGCCATGGCCATTCTGACCAATGTGAGGTGATAACTCATTATAGTTTTGATTTGCATTTCTTTAATAATTAGAGATATTGGGTATCTCTCCGTGTGCTTATTTTTTATACAGTGTGAGTAAAATTTACCTCTTGCAATTGGCTTCTTGGAAGTCGGCCCTGTTTTGAACTTTTTTCTGATGATTTACCCAGGGCGTTTCTTGAGGGCAGGTATCATTTAGAGCCCTGCTGGCCATGTGAAGATTAAGTGACCAGGGCTTCCCTGGTGGCGCAGTAGTTAAGAATCTGCCTGCCAGTGCAAGGGACACAGGTTCGAGCCCTGGCCCGGGAAGATCCCACATGCCACAGAGCAACTAAGCCCGTGTGCCACAGCTACTAGGCCTGAGCTCTGGAGCCCTCAAGCCACAACTACTGAGCCCTCGCCCCACAACTACTGAAGCCTGTGCACCTAGAGCCCATGCTCCACAAGAGAAGCCACGAAAATGAGAAGCCAGCGCACCGCAACCAGAGAAAGCCCGTGTGCAGCAACGAATACCCCACACAGCAAAAAATAAATAAATAAATAACAGAACCAGAGCCTCTACCTCCGATGCTGCCTCAGACAGCCCCCTGGACTATTTGTAGACTGTAGTCGTCCTAGGACAAAAAAAAAAAAAAAAAAAAAAAAAAAAAAAAAAAAAAAAAGGTTAAGTGACCATCAGCACTGGATTTAAAGTTGTTGTTATGGGACTGGCCACAAGGTGGCAGCATTTCTTAATGCCCAGCTCGTTACTCTGGCAACCAGAGGTTGAGGGTAAGTGGATTATGCCTGAAGAAACAACAAAGCCTTGTGTCTCATTACTTCTTCCCTCTAATTATTTACCTGAAGGACAGATCCCAACTCCTGCCACACCACTCTGCTGTGGGTACTGTCATCTGTAGGTGGGGCGATCCTAAGGAAGGAGGCTGGAGGTGGGAACCCCACCACCAGGAGACAGGGAACCCAGGGAGCTTTTCAAAGCTCTTCCAGCCTGGAGTCTCCACCATCCCTTGGGTGCACCAGGCTTGCTTTCCCTGTAGGAAGGTCCGCCTGGATCTAGAGATTGTGGGCTCGTGGGGAGGGGAACAGGAACTCGAGGCCCATGGGGGAGGGCTCATCGGCTAGCACATCCTCTCCAGCTCCCTCAGCCCCAGGAGAGTCCAGCCTTGGGACCCAAGCCTGCTCAGGCTCCAGAGATGTGACACCAGCCCAGCTCACCAAGGACTGAGGGGCATAGTCAGCCTTTCTTTTTGTATTTTTTTTAAATGTGTAGTTTGAATTGGAGTTTAGAGGGGAATAGTCAGCCTTTCTTTTAACTTGCTATATATTTTTTTAATGTGTAGTTTGATTTACAACGTTGTGTGTGTGGCTTTTATTTTAGTTTTTTAGGTGTACACCAACTTGATGCACTTGTATAAAGACGCATGTTCTTTTTCGGGTTCTTTCCATTATCAGTTATTACAGAGTGTTGAGCAGTGGTCCTTGTGGTATATACCGTGGGCTTTTGTTGATTATTTGAGAAATAGAACTGTGTATATGTTAATCCCAAACTACTAATTTCTCCCAGCCCCCCACCTTTCCCTTTTGGTAACCATAAGTTTCTTGTTTCTGTCTGTGAGGCTGGTGCAGGTGTCTCTTGAAATTTTGGTTTTCTCCATATCTACGCCCAGGAGTGGGATTGCTGGATCACCTGAGACTTGTATGTTTATTGTTGTAATGAACCTCCATACACTTCTCCCTAGTAGATGTACCGATGTACATTCCCACCAACAGGGTAGGAGGGTTCCCTTCTCTCCACACCCTCTCCAGCATTTATTGTTGTACATTTTTTCATGATGGCCGTTCTAACCTGCGTGATGTGATACCTCATTGGACTTTTTATTTGCATTTCTCTAATAATTCGGGATGCTGAGCATGTTTTCATGTGCTTTCTGGCCATCTGTATGCCTACTTTGGAGAAATGTCCAGTTTGATCTTTGGCCCATACGTTTATTGGGTCGTTTGTTTTGTTGGATATTGAGCTGTATGAGCTGTTGGTACCATTTGGAGATAGAGTTCCTTGGGGGTATCTTCGTTTGCAAATCTTTGTTCCCATTCTGAGTGTTGTCTTTTTCTTTCCCTTATGGTTTCATTCCGTTGTGCAAATGCTTTCAAGTGGAATTTGGTTCCATTGGTTTATTTTTGTTTTATTTTTCCTTATTCTAAAAGGCGTATCATAAAAGAACTTGCTGTGATTCATGTCAAAGCATGTTCTGCCTATATTTTCCTCAAGACTTTTAAAGGTTTTTAAAAAAATTTATTAATTTTTGGCTGCGTTGGGTCTTTGTTGCTGTGCCCAGGCTTTCTCTAGTTTTGTTCAACGTGGGTTACTCTTCGTTGCGGTGCGTGGGCTTCTCATCGCGGTGGCTTCTCTTGTTGCAGAGCACGGGCTCTAGGCACCAGGGCTTCAGGAGTGTTGGCTTGCGGGCTCTGGATTGCAGGCTCAGTAGTTGTGGCATACGGGGTTAGTTGCTCCGTGGCGTGTGGGATCTTTCTGGACCAGGGCTCAAACCTGTGTCCCCTGCATTGGCAGGCGGATTCTTAACCACTGTGCCACCAGGGAAGCCCTCCGCAACACTTTCATAGTATCCACCCTCTCCTTTAGATCTTTAGTCTATTTGGAGTTGTTTTTATTTTTTATGGTGTGAGGGAGTATTGTAATTTCATTCTCCTTTTAATTGTTTAAGGAACCTCCACACGGTCATGCGTAGTGGTAGTTACCAATTTACATTCCCAGCCCCAGTGTAGGAGTGTTCCCTTTTGTCCAGGCGTTCTCCAGCATTTATAGACTCTAGACTTTTTGACAGTGGCCATTCTGACCACTGTGACATGATTTGTCATTGTAGTTTTGATTTGCATTTCTGTAGTATTTAGCGATGTTGAAAGATTTTCACGTGATTTTTTTTTAAAACAGTGTAACAGTTACGTCTTGAAATTGACTTCTTGAACATCTGCCCTGTGTTGAATTCTTTTTGCATGACCTTCCTGAGGACGGTTCTTGAGGGCCTGTGTATTTTACTGACAGCACGCCAGGCCTTGTGGATATTAGGCGCCCCTCAGCCCAGGTTTTAAAGTTCTTGTTCGGGAGACGGCCACAAGGGGGCAACAGTTTCTTCAGGCCCAACTCTTTGTTTTTATAATTTCATTTTTATTTTATATAGGAGTGGAGTTGATTTCCAATGTTGTGTTTGTTTTAGGTGTACAGGACCTTGATTCAGTTACACATAGACCTATATGTATTCTTTTTTGGGTTCCTTTCCCATAGAGGTTACCGTGTGTTCAGTAGAGTTCCCTGTGCTATTCAGTAGGTCCTTTTTGATTATCTGTTTGATATATATTAGAGTGTATATGTTAACCCCAACCTCCTAATTTATCCCTCCCCTTACCTTTCATTTTTGATAATTTTAAGTTGCTTTTCTAAATCTGTGAGTCTGTTTCTGTTTTTTAAATTAGTTCACTCATATGAATTTATAGTTTCCACCTGTATGTGACATCTTAGGATATGTGTCATTCTCTTTTTGACTTAGTTAACTTACTGTGATTATCTCTAGGTCCATAGATTACTCCAAATGGCATTATTTCATTCTTTTACATGGCTGAGTCATATTCCATTGTGTTCATGTATCACTTCTTTTTCCATTCATCTGTCGATGGCCATTTTGTTTGCTTCCGTGTCTTGGCTATTGTAAATAGTGCTGCCGTGCACGCTTAGGTGCATGTGTCTTTTCGAATTCTGGTTTTTAATGCCTATACTCTATTTTTTTAGGGGTCCTTGTGTTCTTTATTTTCACAGAGTGAAAATATCAAAAGTTACATGTGAATGATCTTACAGTCAATAAAATAAAATTCATGTCTACTAGAAAATACAAACAGTGTTGCCTTGGTTCTCCATTGACATGGGCTGGAATTTGCTGATAGATGTATCCCTACGCAGGAGAAGTTTTGGCACGTAGTTATTGCTCTTATGCATCCCCACAGTTTCAGTGTCCATGACTCTACGCCTACCCACTGCTCTGAGGTCACGGTCATGGTTTCCAGATACCCTTGATAATAAAATAAACTGTATGTTTTGGAAGCACATTTCAGGCAAGAGTAATGGAGTTGGCCATGACCGCCATGTTTGTTCGCAAGAGATCTTGCACTATTTGTCATTTATTTTTGATCTAAAAAAAGAGTGAAACTTTTGACATGTCCACCAGAAACAACACATTCAAATAATGGGGAAGAAAATGTCCGTGAATGTCTTTTTTCTATTTAATCATCTTACACATTTAGTGTATCTAACTGGAAATTTTGTAAACATACTTCAATGTCATATCAGTTTGAAACATAATCGTCTTACAAAGATTGTGGATGAAAACGTCATAATCGGACTTGCAAGGTGCGACGCCAGCCCCCATCCCAGACTTCCTGCCTGCTTCCGTCAGAGGAGTGATATCTGTTCCACAAAATGAAAATTGCCTTGGCTTAATAGCAATTACACTTTCACTTTTCCCAACCAGCTATTTGTTTTAAAACTAAGTAGCTAATACGGCTGTCGGTGCAAACTTATTCATAAGAGACGTGAACAGAAGGGCAGGTAGGTTTCATTCCTACTCAGTCCATCACAAAGCAGATGGACTAGCTACAGGGAGATGGATTCGGCAGCCTGTGGCCCAGGGTCCCCTCTTCCCAGAGTCCCCACCTCACATGCTCTGACTCAGTGCACATGCACTGAGGGAAACACAGCTCTGCCCAGCGGGCACCCTGTGTACCGAGAGGCAGCCTTCTGCCCGCGGCCATGACCCCTGCCCGTGCAGGCTTGCTGCAGCACCTGCGCACTCAGGAGTGAGCACAGGGGAGGGGAGGGCACAACTGCAACGTGATGACATCTTGCGTTCCTTCCCTCTGCCGCTCACTGTGGTGCGTCTTGACCGTTTGCACTGTTGCCATTGACGGGAGGTGGGAAGAAACGTGAAGTGCAGCTTGCTCTTAGCAAAGCAAGGGATCACTCTAGATATGGCTGTGGAGTAAGGTTTGCAAACAGCAAGGTTGTTTAAAAAAATCAGTCCCACAAAATGCATTATTTATTTGGTTTTCTCCACATATACTCTTAGGGGTGGGACTGTCGGATCATGTGGCAGTGCTATTTTTATCATCTTTTAAAGGCATTTCCATAATGTTCTTTATGGTGGTTGTTACAGTTTACGTCCTACCAGCACCATAAAAGGGTTCCCTTTTCTCCATGCCCTCTCCACCATTCATTCATCGTAGATTTTTGATGCTGGCCTTTCATACCGTTGCAAGTTAATCCCTCGCTGTAGTTTTGATGTGCATGTCTCTGATTATTGCTATGTTGAGCCTGTTTTCATGGGCTTTTTTTAAAAAAATAAACACTGTGAGTAGAATTTACCTTTTTAAATTGTCTTCTTGAAACTCTGTCCTGTATTCAATTATTTTCCAACACTTACCCCTGTACATTTTTTGAGGGCAGGTATATTAAGTGCCCGTAAGCAATCGCTTTAAGGTTGGTTTGCGGGAAATGGCCACAAGGGGGCAGGGTTACTTCTGGCCCAACTCTGGTTACCTTGGCAATCAGAGCCTTAGGGGAAATCCTGTTTGGGGCATGTAAATTAGAGTGGGATGTGCCAGAACAAACACGCAAATCTTGTGTCTCATTACCACTTTTTAAAAATTAATTTTTATTTTTTTTGGAGTAAAATTGACATACAGTGTTGTGTATGTTGTAGATATACAGAATCTTTCAGTTATACATATGCATATATCTGTGCATCCTCGGCTTCTTTTCACATATAGGTTATTACAGAGTGTTGATAGACATACCTTGGTATACATAGGTCCTTGTTGATTATCTATTTTATATGTAATAGTTTGTATTTGTTAATTCCAACCTCCTAATTCATCCCTTGACCCCTTCTGTTTCTTCGGTAACCATGTATTTGTTTTTTAAGTCTCTGAGTCTGTTTATGTTTTCTCAGTTCAGTAATGTGTACTTTTAGATTGCACCTATAAGTGATATCATATGATATTTGTCTTTCTCATTCTGACTCACTTTACTTAGTATGATTTCTCTAGGTTTATCTATGTTCCTGCAAATGACATCATTTCTTTCTTTTACATGATTGAGTCATATTCCGTTGCATACATCTGTCACTTCTTCTCTATCCATTCATCTGTCCACGGATATTTTGTTTGCCCTCATGTCTTGGCTATTGTAACTGGTGCTGCAGTGCACACTTGGGTGCACATGTCTCTTTGAATTCTGGTTTTCTCCACATATACTCTTAGGGGTGGACTACTGGTTCATGTGGTAGCTCTATTTTAACTTTTAAAGGCACTTCCATAATGTTCTCTATAATAGCTGTTACCATTTACATCCCACCAGCACCATAAAAGGGTTTCCTTTTCTCCATGCCCTCTCCACCATTTATTCATTGTAGATTTTTTTTTCTTTTTTTCTTTTTTTTTTTTTGTGGTACGCGGGCCTCT
>NW_006796766.1:0-31495 GCF_000442215.2 Lipotes vexillifer | reverse complement strand
TTTTTTGTGGTACGCGGGCCTCTCACTGCTGTGGCCTCTCCCGTTGCGGAGCACAGGCTCCGGACGTGCAGGCCCAGCGGCCATGGCTCACAGGCCCAGCCGCTCCGCGGCATGTGGGATCTTCCCGGACCGGGGCATGAACCCACGTCCCCTGCATCAGCAGGCAGACTCTCAACCACTGTGCCACCAGGGAAGCCCTATTGTAGATTTTTGATGATGGCTTTTCAGATGGGTGCAAGGTGATCCCTCGTTGTAGTTTTGATTTGCATGTCTCTGATAATTGCTATGTTGAGTATGTTTTCGTGGGCTGTTGTTTTTTTTTTTTTATAAACAGTTTGAGTAGCATTTACCTGTTCAAATTGTCTTCTTGAAAGTCTGCCCAGTTTTCAGTTATTTTCAAACAC
This sequence comes from Lipotes vexillifer, assembly GCF_000442215.2. Taxonomy (NCBI): domain Eukaryota; kingdom Metazoa; phylum Chordata; class Mammalia; order Artiodactyla; family Lipotidae; genus Lipotes; species Lipotes vexillifer. Next base: position 31,091 of record NW_006796766.1, on the reverse strand, counting down.
TTACCGTTGGACACTTTTTGAGGGCAAATATCATTTGGAGCCCAGCCGTCCTTGTGAATCTTGAGGGCCCATGAGAAATCTTTTTGAGGTTGCTATTGCAGGAAATGGCCACAAGGCGGCAGGATTTCCTCAGGCCCAAGTCTGGTTACCCTGGCAGCCGGAGCCTTAGGGGGAATCCTGTTTGGGGCTTGTAGATTTGAGTGGAATGTGCCAGAACAAACACCCAAGGGCTTGTGACTCATTACTTGGTCCCCGTTTCCCTTCACCCTCTCCCGCCTCCCCGCAAGATCCCAACCCGAGCGAAACTGCTATGCTGAGGGCGCTATCATCCGTAGGTGGGGCGACCCTAAGGAAGGAGCCTGGCGGTGGGAATCCCACCACCAGGAGACAGTGGAGGCCAGGTGACTTTAAAAAGCTCTTCCAGACCAAAGGGTCCACCATCGTTCCGGTGCAGTTGGCTTGGTTTAGCTGTCTGGAGACTGTGGTTTCAGCCAGAGGGGACAGACACGACAGGTCCAGTGGGGACTCATTTATCTGGCACATCCTCTCCAGCTCCCTCAGCCCCAGGACAGTCCAGCCTTGGGGCCCAAGGCTGCTCAGGCTCCAGGGATGTGAGAGCAGCCCGGGTCATCGTGGCCTCAGGGGAATATTATAGGCATTTCATTGTATTTAAAAAATTATTTATTTATTTATTTGGCTGCGTATGGTGTTAGCTGCGGCACGTGGGATCTTGCGTTGCGGCGCGTGGGCTTCTCTCTAGTTGTGATGTGCGGGTTTTTCTCTCTCTAGTTGGGGGCTTGTGGGCTTAGTTGCCCCGCGGCACGTGGGATCTTAGTTCCCTGACCAGGGATCGAGCCCGCGTACCCTGCATTGGTAAGCAGATTCTTTACCACTGGACCACCAGGGAAGTCCCCTCCTTGTAGTTTTTAAAGTAATGTTCGTTTTATATTAGAGCATAATTGATTTACAATGCTGTGTTGGTTTTAGGTGTACAGCACCTTGATTCAGGTATACATAGATGTATAGCTACTCTTTTTTTGATTCTTTGCCCCTATAGGTTATTACAGGGTGTTGAGTAGAGTTGCCTGTGCTATACAGTAGGTCCTTGTGGATGATCTATTTTATTTATATTAGTGGGTATATGTTAATCCCAAACTCCTGATTATCGCTCCCCCACCCCATGTTTCTCCTTTGGTAACCTTAAGTTGGCTTTCTAATTCTGTGAGCCTGTTTCTGCTTTGTAAATGAGTTCGTTTGTATCAGTTTTTAGATTCCACCCTCAAGTGATACCCTATGGTATTTGCGTTTCTATCTCTGACTTCTGTCACTTAGTATGATCATCTGTAGGTCCATCTATGTTGCTGCAACTAGTATCATTTCATTCTTTTTTATGGCTGAGTAATATTCCCTTGTGCATGTGTACCCCCATCTTCTTTATTCATTTTCCTGTCAGTGGACTTTATGGTGGCTGCCATGTCTTGGCTATTGCAAATAGCGCTGCCATGAACACTGGGGTGCCATGAACACTGGGAAAAATATAAAAAATTATAGTTTTCTCTGGATATACGCCCAGGAGTGGGATTGCCTGATTAAAGGCTGCCTCTGTTTTTAGGTTATTCAGGAACCTCCATCCTGTTCCCCCAGTGGCTGGTACTAATTTATATTCCCACATGCAGTTTAGGAGGGGTCCCTTTTCTCCACACCCTCTGCAGCATTTACCTTTGGCAGACGTTTTGGTGGTGGTCATTCTGACTGTTGGGAGGTGATAGCTCATTGTAACTTTGATTTTTGTATTTTCTCTAATAATGAGCAATGTTGAGGAAGTTTTCATGTGCCTTTTTTTTCCTTTTAAACTGTGAGTAAAATTTACCTCTGGAGAGAGTTTTCCTGAAAACTTGCCCTGTTTTGAATTTGTAGTCGATTACCTACCGTAGGCCATTTCTGAGGGCAGGCGTCATTTACAGCCCCGTAGGCCTTGAGAGTATTAAATGCCAATAAGCACCGCTTTTAAAGTTGTTGTTACGAGAACACAAAGCGGCAGGATTTCTTCATGCCCAATTCTGGTTACTGGGGCACCAGAGCCTTAGTGAAAGTCATGTTCCTGAGTTGTAAATGAGAGTGGAGTGTGCCACAAGAAACACCCAAGGGCTTGCGTCTCATTACTTTGTCCCCCTTTCCCTTCACCCTCTCCCCAAATCCCAACCCATGCGAAACTGCTATGCTGAGGGTGCTGGCATCCTTAGCTGGGGCGAATCTGAGGAAGGAGGCTGGAGGTGGGAACCCCAGCATCAGGAGATGTGGGGACCCAGGTGACTTTTCAGTGCTCTTCTAGACCTAAGTGTCCACCATCGCTTGGGTGTGCTAGGCTTGGTTTAGCTGTGGAGGGCTTGCCTGAGCCTGGAGATTGTGGTTTCATCCAGAGAGTTTCAGACACTGTGGGTCCAATGTGGGCTCATTTCCTGGCACATACTTCCCAGCTCCCTCAGCCCTCAGACAGTGTAATCTTGGGACCAATGGCTGCTCAGGCTCCAGGGATGTGACACCAGCCAGTGTCACTGAGGTCTGAACGGACTATAGTAGTCATTTCATTTTGAATTATTTTTTAATTCAGTGTTTGATTTATATTGCAGTGTAGTTGATTTACATTGTTTTGTTTGTTTTTGATGTACAGCAACTTGATTCAGGCACATACAGATATATATCTAGTCTTTTTCAGAGTCTTTTCATATATGTTATCGTTGAATGGTGAGTGGATTTCCCTGGGCTATATAGTAGGTCCTTGTTAATGACCTATATTATATATATTAATGTGTATATGTTAATTCCAACCTTTTATTTATCTCTCCCCTCCCAGGTTTCCCCTTTGGTAACCTAAGATTGTTTTCTAAGTCTTTTAGCCTTTTCTATTTTGTAAATGAGTTCATTTGTATCCGTTTTTACATTCTGCCTATAAGTGATGTGATACTCATCTTTCTCTCTGTGACTTACTTCATGTAGTATGATCATCTCTAGGTCCTTCTTTGTTGTGGTAAATGGCATTATTTCATTCTTTTTTTTTATAGTTGAGTAATATCCTGTTGTATATATGGACCTCATCGTCTTTATCCATTTTCTGTCGATGGACATTTAGGTTGCTTCCATGTCTCCACCATTGTAAATAACGCTGCAGTGAAGTTTGGGATACATGTGTCTTTTCGAGTTATTTTTTTGTCGAAATATCCTCCCAGGAGTGGGATGCCAGAGCATATGGTAGCTCTGTTTTTAGCTCTTTAAGGAACTTCCATATTGTTCTCCTTAGTGGCTGTTACCAATTTACATTCCCCCTAACACCTTAGGAGTGTTTTCTTTTCTCTAAGCCCTCTCCAGTATTTACTGTTTCTAGAGGTTTTGATGACAGCCGTTCTCACTGGAGAGAGGTGATACCTCGTTGTAGTTTTGATGTGCATTTCTCTAATAATTAGCGATGTTGAGCATTTTTTCATGTTCCTTTTGGCCATGTGTATTTTTTCTTTGCAGAAATGTCTATTTAGGTCTTCTACTTATTTTCTATTGGGTTTGTTTGTTGCTGTTTAGAGTAAGTTCTGGTATATATATATATATATATATATATATATATATATATATAGAGAGAGAGAGAGAGAGAGAGAGAGAGAGACTTATTAATGCCACCTTATTAATTGTTTTTGTAGTCCTATTGTTCTCTTTTCATTTTTTTCCCCAACTTTGTAAACTGGTGATTTTCTGTGATGGTATGCTTTTTTCCCCCTTTCCTTATCTTTTGTGAATCTACTTTAGGTGTTTGATTTGTGTTTACCATGCATCTTACATAAAACATCTTTGAAATAAAATAGTTCATTTTACGGTGATAGCAACTTAACTTCTATGGCGTATAAAAATTCCCCCCTTTTCCTCCCCTCTTTTATATTGTTGATGACATGATTTACCTCTTTTTACATTGTATATTTTTTATCAAATTACAGCAGCTGTAGTTATTTTTACTACTCTTTTCCTTTGGCCTTTATAGTATAGTTAATTCATTAACACACCATCCTATTGCAGAATTAGGGTTTGTAAACATGACTGTAAATTCGTCTTTACCAGTGTGTTGTTTATGTTTCCATGTCATTATTTGGCCTCTTTTCATTTCCGCTTAAAGAACTCTCCTTTCTGTGTTTTGCAAAAGGCAGATCTTGTGCTGATGGACTACTTCAACTTTCTTTGCCTGGGAAAGTTTATTTCTCCTTCATATCTGAAGGGTAACTTTGCTGGATAGAATATTCCTGGTTGGCAGTTGTTTTTCTTTCAACACATCCTGTATGTCATTTTCCTGTAGAGTTTCTGCTGAGAAATCTGCTAGTAGCCTAATGGGGGTTCTTTTGTAGGTTACAATCTTTTTTCCTCTGGCTACCTTTAGGATTCTCCTTACCTTTTATTTTTGACAGTTTGATTATAATGTGTCTTGGAGGTCTTTTTGCATTGAGGTAATAGCGTGATCTCTTAGTTTCATGAACGTGGATGTCCAAGTCTCTCCCCAGGTTTGGGAAGTTCTCAGCTCTTATTTTTTTAAAATAAACTTTCTGCCTGCTATTCCCTCTTTTTCTCCTCCTGGAACCTCAGTGGCTCTGGTATTTCTATGTTTGGTGGAGTCCCATAAGTCAGGTAGGCTTTCTTGGCTATTTTTTGTTATTTTTTTCCTTTGTTTTCCTCTGATCACATTATTTCAAAGTTCCTACCCTCGAGCTCACTTATTCTGTTTTCTGTTTTGTCTGTTGTGCTGTAAATGCTCTCTGTTGCATTTTTCATTTCATTTATTGAATTCATTAGCTCCCGAATTGTTTTTTATGATTTTTACCTCTTTGTTAAATTTCTCATTTTGTTCATGTGTAGTTTACCTGATTTCATTGCAATTGTCTTTCTGTTTACTTTTAGCTCATTGAGTTTCCTCAAAAAAGCTATTTTGAATTCTTTGTCAGTTAGATTGCAGAATTTCATGCCTTTCAGCTCACTTATTGGATGATTACTGGAGTCTTTGGTGATGGTATACTTCCTTGATTCCTCACGTTACTTGTAGTTTTGTGTAGCTGCTTTTGCATTTGAAGCAGCAGACACCTCCTTAAATCTTTACTTGCCTTCAGGTGGGATATACAGTTTGTTGGTCCTCTTATAGCTGAGGTTTTCTCCTACCTTGTGTGGGTATACCTGCTCCATACTTCTTGCTCCCTCTTGTGGCAGAATTCTTAAGCTTGTATAGCTTCTCTGGGGTTTGGTTTATTATACAGCGTTACTGCAACAATAGCTGGCTAATATAAACTCTTAATGATTATATTGTAAGAAATTCTGTATACATGAAAATGTATAGATACAATTTTATATAAGTGCATAACATAATTATGATCATGTTACACATTTTTTTAAATTTCTTTTTCTTTTTCTTATTAGGTTGGCTACCCCTCTGCCCCCATCCCACTGATGCCTCATTTTCCTTCCCAAGTAATCCATGTTAACAACTTAGTATGTACCTATCCGTATTTTCTCCATGTTTATGTACTCATATGCAATGATATGACCACATATATGTACCAGTGACATTCAAAATATGTAGCAACCAGTATGCACAGTATCAACCAGTGAGAATAAACACTAGCTGAAACATCCAGTGGCTGTATCAGTTTATGCTGGCTAAGTGCCACCCCTGTACACACACACACACACACACACACACACACACACACACACACACACGATAAGAATTGCTATCACTGTTTATGTTCTACAGAAATGGAACCATATTATAAACATTTTGCCTTATTGTTTTTTATACAATCCCTTAAATTCCAACTGGGATACGGTTTTATTCATTCTTCTTAATCGCTGTATAAGACATATTAAGTGGGCTGAGTGTATTAACATTTATTCAGCAGTACCCTATTAGTGGACTTCCCCTTTGTTTCCAGTGTTTTTGTTACCATGAGCAATGCTGCCATGAACATTCTTGAACATACATCATTGTGTACTGGTGATTTTATCTCTAGGGCATCCAGTCCCAGGAGTGGAACAGGTGGACTGAATGATGAGAGGTAAATTTTGTTAGATGGTATCTGAGAACTTTTCAAGGTTCTTGGACAATTTACATTTTTATCATGAAGATTTAAAGAAATCATTTCTCCTACATCTACATAGGTATCAGTAAGTGGCTTTTCTTTTTTGCGGTACGCGGGCCTCTCACTGTTGTGGCCTCTCCCGTTGCGGAGCACAGGGTCCAGACGGGCAGGCTCAGCGGCCATAGCTCACGGGCCCAGCCGCTCCGCGGCATGTAGGATCCTCCCGGACCAGGGCACGAACCCGCGTCCCCTGCACTGGCAGGCAGACTCTCAACCACTGCGCCACCAGGGAAGCCCAGGAAGTGGCTTTTTGATTTTTGCCAACCTCATGGGTACAAAGTAATAATCTGCATTTCCCAAACCAATCGTGAACTCACACACCTTTTCCTGACTTGGCTCTCTGGATTTTCTCTTTATATCTCTGCTCATTTCTCATTTGTGTTGTTTGTATCCTTGCCAATATGTAAGAGCATTTGCATGTTGCAGATGTTAACCCTATGCCTAGAATAAACAATTTTTTCTTAATCTAGGATTTTTTTCATTGACTGGGTTTAAGTTATCTCTTGCCTTACAGAATGTTGTCACAGTCATGAAAATGTGCTTTCCTTTATCACCCTCCTTTCTCATTTCTCTCTTTCTCTTCCTTTCTTCCCCATCTTTCTCTCTCTCTGTGTATGTGTGCGGGGGGTGTGTGTGTGTGTGTGTGTGTGTGTGTGTGTGTGTATGTATGTGTGTGTTTGTGTGCACACCTGTTTTCCTTCCACTCGTTCTGCCTCTCTGTGTCTTTCTTTGTGCCTCTTGTTCTCTCTCTACCCCCTCTCACTGGCTGCTCACCGCTCCCTTTTCCCACTCCATAGGAATACTAATTTTCTGTGCAGAGAGCAGTGTATTTTCTTGCTTGTGTTACTTACAAAGCCAAGACAGAAGCGAGAGGTGACTGAGGGCAGCACAATATGGGGTTAAAACAATGCATTTTCAAAATTGGCTGAATTTGAGATCCCTTGAGTTTTTTCTTTTTATATGGATTCTCCAGTTCACCCTCTGAGATTCTGATTCCATAGGTCTGGAGAGAGGTGTAATGTACAAATGGATGTCTATTTTAATATCTCCCCAGGGGATCCCAGTAGAGCATCAGGGCTGGAAATCTGCTAAAGCGCTAGATCGGGGAGGCTAACCAAATGCTCCCCAGTGTAGCCAGCATGCTTGAGAAATTGTACAAGCTAGGTTGTTGTAGACTCGGTTAATGACCTTCAGCAAGCCACCAGCTCAGCATAAGACAGCATGAGGGGCTCACGTGGAGTAGAAACAAGGGTGAAGTAGGTCTATAGGCCTGATACTCCTCCAGTGGCAGGAGAGAGAAAGGTGTGAGGCACAACTCAAGTGCAGCTGCAGTGGAGCAAATGGGCACAGGGGGGCAGTGTGGCTCCATGTGGCTCAGAAGCCAACTCAAACAGAGGCCTGACCCAGGCTCTGGGAGAGCTCTGGCAGGGTCAAGGGCTGTTCCCTTTCCACTCATTCCCTGTCCTGCAGAACCTGGCTCTCAGATGATTAAAATTCATGCAACATTTATTGAGTGTGAATGATCTCATGTCAAACACTGTCCTGTATTGTTTTATTTAATCTTCATAGCAATCCAAGGTAGGCATATTATTTCTTCTTTACCAAAGAGGAAGTTGCAGCTTAGGGAACTTAATTAATTTCCTAGAAGGTGGGAGAGCCAGGAGTTAGACTCAAGCCTGTCTGACTGCAAGCCAAATATTCTCTTCATTCAACAACTGCTTTATACAGGTAACATTTGATTCTGAACGTATTAATCAATGTGAATTTACCAAATAATTTATTCATGCATGCTGATTATTTCTTTTCTTCTTTCCTTCTTTCTTAAACAAAGGGATCAGTAAGAATAACTGTGTTAGCTAAAAAATCTTAAAGCCCACAGTCTGCATTTTAACAGGAGACTGGAGAAGCAAAGAATGAATGGCTGATGGTGGAATGTCCCCTTGGGGTTTCCGCCTCTACGTAGCTGGGCCCGGGTGTCACAGTGAATGTCTGCAGACCTAAGGCAGGATTGTATTTGGCTGATGTGGTGTTATTTAAAAAAATCTAAACTTCAGGGCGTCCCTGGTGGCGCAGTGGTTGAGAGTCCGCCTGCTGATGCAGGGGACGCAGGTTCGTGCCCCGGTCCGGGAAGATCCCACATGCCGTGGAGCGGCTGGGCCCGTGAGCCATGGCCGCTGAGCCTGCGCGTCTGGAGCCTGTGCTCCGCAATGGGAGAGGCCACAGCAGTGAGAAGCCCGCGTACTGAAAAAACAAAAAAACAAACAAAAAAACAAAACAAAACAAAACAAAAATCTAAACTTCAGTTCATCACAGTCCCTACCATTCCCTTTTCTTTCCATCTTTATGCTTTACTCATCCGTGCTACCTGCTGGGTATCTGCTGATGGCAGTACCAGATCCTTTGGGCCTTAAACTTCACCCCACTCCATCACCCTTCCCTGGCTCTCCTTGCCTCTAGGTGTTGTCATTGTCATCACTCTGGCTGTTGTCTGTAGCTGGAGGCTCTCCCACCTGCAATGGCTGCATCTGTGGGTCCACTCTGCTGCTTCTAGCACCCAGACCAGCCCTAGGTTTGCCAGGGCTAAATTTAACTGCAGCTGCTTCATCAGATGCTTGGGTATTTTCAGCCATAGAGGCATAGGGTGGCTGAGCTGGAAGTTGCTGAGGGCTGCTGGCCAGGGCTCAGACCCAATGTTTTAGATTGAAATTAGCATCCAGGTTGTTCCAAGCTCTTGGTCCCTCCCCCCAACCCCCCACCCCTGTTTTTTCTTAACTGGAGTTTGGGAGAAGGGAGAAAGCAAGAAGTGGTAGAGAATAAGACAGCACAAGGTAGACCCTGGGGGCCCTCTGTATTTCCTCGGTCATTTCTCTCTTCTCCGTAATCAGTCGCCCTCATGGCACGTGGGTCCCAGAAGATCAGGAGCTGGAGACTGTGCTCTCCAGCCACGTCCAGCAAGCGTGGTCCACGTGGCCGGGCCCACTGCCGATTGGCAGCTGGGAGCAGGATACGGTCACTGTTGCACAGTGAGGGCTGCCTGCCGGTCTGTTCTCTCCTGGCCGGCTCGCCACGGGGTCACCGTCCAGGGAGGCACCACCCTTGCTCTGAGCTCTAGCACTCGTGTCATCAGGTGTCCTTTCTTTACCTGGGTCTTCATGGACAGGGCTGTGTTCTCAAGAGCCTTGGCCCAAGGTCCTCTGAAAGTTCCCAGCTGGCGAGTACTGTGGGGTTGGTAGGCCCTCTGGCCAACAGAGTAGGTGTGTATACGTGCATGATGGCAGGTTCTCAGTGGCAATTACAAATAGAACAGGAAAGTGGGCCCAGAGATGGAGCGGTGGCACTGAAGAGGTGGAGAAGAGAGGAGATACACAGGGGAAGGATACAGCCCCCCAGGGTCCTGGGGGCCCTGGGTGGAGGAGGGGCCTGCCCGAGCATGGGAACCGTCCCTGGCTATTCTCAACTGCTGCCCTTGGCTGTGAGTGAGATGTTTTCAAACTTCCTATGAATCCAAGTGAAATAGAGAGGCTCTTCCCTCTTTCGCTAACTCCACCATGTCCACGGCAGGAGAAACTCTCCTATTTCTTGTGTCCAGTGTACCTACTGGATGGCACCACCAGCCCACAGCTCTCACACTGGAAGGGGCCTTGGGATCTCTGCATCTGCTCATGTTACAGAGGGCAAGCTGCTACCCTGAGGTGGTTAGTTTTATGTCTGGGCTCCTGACCTCTCCCCTGCTGTCCTCAGCACCTTTCTCGTTGTCATGCCAATATTGACAAGAGCTAGCAATCAGGACTCTGCACCAGGTACATTTTAAACACTAACCCATTTAGACATGACACCAGACCTACCTATGAGGTAGGTACTGCTATCATCCCCATGTCACAGATAAGGACGTGGAGACCCAGAGAAGTTAAGTGACTTGCCCAAAGTCACACAGGATTTGGAGCTGGGTGTTCTGGCTCTAGAGCTGTGATCCATGGTGTATACTGCCTCTCAAGGTGCTTCACTGGGATTGCCTGTTTCTTGTCCAGCTCTTATACTAGATTGTGAACAACTTGAAAGGGATTGATTATGTTTCAACCCCCTTTGGATCCCAAGATTAACCTAGATCCCAATATAGTAGAAGCTCAAACAAATGTTGATTGAATGAGTGAATGGAGGAACAGAAGCATGGACTTCCCTGGTGGTGCAGTGGTTATGAATCCGCCTGCCAATGCGGGGGACATGGGTTTGAGCCCTGGTCCGGGAAGATCCCACATGCCACGGAGCAACTAAGCCTATGTGCTACAACTACTGATCCTGCGCTCTAGAGCACACAAGCCACAATTACTGAGCCCGCGAGCCACAGCTACTGAGCCTGTGCACCGCAACTGCTGAGCCCACGTGCCTAGAGCCCGTGCTGCACAACAAGAGAAGCCACTGCAGTGATAAGCCCGCACACTGCAACAAAGAGTAGCCCCTGCTAGCCGCAACTAGAGAAAAGCCTGCGCACAGCAACGAAGACCCAACACAGCCAAAAATAAATAAATAAATAAATTTATTAAAAAAAAAAGCAAACCCAAAGCATTAGTTAAACCATTGTTCCTTGCCCTGCATTTCTGAGACCTAATGTCTCTGAGGGGTTGTAAGTACAGGGTAGAACTTGCTGGCCTCTGGGGGGTAGCAGGCTGGGAGATCCCAGCAACCCTCACCTGGGTAGGAATCCTCCCGCCTCCTCCCCTGTTCCCTCCCAGCCCCGCCGCCTCACCTGCCTGCCTGTGTGCTCGTGCACACCTGTGCACCTTCTTCTGGAGCCTGCCTGCAGGTTGATGAGTACGCCAGGCTTCCAGCTGACTTCCCTGGTGACGGTGGCAGCTTCACCCTTGTGACCAGCCAGAAGCCAGGAAGGCAGTGAAGGCTTCCCTCTTACGTGCCTCACCACTGCCTTGGAGGATTTTCTCTGTGTGTTCGCTGTGTTCTTGACACCCAGGGCCACTCAGGAGGTCTCCCAGCATCGGGTTTTCTGATGCTAATGCAGGCAGAGGTGCCTAACACTCCCTGCAGCCAGGGAATGAGGGGCTAGGTCTTAAAGGGGGACACTGGGGGAGGCACCATGGCATGCACTACCAGACACTTTTACCCCAAAGATGGCAAGAGAAATGGCTAGAGGCTGAAGTTGAGAGTGGGCAACAGGTGAAACAAAGAATGGTCCTCAAACTGTGGTCTTCCAGTCACCAGCAGCAGCAGCAACTGGGAACTTGCGAGAAATGCACATTCTGGGGTGGGATAGGGAGGCTGGAAGGGAGAGGCAAGAGGGAGGAGGTATGGGGATGTATAGCTGATTCACTTTGTTATAAAGCAGAAACTAACACACCATTGTAAAGCAGTTATACTCCAATAAAGATGTTAAAAAAAAAAGCACATTCTCAGCCCCATCCCAGAACTCGTGAGTCGGCCATTCTTGGGGAAGGGGCCCAGGAGTCTGTTTTAACAAGCCTCAGGTGATTCTGTTGCAACCACTGTTCCCTCCAAACTGTCCCATTGGCAGGGCTGATGAAAGCCTTCAGTGAGCAGTTACTGAGTTCTCGTCCTTTGTAGAGGGCCAGTCAAGGCACAAAATAGATTGGACACCATCCTTGTCTCCCTCTTCCCCCACCCTAATGGAAACTCAGGGCCAGTCGTTACTTTGGCCAAAAATCCCATTTCCACAGAAAGGAGAATCAGGAGATATGTTTCTTATCCAAGATTTGTCACATCTGTTGGCCACCAAGGATCAACAAATGAATAATACATTAAACTGGTATCCTCCAGTCTTTAAACAAATGAAAAAATGCTGGTAACTGATTGGTTAAATTGCAAATCATGACTTGCCCCACAAAGACTCTCAATATGTATAGTTACTTAGAAGCCACAATTTAGAAACCTTGGGAATAAAAGATTGAAGACCAGTGCAATGTATCATTTAACCAAGCCCTCAAAGCAAGTAGTGTTATTCCAAGAATCTCCAACTAGGACAACATACTTACGAAAAACTTGTTAATTTAGACTGTTAGATTGTTAATTTAAAAATCAACACTGGCCCCTCTCTTGAATCATCATTTATGTAAAATCATGTTAGTAAGTATCCTAAGTTTTAACTCCTACTTATTCAAGGGAAATAGTTAATTTACTAACATTTTAATTCTTCCAAGTCAGGGAAGTTGGCACCCAGTAGATTACAACTGCTTTTTTTTTTTTTAATTTATTTATTTTACTTATTTATTTTTGGCTGCTTTCGGTCTTTGTTGCTGTGCGCAGGCTTTCTCTAATTGCGGCAGGTGGGGGCTACTCTTCGTTGCAGTGCACGGGCTTCTCATTGCAGCGACTTCTCTTGTTGCAGAGCACAGGCTCTAGGCGTGCGGGCTTCAATAGTTGTGGCATGTGGGCTCAGTAGTTGCGGCTCGTGGGCTTTAGAGTGCAGGCTCAGTAGTTGTGTCACATGGGCTTAGTTGCTCCGTGGCATGTGGGATCTTTCCAGACCAGGGCTCGAACCCGTGTGCCCTGCATTGGCAGGCGGATTCTTAACCTCTGTGCCACCAGGGAAGCCCCTACAACTGCTTTTTGTATGTAGTACAGAGCTTGATTTGTTTTTAAGCCAATCTGACCGTCTCTGTCTTTTAATGGCTAATTCCATTTATTTACTTTTAATGACAATTGAAAATGCTCATTTTATTCTGCCAACTTACATTATTTTACTTTGCTGGTTTCTCTTTATCCCTTATCTTACTTTCACTAGTTTGATCAAGTTAGCATTTATTTATTTAATTAATTAATTTTCTTCATTTTCTTTGGAAAAAATTTTAGTGTTCCACTTTATCTTATGTAAGCAGAAGATTAACACTTAGAAATGTACTTGTAACATAAAATGGCCAGTTAGTAAGCATGGGGCCACATCTGGACTAAAAAAGCATTTTGATGCAGCCTCCAGAGAAGCTTTTGTCAAAGAATAACAAACATATGAAGTAACCAAATAGTCCATCCTGAGATCAATTTGTTGAGAGGTCTGTAGACCCAGGTTGTCTCAAAGGAGTTGACAGCATCCTGCTTTGGACATACATAAATAACATGCTGGCAAAAGCATTATTGATGAACTGGCACAATTTGACAAAAATATCAGACCAAAGTGATGAAAGACCAAAGAAGAAAATTAAGATTTGCCTGTTTTTTAAAACATGGTAATTAAAAAAAAGAATTTATATATATATATATATTTTTAAAGAGACTCTGCATGGCCTTTTAATTAATTTATTTATTTGTTTATTTATTTATTTATTTATTTTTGGCTGTGCTGGGTCTTCGTTTCCATGCGTGGGCTTTCTCTAGTTGTGGCGAGCGGGGGCCACTCTTCATCGCGGTGTGCGGGCCTCTCACTGTCGCGGCCTCTCTTGCTGCGGAGCACAGGCTCCAGACGCGCAGGCTCAGCAGTTGTGGCACACGGGCCCAGTTGCTCCGCGGTATGTGGGATCTTCCCAGACCAGGGCTCGAACCCGTGTCTCCTGCATTGGCAGGCAGACTCTCAACCACTGTGCCACCAGGGAAGCCCAAGAATTTATATTTTGACTCTTTTTAAATGCTGGGCAATTTGACCTGTAATGAATAGTTGCATATTTGTGATTATATGTCTACAATATATATTGACAAATTTTTTTCACACACACACACACACACACACACACACACACTGTATTTTATTTTTACAAGAGATAAATAGATTGACACCAAACATTGTAAATGGATGACCACAACAAAAGCAACAATGATTGCAATTACCAAACATGAAACACACTCATACTATGTCATAATATTGACATTCAGTCCAGTAATCCTCCACTGTAACAGCTCCTTTATTTTGCAGTGAATTTTGATTTGTATATTTTTTGCCTCTGAGTCCTTGTGGGATTTTTTTTTTTAAATTCAAACAGAAAGTCACAAAAATTATAATCCTCATCAGTTCACTCAGTCCCATGTAATTAATTTTTTTTCATCTTGATCTTTTGTTAGCACTTTTATGAATTCATCAGTTTTCCATTAGTGTTCTGACAATGCTTATTCATTCAGTTCAGCAGTGTAGTCAGTTACCAGAAACCTGTGCTTGTCAGAGTCTTTTGCATGAATTCCTTGAAGACGAAACCCTTTTATAGGAACATATTTGCGAAAGCATCAAAGTACACCCAGAACTGTCTGTAAATGACAAAAGACTTAAAAATGACCACGGTTAAAGATTTGATGAAAGTTCATAATAATGCAGTTGACAAGGAAATTTAGTTATTTCTGAGATATACATTTTAAAGTAATAGCTAGAATTATGACTTATAACATTATACCAGAACATATAAGATTTATAGAAATTTCATGTAATGTCTGAAACATTTATATTAGCATATTTCCATACAAATAACCCAAAGAAAGTTTAGTATTAGTTGTTTTTTGTTTGTTTTTTTATGCTGCAGGTTCTTATTAGTCATCAATTTTATACACATCAGTGTATACATGTCAATCCCAATTGCCCAATTTAGCACACCACCATCCCCACTCCACTGCAGTTTTCCCCCGTTGGTGTCCATACGCTTGTTCTCTACATCTGTGTCTCAGCTTCTGCCCTTCAAACCAGTTATCTGTACCATTTTTCTAGGTTCCACATACATGCGTTAATATACGATATTTGTTTTTCTCTTTCTGACTTACTTCACTCTGTATGACAGTCTCTAGATCCATCCACGTCTCAACAAATGACTCAATTTTGTTCCTTTTTATGGCTGAGTAATATTCCATTGTGTATATGTACCACATCTTCTTTATCCATTCATCTGTTGATGGGCATTTAGGTTGCTTCCATGACCTGGCTATTGTAAATAGTGCTGCATGAACATTGGGGTGCATGTGTCTTTTTGAATTATGGTTTTCTCTGGGTATATGCCCAGTAGTGGGATTGCTGGATCATATGGTAACTCTATTTTTAGTTTTTTAAGGAACCTCCATACTGTTCTCCATAGTGGCTGTATCAATTTACATTCCCACCAACAGTGCAAGAGGGTTCCCTATTCTCCGGACCCTCTCCAGCGTTTGTTGTTTGTAGATTTTCTGAGGATGCCCATTCTAACTGGTGTGAGGTGATACCTCATTGCAGTTTTGATTTGCATTTCTCTAATAATTAGTGATGCTGAGCAGCTTTTCATGTGCTTCTTGGCCATCTGTATGTCTTCTTTGGAGAAATGTCTATTTAAGTCTTCTGCCCATTTTTTGATTGGGTTGTTTGTTTCTTTAATATTGAGCTGCATGAGCTGTTTATATATTTTGGAGATTAATCCTTAGTTGATTCATTTGCAAATATTTTCTCCCGTTCTGAGGGTTGTCTTTTCGTCTTATTTATGGTTTCCTTTGCTGTGCAAAAGCTTTGAAGTTTCATTAGGTCCCATTTGTTTATTTTTGGTTTTATTTCCATTACTCTAGGAGGTGGATCAAAAAAGATATTGTTGTGATTTGTGTCAAAGAGTGTTCTTCCTATGTTTTCCTCTAAGAGTTTTATAGTGTCCGGTCTTACATTTAGGTCTTTAATCCATTTTGAGTTTATTTTTGTGTATGGTGTTAGGGAGTGTTCTAATTTCATTCTTTTACATGTAGCTGTCCAGTTTTCCCAGCACCACTTATTGAAGAGACTGTCTTTTCTCCATTGTATATCTTTGCCTCCTTTGTCATAGATTAGTTGACCATAGGTGCATGGGTTTTATCTCTGGGCTTTCTGTCTTGTTCCATTGATCTATGTTTCTGTTTTTGTGCCAGTACCATATTGTCTTGATTACTGTAGCTTTGTATGTAGTATAGTCTGAAGTCAGGAAGTCTGATTCCTCCAGCTCTTTTTTTTTCCCTCAAGGCTGCTTTGGCTAATTGGGGTCTTTTGTGTCTCCATACAAATTTTAAGATGATTTGTTCTAGTTCCGTAAAAAATGTCACTGGTAATTTGATAGGATTTGCATTGAATCTGTAGATTGCTTTGGGTAGTATAGTCATTTTCACAATATTGATTCTTCCAATCCAAGAACATGGTGTATCTCTCCATCTGTTGGTATCATCTTTAATTTCTTTCATCAGTGCCTTATAGTTTTCTGCATACAGGTCTTTTGTCTCCCTTGGTAGGTTTATTCCTAGGTATTTTATTCTTTTTGTTGCAATGGTAAATGGGAGTGTTTCCATAATTCTCTTTCAGATTTTTCATCATTAGTGTATAGGAATGCAAGAGATTTCCGTGCATTAATTTTGTATCCTGCAACTTTAGCAAATTCATTGATTAGCTCTAGTAGTTTTCTGGTGGCATCTTTAGGATTCTCTATGTATAGTATCATGTCATCTGCAAACAGTGACAGTTTTACTTCTTCTTTTCCAATTTGTATTCCTTTTATTTCTTTTTCTTCTCTGATTGCCATGGCTAGGACTTCTAAAACTATCTTGAATAATAGTGGTGAGAGTGCACATCCTTGTCTCATTCCTGATCTTAGAGGAAATGCTTTCAGTTTTTCACCCTTGAGAATGATGTTTGCTGTGGGTTTGTCATATATGGCCTATATTATGTTGAGGTAGGTTCCCTCTATGCCCACTTTCTGGAGAGTTTTTTTTTATCATAAATGGGTGTTGAATTTTGTCAAAAGATTTTTCTGCATCTATTGAGATGATCATATGGTTTTTATTCTTCAATTTGTTAATATGGTGTATCACATTGATTGATTAGCGTATATTGAAGAATCCTTGTATCCTTGGGATAAATCCACTTGATCATGGTGTATGATCCTTTTAATGTGTTGTTGGATTCTGTTTGCTACTATTTTGTTGAGGATTTTTGCATCTATATTCCTCAGTGATATTGGTCTGTAATTTTCTTTATTTGTAGTATCTTTGTCTGGTTTTGGTATCAGGGTGATGGTGACCTCATAGAATGAGTTTGGGAGTGTTCCTTCCTCTGCAATTTTTTGGAAGAGTTTGAGAAGGATTGGTGTTAGCTCTTCTCTAAATGTTTGATAGAATTCACCTGTGAAGCCATGTGGTCCTGGACTTTTGTTTGTTGGAAGATTTTTAATCACAGTTTCAATTTCATTACTTGTGGTTGGTCTGTTCATATTTTCTATTTCTTCCTGGTTCAGTCTTGGAAGGTTAAACCTTTCTAAGAATTTGTCCATTTCTTCCAGGTTGTCCATTTTATTGGCATGGATTTGCTTGTAGTAGTCTCTTAGGATGCTTTGTATTTCTGCAGTCTGTTGTAACTTCTCCTTCTTCACTTCTAATTTTATTGATTTGAGTCCTTTCCCTCTTTTTCTGGATGAGTCTGGCTAATGGTTTATCAATTTTGTTTATCTTCTCAAAGAACCAGCTTTTAGTTTTATTGATCTTTGCTATTATTTTCTTTGTTTCTATCTCATTTATTTCTGCTCTGATCTTTATGATTTCTTTCCTTCTGCTAACTTTGGGTTTTGTTTGTTCTTCTTTCTCTGGTTCCTTTAGGTGTAAGGTTAGATTGTTTACTTGAGATTTTTCTTGTTTCTTGAGGAAGGCTTGTATAGCTATAAACTTCCCTCTTAGAACTGCTTTTGCTGCATCCCATAGGTTTTGGATCATCGTGTTTTCATTGTCATTTGTCTCTAGGTATTTTTTGATTTCCTCTTTGATTTCTTCAGTGATCTCTTGGTTATTTAGTTACATATTGTTTTGCCTCCATGTGTTTTGTGTTTTTTACGTTTTTTCCCTGTAATTGTTTTCTAATCTCATAGCGTTGTGGTCAGAAAAGATGCTTGATATGATTTTAATTTTCTTAAATTTACTGAGGCTTGATTTGTGACCCGACATGTGATTTATCCTGGAGAATGTTCCGTGTGCACTTGAGAAGAAAGTGTAATCTGCCGTGTTTGGATGGAATGTCCTATAAATATCAATTAAATCTATCTGGTCTATTGTGTCATTTAAAGCTTCTGTTTCCTTATTTTTCTTTTCTTTTTTGAGGTACACGGGCTTCTCACTGTTGTGGCTTCTCCCGTTGTGGAGCCACAGGCTCCAGATGCGCAGGTTCAGTGGCCATGGCTCACAGGCCCAGCCGCTCCACAGCATGTGGGATCCTCCCGGACCGGGGCACGAACCCATGTCACCTGCATCGGCAGGCGGACTCTCAACCACTGCACCACGAGGGAAGCCCTCTGTTTCCTTATTTATTTTCATTTTGGATGATCTTTCCATTGGTGTAAGTGAGGTGTTAAAGTCCCCCAAGTATTATTGCGTTACTGTCGATTTCCTCTTTTATAGCTGTTAGCGGTTCCTTTATGTATTGAGGTGCTCCTATGTTGGGTGCATTTATATTTATAATTGTTATATCTCCTTCTTGGATTTATTCCTTGATCATTATTTAGTGTCCTTCCTTGTCTCTTGTAATATTCTTTATTTTAAAGTCTATTTTATCTGATATGAGTATAGCTACTCCAGCTTTCTCTTGATTTCCATTTGCGTGGAATATCTTTTTCCATCCCCTCACTTTCAGTCTGTATGTGTCCCTAGGTCTGAAGTGGGTCTCTTGTAGACAGCATATATATGGGTCTTGTTTTTGTATCCATTCAGCAAGCCTGTTTCTTTTGGTTGGAGCATTTAATCCATTCATGTTTAAGGTAATTATTGATATGTATGTTCCTATGACCATTTTCTTAATTGTTTTGGGTTTGTTTTTGTAGGTCCTTTTCTTCTCTTGTGTTTCCCACTTAGGGAAGTTCCTTTAGCGTTTGTTGTAGAGCTGGTTTGGTGGTGCTGAATTCTCTTAGCTTTTGCTTGTCTGTAAAGCTTTTGATTTCTCCATCAAATCTGAATGAGATCCTTGCCAGGTAGAGTAATCTTGGTTGTAGATTTTTCCCATTCATCACTTTAAGTATAACATGCCACTCCCTTCTGGCTTGTAGAGTTTCTGCGGAGAAATCAGCTGTTAACCTTAAGGGACTTCACTTGTATATTATTTGTCATTTTCCCCTTGCTGCTTTCAGTAATTTTTCTTTGTCTTTAATTTTTGCCCGTTTGATTACTGTGTGTCTTGGCGTGTTTCTCCTTGGGTTTATCTTGTATTGGTCTCTCTGCGCTTCCTGGACTTAGGTGGTTATTTCCTTTCCCATGTTAGGGAAGTTTTTGACTATAATCTCTTCAAATAGTTCCTCTGGTCCTTTCTCTCTGTCTTCTCCTTCTGGGACCCCTATAATATGAATGTTGTTGCATTTAATGTTGTCCCAGAGGTCTCGTAGGATGTCTTCATTTCTTTTCATTCTTTATTCTGTTCTACAGCAGTGAATTCCACCATTCTGTCTTCCAGGTCACTTATCCATTCTTCTGCCTCAGTTATTCTGTTATTGATTCCTTCTAGTGTAGTTTTCATTTCAGTTATATTATTGTTCATCTCTGTTTGTTTGTTCTTTACTTCTTCTAGGTCTTTGTTAAACATTCTTTTTTTGTGTGTGTGTTATGTGGGCCTCTCACTGTTGTGGCCTCTCCCGTTGCAGAGCACAGGCTCTGGACGTGCAGGCTCAGCGGCCATGGCTCACGGGCCCAGCTGCTCCACGGCATGTGGGATCTTCCCGGACCGGGGCACGAACCCATGTCCCCTGCATCGGCGGGCGGACTCTCAACCACTGCGCCACCAGGGAAGCCCTGTTAAACATTTCTTGCATCTTCTTGATCTTTGCCTCCATTCTTTTTCCGAGGTCCTGGATCATCTTCAGTATCATTATTCTGAATTCTTTTTCTGGAAGGTTGCCTATCTCCACTTCACTTAGTTGTTTTTCTGGGGTTTTATCTTGTTCCTTCATGTGGTATATAGCCCTGTATCTTTCATCTTGTCTATCTTTCTGTGAATGTGGTTTTTGTTTCACAGGCTGCAGGATTGTAGTTCTTCTTGCTTCTGCTGTCTGCCCCCTGGTGGATGAGGCTATCTCAAGTTAGCATTTATTTTTATTACTTGTTAAGTTTTACCAGTTATGTTGAGGTATAATTGACATATAGTAAGGGCCACTTTTTAAAGTATACAATTTGATATGTTTTGACATACATATATGTATGTCCATGAAACTATCACCAGAAGCAAGATAAGGAACATAACCATCACCCCTACAAGTTTCCTTGTTCCTCTCTTCCCTCACCCACTTTATTTATTTATTTATTAACACCTTTATTAGAGTATAATTGCTTTCCAATGTTGTGTTAGTTTCTGCTGTATTACAAAGTGAATCAGATACATGTATACATATATCCCTTTATCCACTCTGTCTTGCATCTCCCTCCCACTCTCTGTATCCCACCCTCTAGGTGGTCCCAAAGTACTGAGCTGATCTCCCTGTGCTATGTAGCTGCTTCCAACTAGCTATCTATTTTACATTCGGTAGTGTATATATGTCAGTGGTACTCTCTCACTTCATCCCTGTTTACACTTCCTCCTCCCCATGTCCTCAAGTCCATTCTCTATGTCTGTGTCTTTATTCCTGTCCTGCCCCTAGGTTCACCAGAACCATTTTTTTAAAATTCCATATATATGTGTTAGCATACGATATTTGTTTTTATCTTTCTGATTTACTTCACTCTGACAGACTCTAGGTCTGTCCACCTCACAATAAATAACTCAATTTCATTTCTTTTTATGACTGAGTAATATTCCATTGTATATATGTGCCACATTTTCTTTATCCATTCATCTGTCAGTGGACACTTAGGTTGCTTCCATGTCCTGGCTATTGTAAATAGAGCTGCAATGAACATTGTGGTACATGACTCTTTTTGAATTGTGGTTTACTCAGGGTATATTCCCAGTAGTGTGATTGCTGGGTCGTATGGTAGTTCTATTTTTAGTTTTTAAGGAATCTCCATATTGTTCTCCGTAGTGGCTTTATCAGTTTACATTCCCACCAACAGTGCAAGAGGGTTCCTTTTTCTCCACACCCTCTCCAGCATTTATTGTTTGTAGATTTTTTGATGATGGCCATTCTGACCAGTGTGTGGTGATACCTCATTGTAGGTTTGATTTGCATTTCTGTAGTGATTAGTGGTGTTGAGCATCCTTTCATGTGTTTGTTGGCAATCTTTATATCTTCTTTGGAGAAATGTCTGTTTAGGTCTTCTGCCCGTATTTGGATTGGGTTGTTTGTTTTTTTGATATTGAGCTGCATGAGCTGTTTATATATTTTGGAGATTAATCGTTTGTCTGTTGATTCATTTCCAAATATTTTCTCCCATTCTGAGGGTTGTCTTTTCATCTTGTTTATAGTTTCATTTGTTGTGCAAAAGCTTTTAAGTTTCATTAGGTCCCATTAGTTTATTTTTGTTTTTATTTCCATTTCTCTAGGAGGTGGGTCAAAAAGGATCTTGCTGTGATTTATGTCATAGAGTGTTCTGCCTATGTTTTCCTCTAAGAGTTTGATAGTGTCTGGCCTTACATTTAGGTCTTTAATCCATTTTGAGTTTATTTTTGTGTTTGGTGTTAGAGAGTGTTCTAATTTCATTCTTTAACATGTAGCTGTCCAGTTTTCCCAGCACCACTTATTGAAGAGACTGTCTTTTCTCCATTGTATATTCTTGCCTCCTTTATCAAAAATAAGGTGACCATATGTGCGTGGGTTTATCTAAGGTAATTATTGATATGTATGTTCCTATTACCATTTTCTTCATTGTTTTGGGTTTGTTATTGTAGGTCTTTTCCTTCTCTTGTGTTTCCTGCCTAGAGAAGTTCCTTTAGCATTTGATGTAAAGCTGGTTTGGTGGTGTTGAATTCTCTTAGCTTTTGCTTGTCTGTAAAGGTTTTAATTTCTCCATCGAATCTGAATGAGGTCCTTGCTGGGTAGAGTAATCTTGGTTGTAGGTTTTTCCCTTTCATCACTTTAAATATGTCCTGCCATTCCCTTCTGGCTTGCAGAGTTTCTGCTGAAAGATCAGCTGTTGACCTTATGGGGATTCCCTTGTATGTTATTTGTTGTTTTTCCCTTGCTGCTTTCAATATTTTTTCTTTGTGTTTAATTTTTGATAGTTTGATTAATAGGTGTCTTGGTGTGTTTCTCCTTGGATTTATCCTGTATGGTATTCTCTGCACTTCCTGGACTTGATTAACTATTTCCTTTCCCATATTAGGGAAGTTTTCGACTATAACCTCTTCAAATATTTTCTCAGTCCCTTTCTTTTTCTCTTCTTCTTCTGGGACCCCTATAATTCGAATGTTGGTGCATTTAATGTTGTCCCAGAGGTCTTTGAGACTGTCCTCAGTTCTTTTCATTCTCTTTTCTTTATGCTGCTCTGCAGTATTTATTTCCACTATTTTATCTTCCAGCTCACTTATCCATTCTTCTGCCTCAGTTATTCTGCTATTGATTCTTTCTGGAGAATTTTTAATTTCATTTATTGTGTTGTTCATCACAGTTTGTTTGCTCTTTAGTTCTTCTGGTTCCTTGTTAAACATTTTTTGTATTTTCTCCATTCTGTTTCCAAGATTTTGGATCCTCTTTACTATCATTACTCTGAATTCTTTTTCAGGTAGACTGCCTATTTCCTCTTCATTTGTTTGATCTGGTGAGTTTTTACTAAACCAAGATAAACAAGTGCTAAAAACTAAACTAAGATGAAAATCAGAAGCAAACCAGTCTCAGACAGGAAACCTCAAGCTGCAGTTGCTCCCAAAGTCCACCTCCTCAATTTTGGGATGATGCGTTGTCTATTCACGTATTCCACACATTTAGGGTACATCAGGTTGATTGTGGGGATTTAATCCACTCCTCCTGAGACTGCACACAGAAATTTCCCTTTCTCTTCTTTGTTCGCACAGCTCCTGGGGTTCAGCTTTGATTTTGGTGCCACCTCTGCATGTAGGTCACCCTCAGGCATCTGTTCCCTTCCAGAAAGGATGGGGTTAAAGCAGCGGCTGATTAAGGGGCTCTGGCTCACTCAGGCCGTGGGGAGGGCAGGCTATGGTAGTTATAATTGAAATCCTGGGTGAGCATGCAGCGGCAGAGGCCAGCGTGATGTTGCAACAGCCTGATGTGCACCGTGTGTTCTCCTGGGGAACTTGTCCCTGGATCATGGGACCCTGGCAGTGGTATGGTGCACAGGATCCCAGGAGGGGAGGTGTGGATAGTGACCTGTACATGCACACAGGCTTCTTGGTGGCTGCAGCAACAGTGCTAGCATTTCATGCCCGTCTCTGGTGTCTGTGCCGATAGCTGTAGCTTGTGCCTGTCTATGGAGCTCGTTTAGGTGGTGCTCTGCCTTCTGTGGGCAGACAGGGAAGGAATCCCCTCTCCTCGTGCACCCCGAAACAATGGTCTCTTGCCTCTTAAGAAGGCCCAGAATTTTTCCCAGACTCCCTCCTGGCTAGCCATGGTGCACTAGCCCACTTCAGGCTGTGTTCACACAGCCAACCCCAGTCCTCTCCCTGGGATCTGACATCCGAAGCCCGAGCCTCAGCTCCCAGCCCCCGCCTGTCCCAGTGGGTAAGCAGACAAGCCTCTCAGGCTGGTGAGGGCTGGGTGGCACCGATCCTCTGTGCGGGAACCTCTCCACTTTGCCCTCTGCACCCCTGTTGCTGTGCTCTCCTCTGTAGCTCTGAAGCTTTCCCCCTGCCCACCACGCGTCTTCGCCAGTGAAGGGGCTCCCCAGTGTGTGGGAAATTTTCTTCCTTCACAGCTCCCTCCCAGAGGTGCAGGTCCCATCCCTATTCTTTTGTCTCTGTTTTTTCTTTTGCCCTACCCAAGTATGTGGGGAGTTTCTTGCCTTTTGGGAAGTCTGAGGTCTTCTGCCAGTGTTCAGTAGGTGTTCTGTAGGAGTTGTTCCACACATAGATGTATTTTTGATGTATTTGTGGGGAGGAAGGTGATCTCCACGTCTTACTCCTCTGCCATCTTGAAGGTCCCCCCCTCACCCACTTTAATCTCCTGGCAACCACTGCTCAACTTTCTGTCACTATAGATTAGTTTACACTTTAAAGAATTTTATAGAAATGGAATCATCATACAGCTTGTAAGTGATTTTGTTTGACTTCTTTAGCCAGCATTATTGTTTTGAGAGTCATCAACATTGTTGAGTGTATCAGTAGCCCATTCCTTTTTATTGCTGTGTAGTATTCCATTGTTTGGATATCCCACAGTTGGTTTATCCATTTCCCTCTTCATGAACATTTGAGTTTTTCCTAGTTTTGGGCTATTACACATCAAGCTGCTATGAACTCTCATGTGCAGGTGTTTTTGTGGATGAATGCCCTCATTTCTAGGCTAAATACCTAGGAGTAGAATATGGTCTGAGTATGTTTAACATTTTTAAAGACTTTTGTACTGTTTTCTAAAACAGTTGCTCCATTTTACTTTCCCACTATCAGTGTATGAGTGTTCTAGTTCTTTCACACCTTAACAACCTTGCTATGTTTAGTTTTTAAATTTTTAGACTTTTGAACAGGTGTGTAATGTTATCTCTTTGTTACTTGATGTTGCATTTCCCTAATGCCTAATGATGTTAAGCATCTTTTAAAAATTGTGTTTATTTGCCATATTTATATCTTCTTTGCTAAAGTGTTTGTTCAAATTCATTGCCCATTTTTATGTTGGTTGTTTTCTTGCTACTGAGTTTTTTTTTTCTTTTTTTTTCTGCGATACGCGGGCCTCTCACCGCTGTGGCCTCTCCCGTTGCGGAGCACAGGCTCCGGACGCACAGGCTCAGCAGCCATGGCTCACGGGCCCAGCTGCTCCGCGGCATGTGGGATCTTCCCAGACTGGGGCACGAACCTGCGTCCCCTGCATCGGCAGGCGGACTCCCAACCACTGCGCCACCAGGGAAGCCCCGCTACTGAGTTTTGAGAGTTCCTTATATATTCTGGAAATAAGTCCTTTATTGGATATATGATTTTAAAATATTTCCTCTCAATCTATGGCTTGTCTTTTCATTCTTAAGAGTGTATTTCATAGAGCAGAAGTTTATTTTTATTTCTTATGATGTATGATTTAGCAATTTTTTCCATTTATTGGAATTGTGTATGTAGGATTATAGCTAAGAAATCTTTGCCTAACACAAGATTTTCTCCTAGGTTTCCTTCTAGAAGTTCTATGGTTTTAGGTTTACATTTAGGTATATGATCAGTTTTGATCAGTTTTAATTATTGAATGTGGTGTGATGTGTGGATTAAAGTCCATTTTGGGGGGGGATAGGTATATAGTTGTTTCAGCATCATTTATGGAGAAAATGGCCCTTTCTCTTCTGAATTGCTTTTGCACCTTTGTTGAAAATCATTTGTCCCTAGTGTGGATCTACTTTTGGGCTCTATGCTGTTCCATTGATCTATTTGTCTATCTTTACGCTAATACCACACTCTCTTGATATCTGCAGCTTTATAATAACATTGAAGTCAGGTGGTGCTACTCCTTCAACTTTCTTTTCCAAACTTGTTTGTCTTTTCTATGTCCTTTGCATTTCTCTATGAATACAGTCTTTCCCCATTGTGTGTGATGTTAGTGATAGGTTTTTCATAGAAGCCCTTTATCTAATTAAGAAAAGTCCTTTCTATTTTGAGTTTGCTGAGAGTTTTTATCAGAAAGATGTTGGATCCTGTCAAACATTTTTTCTGTTATCTATTGAGATGATCATGTGGTTTTTCATTTTAGTTTGTTAATATGGTGAATTATATTTATAAAACATTGGTAGATTGTTTTTTAAAATTAATTTTTATTTGAGTGTGGTTGCTTTACAATGTTGTTTTAGCCTCCACTGCACAACAAAATGAATCAGCCATACACATACAGGTATACCCTCCCTTTTGGACTTCCCTCCCATTTAGGTTACCACAGTGCATTAGGTAGAGTCCCCTGTGCTATACAGTATGTTCCCATCAGTTGTCTATTTTATGCATAGTATCAATAATCTATAAGTGTCAATCCCAGTCTTCCAGTCCTTCTCACCCCACCTCTTTCCCCCTTGGTATCCATACCTTTGTTCTCTATGTCTGTGTCTCTATTTCTGCTTTGCAAATAAGATCATCTATACTATTTTTCTAGATTCCACGTATATGCGTGATTATATGATATCTGCTTTTCTCTTTCTGACTTACTTCACTCTGTATGACACAGTCTGAGTCCAACCACATCTCTACAAATGACCCAATTTTGTTCCTTTCTATGGCTGGGTAATATTCCACTGTATATATGTACCACATCTTCTTTATCCATTCTTCTGTTGATGGACATGTAGGTTGCCTCCATGTCCTGGGTATTGTAAATGGTGCTGCTATGAACATTGAGGTACATGTGTGTTTTTGAATTATGGTTTTCTCTGGGTATATTCCCAGTAGTGGGATTGTTAGGTCGTATGGTAGTTCTATTTTTAGTTTTTTTAGGAACCTCCATACTGTTTTCCATAGTGGCTGTAGCAGTTTACATTCCCACCAACAGGGCAAGAGGGCTCCCTTTTCACCACACCCTCTCCAGCATTTATTGTTTGTAGATTTTTTGATGATGGCCATTCTGACCAGTGTGAGGTGATACCTCACTGTAGTTTTCTCTTATCATTAGTGACGTTGAGCATCTTTTCATGTGTTTATTGGCCATTTGTATGTCTTCTTTGGAGAAATGTCTATTTAGGTGTTCCGCCCATATTTTGATTGGGTTGTTTTAAAACATTGGTGGATTCTTGAATGTTAAATTAACCTTGCATTCTTGGGATCCAACCTCCATTGGTCATGATGTATTATCCATTTTCAACAGGCAGTTGTCTTTTAAAGAGTTAAATAAGAAGAAAAAATATTGGACCAACATAGTTATCATTTCCAGTGTTCTTCAGTCTTTTGTATGGATCCACATTTTCACTTGGCATCATTTCCATTCCTTTCCCTCCTCATTCTTACCTTTCTGAAGGACTTTACCATTTATTTTGTAGTGTGGAACTGCCAATGAGAAGTTCTTATCACTTTTATATGCCTCAGTGTCTTTATTTCACTTACATTTTTATTTATTTTATTAAAACATTTTTTATTCATTTATTTTTGGCTGCATTGGGTCTTCGTTGCTGCATGCTGGCTTTCTCTAGTTGCAGTGAGTGGGAGCTACTCTTTCTTGCGGTGCGCGGGCTTCTCATTGTGGTGGCTTCTCTTGTTGCAGAGCATGGGCTCTAGGCATGCAGCCTTCAGTAGTTGTAGTACGCAGGCTCAGTAGTTGTAGCTCGCAGGCTGTAGAGCACAGGCTCAGTAGTTGTGGCACACGGGTTTAATTGCTCCACGGCATGTGGGATCTTCCCAGACCAGGGCTCGAACCCACGTCCCCTGCATTGGCAGGCGGATTCTAAGCCACTGTGCTACCAGGGAAGCCCGCACTTATGTTTTTGAAAGATACTTGCACAGGGTATAGATGATTTTTTTCTTTCAATACTTTAAAGATGTTGCTTCATTTTTGGCTAACTTATATAGTTTCTAACATCTTGCTTATTTTTGTTCCTCTGAATGTAAAATGTGTTTTTTCTCTGTCTTGTTTTAAGATTTTCCCTTTAACACTTGTTTTCAGAAATTTGATATATTATGTGCTTTGGTATATTTTATTCATATTTCTTGTGCTTGTGCAAGGAGTTTGTGGAACTTCTTGGATCTGTTTATGATTTTTGTCAAATTTTATAAAATTGCAGCTATGATTTATTCACATAGTTTTGTTTCTCCCTCTCTTTTCTCTTGTTTGGAGACTCTAATTATATGTGTATTAGGCCGCCTGATGTTTTCCCACAGTTCAGTGATGCTCTGTTTATATTTTAATCTTCTCCCTGTGTTTCATTTTGGGTAACTTCCACTGCTGTGTCTTTAAATTCATTAATCTTTTTCTTATAATGTTTAATATGCTTTTAATCTCTTTTTTTGTACCACAAATATTGTAAGTTTCATCACTAAAGTTGGATCTTTTAAAAATATCTCCAGTGTCACTATTTAACATGTTCAATATATTCTCCAGCTTTCTGGACATAAGGAATATAGTTATAACTACTATTTTATAGGAGTTATATACTATATTCCTGAAGTTGTGGCCTGTATTTTGAAATTATAACACACCTCTGTGAGGTAAAGAATCTGATTGGCTCAAAAAAGCTTAAGCCTTCAGCTCCTATGTAATATAGCCTTTAAAAACCTCTAAAGACCTTTTGTGCTAATTGGGCTTCAGGGCAGTGGTATTCAAATTGAGAACTGTTACTTTAAAAGTTATATAAATGGTCATTTTTCTTTGTCAGACAAAAAATCCTCAGACTCCATGTTTGTGTCTTCTCCCTTTATGCCCAAGGCAAGTATATCAATAAATGTGATAAATTCCTTGCCTTCCAGAATGTTGCTAGAGATGTATTGTTGGCAAGAACAAAAGTGGATCTGAAGCATCAAGTTCTAGGGTATGAGTCTACACACAGAACAAACAAAATAGAGCAAATGGATTTGGGTGATGGAACCTGGAGACATTTGTTAGGTTTCTGGCACTGGAGGAACATGTACTTCTTGAAGGTACATATCAGAGTGTCAGAGGGGCTGGAAGCCACAGGATTAACACAACATATTGTGGTTCATCAATTTTACATGTTGATAAAAATTTATAACATGGTTTAAAAGTAAACAGATATATTATGATATAAAATGAAAAATTTGCAGGATTTTAAGGTAAAACTCAGACTTAGAAAAAGTATTGAGCCTTGGGTTACCTTAGGCCATGCCCTCAGAATTCAGGAGGCAGAGGAGGTCCTGATCATTCTCCTGCATGGATAGGGCTATTTCAGTGGAAGAATTGAAGAGCCTTGCTCTAAAACTTCAGTACCCCTACAAGGAGGAGAGAAGAGCCCCTTATGGGAGGACTGCTACTGTGCAGGGGGCATGGAAAGAGATGTTGATGGGCTGAACCCATGCAGATACCCTGAAGAGCTACCAAAATGGGGACAAGATCAACTCACTCACCCATCCATCCCTCCTTCCCTCCATCCAAGTATTGAACCATCTATGCCTCCTTCCCTCTCCATCCACCCACCCACCCACCCATCCACCCATCCGCCTATCCATGCATCCATCCATGCATCCATGCATCCAAGTAATCCACCAACCATCAGTGCATCCATCCATCTTATAAGCCTTTATTAAGTGCCTCCTGTGTATCTAAGATAGTAATACTTGATGGAAACTAAAATGGATAAGAAATGGACTCTGATCTCAAGGAATTTAATGTCTAGTGCAGAAGTTCTCAAAGTTCTTCCTGATGCAACATATATAATTACAAAATATTTGCTAAATTTATGAGCAGTGCCAGATATTGTTCAAAGTGGTTGACATGAAATAACTCATTTAATATTTACAACAACTCTTTGATATAGGTACTATTATTATGTCCATTACACAGCTGAGGAACAGGTGGACTGTGTTCTCTGGGCTGAGAGTCATTGTCTACAGGGACAGGCATGTTTATAGATAATTATAATGCTGTGAGTGTAATTGGAACATAAAGTTAGTGAGACTAATTGTTTCTAAAGAAGCGGGGATCCCTGATTCCGGATGGAAAACCAACTGAGCATGGAAACCCCAACATGGAAATTCCTTTTCTTTCCTGCTAATTATCATAGGATCACAGAATCTTGGGCCTGCTACATGTATACCTTGTTTTGCTGTGCTTTGCTTTATTGCACTTCACAGATATTGTGTTGTTCACAAATTGAAGAGTTTCCCCACGTTGAGCAAGTAGGTCAACACCATTTTTCCAATAGCATCCACTCACTTTGTCTCTCTCTGTCATATTTTGGTAATTTTCGTAATATTTCAAACTTTTTCATTATTATTATAGTTGTTATGGTGATCTGTGAGCAGTGATCTTTGATGTTACTCTTGCAAAAAGATTACAACTCGCTGAAGATTCAGATAATAGCATTTTATTTTAGCAGTAAAGCATTTTAAAATTAAGATATGTACATATTTTAGACATAATGCTATTGTACATTGAATAGACTACAGTATAGTATAAACAGAACTTTTTTTTTTTTTTGCGGTACGCGGGCCTCTCACTGTTGTGGCCTCTCCCGTTGCGGGGCACAGGCTCTGGATGCGCAGGCTCAGTGGCCATGGCTCACGGGCCCAGCCGCTCCTCGGCATGTGGGATCTTCCTGGACCAGGGCACGAACCCGCGTCCCCTGCATCGGCAGGCGGACTCTCAACCACTGCGCCCCCAGGGAAGCCCTAAACATAACTTTTATATGCACTGGGAAACCAAAAAATTCATGTGACTCACTTTATTGCAGTATTTGCCTTATTGAGGTGGTCTGGAACTGAACCCACAATATCTCTGAGGTCCGCCTGTGTGTGACTTTTCATAGCATTTGGCCTGTTTTCAACAGCTTCAGTGGCAAAGCACTCCTGACCTCACAAGGCCTCCCATTTTGTCTTTGGCCAGGCCTGAATGGTGGGAAATATTATGTTTTATCAAAATCTACCTCCTGATAATTTCTGAAAACCAGCCCTAGTTCTGTTTCTTAGGGCATTTTTTCTTAAGTTTCTGTGAATGGGATGTTAATAGACATCATATGGGAAATAGAAGAGAGTTGTGTACACAATAGATATGGTAAATAAATTGTAACACAGGTTTCTATATTAGAGGATTTTCTCAGAATCTTGTTTTCTTTTGTTTGTGGCTGTACCACATGGCCTGTGGGATCTTAGTTCCAGACCAGGGATCGAACCTGCGCCTGCTGCTTTGCAAATGGGGAGTCTTAATCACTGGCCCACCAGGGAAGCCCCAGAATCTTTTGTATGCTAATGTGCTTTGTGAATCTAGGAGGGAGATTGACTTTGTGGCATTTTCCAAATTTATTCACCCTCCCAACTCTTTTTTTTTTTAACATCTTTATTGGAGTATAATTGCTTTACAACGATGTGTTAGTTTCTGCTTTATAACAAAG
>NW_006796765.1:0-227 GCF_000442215.2 Lipotes vexillifer | reverse complement strand
CACTCCCTAACACCATACACAAAAATAAACTCAAAATGGATTCGAGACCTAAATGTTAAGACCGGACACTATAAAACTCTTAGAGGAAAACATAGGAGAACACTCTTTGACATAAATCACAGCAAGATCTTTTTTGATCCACCTCCTAGAGTTATGGAAATAATAACAAAAATAAACAAATGGGACCTAATGAAACTTCAAAGCTTTTGCACAGCACAGGAAACCAT
>NW_006796764.1:0-291 GCF_000442215.2 Lipotes vexillifer | reverse complement strand
CAACCCAGCCTCACCCCCTGACCACAGTGAAAGCCCCTCCTCACTCTCTCAAGCCATTTCTGATCTGCTTGGGAACCTGCCCTGCTCCTCCCAGGAAGCCTCATTATGTGAGTCATCAATCTTATCCTACTCTCTGGCTATGTGTGACCTCATCAGTCTTCACCTCTGAACCAAATTTTGTGTGGAGGGTTTGATCCCATCACGGAGCAACCAGGAAACACACTCCTATCGGCAGAGTGTGAGTTTCATCTAGCCTGTAGCTAGCTAATACTTGGTATCATCAGACTTTTT
>NW_006796763.1:0-1428 GCF_000442215.2 Lipotes vexillifer | reverse complement strand
GGTCCGGGAAGATCCCACATGCCACAGAGCGGCTGGGCCCGTGAACCGTGGCCGCTGAGCCTGGGCGTCCAGAGCCTGTGCTCCGCAACGGGAAAAGAAAAAAAGAAAAAAAAATGTAAAAGGAAAATCTCCATAGGTTTTTGTAGGATTAGAAGAATTTAGCTTTTAAAGAATAATATGTGAATCAGTTTTTCCCTCATAAGGCCTTGAAAAATTGGCACCTTGAGGTACTATTAAAAAATAGGAGTGAAATTTTTTGCTTAGTCAACAGCTTCAAATATTGGTTTTCGTTTTTTAAGACAATGAATTATAAATTCCTTTTAATAAAAGGTTAAAGGCACAGTGAAACAATGAATAATAGTTGCACTTCACTATTTTAGAACTCAAAATAATTCAAAAGGCAAAATAATTCAGGTGGCCAGCACCTGGTTTGTCTCGTAGGGGGCAAAATTATCATAAGAGATATCCAGGGACAGGATGTAGAATTGCTGCACTGAGGTTTAACAGGCAGATGACTTAAAGCTTTACTCAAAATACAGTTTTGAAGTTTTGAAGTTTTTTTCAAGTTTTACAGATTTAAAGATGCCTTTTGTATTGCTTGGAATTAACAAAAATTTATTTTCTGGATAGTGAGTACTAATACTCAGAAATATATTCTTTTATTCTTTCGGGACTATATTTTCAACCTAATGATTACCTCTTAAAAGTTCCTCTCCTTTTGCCCTTGTTGTCCAATAGGTTTTGCTTTACTGGTTGAGCCATCCAAACTGTAGGAAGAGAGGTGGTGAAACTAAAAATCTGTTGTTACTTGTTAGCAGCTGTGAAAAGCAAGCTTGAAACTAGTATCTAAAAGGGAGGAAATATGGCCCTCTAGGTTTCACCCAGCTTTACGTTTTTCTAATTACCTTGTGGTGGATGGCAGAATGGTAAGCAAGGCTTTTAAGAAGTAATGGATAATTTACTATAGAAAATTTTGGGGAACACGACTATGACTACATTTACGTGTAAGGAACAAAGAAGTTTATAGACGATTACAGTTAAGAAGCTAACCACAACCAAGTAACACTTTATCCTCAGGAGTTGAAATCACGCATCTTTGTAGCTTCTTTGCTTGCCTTCAAGATGGAAATTTTACTCTATGTCCTGGATTTGTCATTAGAGAGCCAAATATGAAAAATAGAGCCATCAAATAAGGAGTGGTAGCAAGCACTAAACATACAGGTACTTGAAGAACTAAGCTAAATGGGGGATAGAAGAGAGTATTGTATGTTACACCAATAGGTTCTCAAAAAACGTTTTTTTTGGTCTTCCCTGGTGGCGCAGTGGTTGAGAGTCTGACTGTCGATGCAGCGGACACAGGTTCACGCCCCGGTCCGGGAAGATCCCACGTGCCGCAGAGCGGCTGGGGCCGTGAGCCATGGCCGCTGA
>NW_006796762.1:0-825 GCF_000442215.2 Lipotes vexillifer | reverse complement strand
GTATATTTTTGGACGAAAGCCGTCATCTATAACTCTGCAGGTTTGTGAAATACAGTGGCCCTGGTATCCGTTTCTCCCCTCGCTTTCTTGTGAGCTGGCCGCCATCCCACAGGATTGCTTCAGACCCTAGTCTGGTTCAGGCATGGCATGCTGAGGCTTTGGTTCATTCTTCTTGCTGGTGGGAAATTAGAGTTCAGTGTGCTCGTCCAAACACCTAGAGCTAGTCTCTTGTTGGTTCTCCCCATTCCTGTCCATCTTACGCAGAAATCGCAAAGTGTGCCAAACAGGGCATTGAAGGCACTGACTCTGCAAGTATGAGGAGTGTCAGGAAAGATTCTTGAATGGCCAACACGTGTTCCAGGGCACGTAAACTGAAATGCATTTTAGGAACGTTGCCCGATCACACGGTGGACCATACTCTGGGTTTCCCATGCATGTTTTAGCGGAAGGAAGAATCCATTAAATCTGGGGAGTTGGGCCCCATGGAATGGATACCATGCAGTATGACTTCAAAGGCTTTGCCTTTGCTTACCAAAGCTAACCAATCTTATTAGCGCCTAGTGTCCAGCCTTATGTCTCACACAGCTGTGGGTAAGATGTGGTAAATCCAGGTTTCATCCCGAGCTCTGAATGAATTAAGTAAAAATGTCTCTCTATTTCACTGTCATTGTGTTTTGGTTTTGAAATTTATTTTTATAATGTGATTTGGCTGATTTTCACTGCTGCGCTAATGTCGCTCTACGCACGCTCAATTCTCTTATCGATACATTTAGATACATAGGTTTTTAGATTCCTACCAGTCAGGTCTATTCCTATGCGTTGAAT
>NW_006796760.1:0-4904 GCF_000442215.2 Lipotes vexillifer | reverse complement strand
ACAGCAGGTTCTTATTAGTTATCTATTTTATACATATTAGTGTATATATGTCAATCCCAATGTGTGTGAATTTTTAAAAATAATTTTGATCATAACACACTCATATCATGTTGATATTTCTTAGGTTTTATGTCATTATCTAGCAAATATTGATATGAGTTTTAATCTGATTCTTAAAAACATGAACTCCTGTACCGTCATGTATTTAGTCATTCCCCATTTGGACATTATGTTTCTCATACCAGCACCTCTGTTGCTATCACTGTCAGAAGCAAAGTCTTATACAGCTCACTCACCTCTAAATATGCTGAGTTTCTATGGCCTAAGGCTAACCACAGACACTGGAAGAATAACACGCGAGGCAGGCGGAGATAAAAGGCACGGGGATTACAGTTCATCAAGCTTGCTCCTTAATGCTTTACTAGGAGAGTCTCTCATCTCCCCATCTTTAGGTCCCTCCTTTCTCTCTAGAACCACATCCACATCCTGCTCTCTCAGCTCACCTCCTTTATTTAAGCCTACTGTTTTCTTTGATCTGCAGCATCCGCTGAACTCTGGTTTAACTTGTCAAGTCCCAGTTCCTCCTAGCTAACCCTACTCTACTGTGGCCCATATCCCACCATTGCATCCTGCTATAATCACATAGCTTTGCTTTATCTTCAATTATCTTTTGCTTATCTCCCATGAGCTCCTTTGTCTTAGCTCAAGTTGCCATAATAAAATACCATAGACCGGGTAGCTTAAACAACAGAAATGTATTTTCTCACAGTTCTGGAGGCTGGAACGTGTGAGGTCCAGGTGGCAACAGGGTCGGTGTCTGGTGAGACTCCTCTCTTGGGGCTGTAGGTGGCTACCTCTCTCACTGTGTCCTCACATCACCTTTCCTTGCTGAATGAATTTGGAAAGAGATCTCTCTTCTTCTTCTTCTAAGGCCACCAATCCTATTGAATTAGGACCCTCCCTTATGACCTCATTTAACCTTAATTACCTCCTAAATGCCCTGTCCCCCAAATCAGTCATATTTCAGGTTAGGGCTTCAACATATTAATTTGGTGGGGGGCACAATTTAGTCCACAGCATCCCCTTCAAATAATGTACAGATTTTTATCAATACCTTGACGACTGCAAATTCCTTCCAAGAAGAAATACTCATACTCCCAAAATGATGGCAACATCACTCTGAAAGCAGGACCTAGCGCAACGCAGATGTACTGACAAACCACATTCAACTCCGACAAAGTGTGTTCTCATAAGCACTCAGAGGTACCTTCAGTTGCCTGTTGCCCCAGATCATTTCTCTGTCTTAAAAATGGCACACCTCAGATGCTGCTTCTGATTACAAACCTGTCTGGCTCCCAAGTCATAAAACAGCAGCAAGTTTTAACTAATCAATGTTTTATGGCTGTAATTAAACCACGCACTTACAAATAAAATGCAACACTTAAAATCAGGTCCCAGTTTCTCAAAGCTACATTAATATTTATAAAATGATTCTTGCAGACAGGCACATTCTTTTACTGCTTATTAGGGTACACAGTATGCACGCAGGGGCAGTAAATTCTTAATTATCATAGAAGTTGAAGACCAGGGTTCCACAGTCCCTCAACCTTGTCTCAACAACTTCCCACCTTCTGAGGACTCTTTTATGGATAAGCTTCTGGTCTTTTTCACTTCCCTACCTTTCCATTCCCAAGAGATGCTACCTTAAGAGTTATCCTCTGAGAGAAAGCTGGAGGAACAGTGACTTTCCCTTACGACTCCATGGAATAAATGGAGCAAAATGGTTCATCCTCATCTCAGGGAGGCTCCTCAATGAATTCTGCAGCTCAGCTGGTGACAATTTCTCTCCCTCAAATCCCACCCATAGCTGTTTCCACCAGACCACCACCATCATCTATTATTAGCCAATATAAGACTTGTAATATCTCAATGGAATTTTTGTAGGGGTAAAAATCACATACTTATACAATGGAGGCGGGAATTGATTTACATTGTGATGGCATGAGCTCTAAAGCAGTACAATGTTTTAGAAATAGTCATTAGCCCAAAAGGAAATTTTAAGTGGTAAAAGTGAACTAACCCCACCAGCTGTCAACATAACAGAGCAGAGACAGCATAACACATTTGGCCAAGTTCATATCCATATGAGCTTTGAGACGTCACAATTTCAGTCCCTTTTGGGGGCTCAGGTTCCTTTTATACTTGGCAGAATGTTATTTCCCGATGCACAGAGAGCAAGAAAATGGTTTTTGGGAAGCGCTCACAGGGTTCCAACAGTATCAAACAGCTTCTTATACAACTGTTTGATGATCTAACTTGAAATTCATCAGAAATATACTATTTACTTCATGAAAATGTTCTTTTCATAGAATTATATACTAGGTAGGGACCTCTGGGATTATCAAGTCTAAATCCCTCATTACAGATGAAAGTACGAAGGTAAAGTGAAATTAGTTGCCTGTGGTTGATCAATTATATGCTCAGAAAAAAGTCAGCTGACTAGAAAAGTATTATCGCCTCTGGGTAGAATGGATTCAGCTATAGCTTGTCTGTATGAAAACTTAATAGAAACTACTGACAGTGACGGTGGAGGAAGTGAAAGAAGGGGCAATCCTGACCATAGCGTATTATGAATTCAGAGCACAGAAATCAACATCTACTCCATAATATTCTCACAATCTGCTATGGGGGCTCAAATGCCCACCAGCAGAATCCTCCCGTGGAATTGAGATCTTTATCACCATGGAAACTCAGTTAATATGCAAATATTGTATATGTAGAATGAAGGCTATAATACATTAATTGGCTCATTCTTGTATCAGCATGAATTAGATTATCAACATATAGAAGAGCATATACATTGATTGGGAACAAACAAAGGGAAATTGGAGAGCTCAGGTATCTATTCCCTCTGCCTAATAAAAGCAAGATGGTACAAAGGATGGGATGTGCTGGAGAGTTAGGACATTTGAGGATTGCATGGCAGAAATAGGAGAAGGGATTTATAAAAGAAAAGTCAGAGAGGTGCCGCAAAAGAACCTTGCCTTCTTGGCCGTTCAGAACAAGATCATGGGCACCTATTTGACTAATAAATAAGAAATACTAAATTCATTCTAAGCAAGCAAACATGAGAGGAAATCAGTGGTGAATTAAACAGCAATCTGCTTAAGGAAAAGAACATGGAACTTGGGGTCAGATAGACATGGCAGTACAGCACCTATCTTCTAATGTATCAATAGCTCCATGGTCTTGAGAAAACCACTTAAAATTGAGCATCGATATCTTCCTATGTTAAGCAAGGATAACGTACTCCACAGGAGCTGCTACAAGAATTGTGTCTGATGTATATATGGCAGATATTCAAGACCAAGTACATATGAGAGCAAAGGGGACACTTTATGTTGCTGGAAACTTACAACTATAAATGGAATATTCCCCATTGCCAAAGTCCAGTCCGAATATCCCGTAAAATCCTCAAAGGATGGGGCTTCCACCTTCCTACTCCCACCCAGTTTCTATGCCAGTCTTGCCACTTTCTTCTTTGCAATATTAAAACTAAGAAACCCTCTTTCAGT
Source organism: Lipotes vexillifer (assembly GCF_000442215.2). Lineage (NCBI taxonomy): Eukaryota > Metazoa > Chordata > Mammalia > Artiodactyla > Lipotidae > Lipotes > Lipotes vexillifer. The sequence continues at coordinate 1,329 of NW_006796760.1, read as the reverse complement.
CAACAAAATGCCTGATGAGGGTCACTTAGGAAGACAACTGTTTGCAGAACCAATAGATCACAAAGCCTGGGGAAAGGTGGGGGCATAAGTTAGGAGAACTTTCATTTCGTTTCATTTCTTCTGCCCACAAAGTTTATTTCTTTCACAGCAGCAAAGGGCTTGGTGCAGAGCAGAGAGAAACTAGAGAGTGTAGGACTCTCACTCAAGACTTGCTGGTTCTTCCTGACAAAATTCTGAGTTTCACTGATGCATCGATGCTCGCTTGCTATTTATTTACCATATTGTTATTACCACAGTGGCACTCATCACTCCACTAGGTCATCTGTAAAATACACTCAGCTAAGGTCTTGCCACAAGTTCAAATGTAGGAAGAGAAATGCCAGGAGATCAACACCTGGCAGCACCTGGCTTTCAGAAAGGAATTATTTGGGAACTGTATGTCTACTTCCCAAAGGCTGGTAAGCACCCAGTAATTATCTAGAGGAACGTGTGTGGTTTGGGCATTGGAGTTTGGCAGATAATGCTGGCGGGCATGTGGCTGAGGACACAGACTCACTGGCTCCCATGATAAAAAAAAATCAATAATGAAATTTTTTTCTTTACCTATTTATTTTCTAGCACTATGATTTTATAGTCTTGAAGATGGTATTTTTTAAAAAATCATTGATGAAATACATTTTAAAATATTTACATTTTACTCAACAAAGAAAAACTCCACAGATCCCCTGATTGCCAAATGTGATCCCTGCATATGCAACTGTGGTGTCCTGACACACCTCAAATGGAATCCTTATGTAGTTGAACACTGTATATAGGTAGTGTGCTTGGGTGAGATTTTTAGTGTTGTCAAATATCACCAGCGAATACTTTTAGGTGATCATCTTTAGATCCCCCAGTCCCCCACATCTATCATATGACATAAAAAATAGCTTATGGACATCCTCAGTAGTTACTGGGAGCTATGAAAGGACTAGCTTGCATATTACTAGGCTGTCCTCCATCACATTAGAGAAGTCACATGGTGAGCAGACCCCATTCAACCTTGTTTGGTATCCCCAGTGGTCCCCTCCAAACCCACTGGAGCGTCCACAGACCCCAACCCCTATGCGAATCTTCATCAAGAACCAACCTGAATCATCTTGTTCTTCTGAGCCTTTACCAGCCATGCGGCCGCTCTCTCAGACCCAGCTTCCATCACTCAACTGGTAACAGTAAGTTTTGCTCTTATTATTATTATTATTATTTTTGCATTACGCGGGCCTCTCCCTGCTGTGGCCTCTCTCGTTGCGGAGCACAGGCTCCGGACACGCAGGCTCAGCGGCCATGGCT
>NW_006796758.1:0-447 GCF_000442215.2 Lipotes vexillifer | reverse complement strand
ACAAAAAAAGCTGAAAATGAATGACAAGGGGCTAAATGCTTTTGTACGCTATAAGCAGTAAAAACAGCAAGAAGTTGGGTGGAGCCAAGGAGGAGCACGGAGGCAAGGTATCTCATACATACTACAGCTTTATTAAATTCTTATCTTTCCCCCCTCCTTTTCCCCTGAATCAAATCTACCAAGCATCGCTAGCAGCTAGCAACTGTTCTCAATCTCGGCTACACATCAGAAAATTCTGGGGAGCTTTTAAAAAACCCCCACGTCTAGGCCATATCCCACACCAAAGAAATCAGGATCTCTGCAGGGCTAGGACTGGACATCACCTACTGTCTTTTACTTCACTGGGCAATTCTAACGTGCAGGCAAGGCTGAAAGCCATGGACCAGTAGCTAATGTAATTAAGCAACTCTCTATGGTGTTTTCTGTATTATAATAGAAGTTTACCCT
>NW_006796756.1:0-3958 GCF_000442215.2 Lipotes vexillifer | reverse complement strand
ACCTCAGAGGCAGAGTCCTGACTCCTGGCTGGAGCAGCAAGAGCCTTTCATCCACTCGGCAAAAGCCACAATTTTAATTTGTCTGGTCCTTTACACAATGTTGAATAAGAATATGCAAGGAGATTCAGGCAGCTTCCTTGGGATTTCTCAGTTCAATTTGTGGAGCGCCCTTTGAGGCAAATCCAAATGTCTTCACTGAGCCCAGGAGTGGCTGCTCTCTGCTAGGTGATCTAATGCGAGGTGTCCTGATGCCTCTCTTACCCGAACTCTTTGTTATGTATTTGCAGTCGCCCACTTCAGAAATTAACACCATTCACAGCCCGGTAGCAATTTACAGAGCTAGGAAGTAACCTACAACATCTTGGCCTCCCTCTTTTTAATGTAAAACCAAAATAAGGAGTGTCCAGCTACTCCCTACCGCGCCGCTTAAAGCAACAGATCTTTTGAGGCTTAACTCCCAGGCTCTGGGAATTCCAGTTTGTCAGAATTTCTTAACCTTGGAAACCTGCAGAGAGAAACTCTCTACGAGGAAAACTCCCTGAGCCCCGGCTTCTCACTGTCCCAAACTGCACATTCCAAAGTGGGAAGCAGGAGCGATAACCAGAAGGCAGCTCTCTGGGGCTAAATTCCTGGCGGGAGCGTGAACTTGAAAGCGCAGCGCTTCCACTGGCAGAGCGGCGTCGGATCCGCACCCGGGAGACCGGCGGCCCAGGGAGCCCTGCTGCGTCTGGTGCTGCGCGCGGGAAGCGCTCAGTCTCGGCTCCAGCTCTTCCCTGTTCCCTCCTCCCTCCTCCCTCTGCCCTCCCCCAGCCAAGGCTCCGCGCCTCACAGTAGCAAGGTTGTCTCTCGTCTACTCCCTTCCCTTAAACTCCGCTTTTAGAATTTTTTACTTCCGGGATTTTTTTGGGGGGTGTTGAGGGAAGGAGTTTTTTACTCCCTAGAATAATGTCATTTCTACCTCAGCAAGCCCCCTTGCTTTATTTTTTTGCTTTTTTTTTTTTGCGGTACGCAAGCCTCTCACTGCTGTGGCCTCTCCCGTTGCAGAGCACAGGCTCCGGACACGCAGGCTCAGCGGCCATGGCTCACGGGCCCAGCCGCTCCGCAGCATGTGGGATCCCCCGGACTGGGGCACGAACCCGTGTCCCCCACATTGGCAGGTGGACTCTCAACAACTGCGCCACCAGGAAAGCCCCCTCTTGCTTTTAACTATCTGGGCACTTGAAAACAACTCTGTTAGAAAAATTATGTAAAATAATGTGATGGAGACATATTAAGTCCTAAAGGACTAAAGGAATTCAGAGGCCTCTCTTATAAAGTTAAGAACCTAAGGAGATGGGTACGAGCCACGGTTATCAGTGTGGAACCCAGAGACGGGCATGAGACGCTAAGGCTGCTGCTGCCACCACCAAGAAGCCTGTGTGCAAGCACAGGTCACTATCCACACCTCCCCTCCTGGGAGCCTGTGCAGCCCGCCACTGCCAGGGTCCCGTGATACAGGGACAACCTCCCCGGGAGAAGTTCGCACGGCACGCCTCAGGCCGGTGCAATGTCACCCTGGCCTCTGCTGCCGCAGGCTCACCACACATTCGATACACCTTCCTCCCCCTACGCCAGCCTGAGTGAGCCAGAGCCCCCAAATCAGCTGTTACTTTAATCCGGACCTGGCTGAGCAAAGAACAGACGCCCTCAGGCGACCTACACGCAGAGGTGGGGCCAAATCCAAAGCTAAACCCCAGGAGCTATGCGAACAAAGAAGAGAAAGGGAAATTTCTCCCAGCAGCCTCAGGAACAGCGGATTAAATCTCCACAATCAACTTGATGTACCCTGCATCTCTGAAATACCTGAACAGACAATGAATCATACCAAAATTAAGGCGGTGGACTTTGGGAGCAACTGTAAACTTGGGGTTTGCTTTCTGCATCTAATTTGTTTCTGGTTTTCTGTTTATCTTAGTTTAGTATTTAGAGTTTATTATCGTTGGTAGATTTGTTTATACATTTGGTTGCTCTCTTCCCTTTTTTTATAAAAATATATAGATATATATTTTTTCTTCCTTTTTATCTTTTTCTGAGTGTGTATGTGTATGCTTCTTTGTGTGATTTTGTCTATGTAGCTTTGCTTTTACAGTTTGTCCTAGGGTTGTGTTTGTCCATTTTTTTTTTTTCGTATAGTTTCTAGCACTTATTATCATTGGTGGATTAGTTTTTTGGTTTGGTTACTCTCTTCTTTCTTTCTTTTTTCTTTCTTTTATTACATTAATTTTTTTAATTTTTAATAATGTTATGTTTTATTTTAATAACTTTATTTTATTTTATTTATTTATTTTTATTTTTTTCCCTTATCTTCTGAGCTGTGTGTCTGACAGGGTCTTGGTGCCCTGGCCAGGTGTCAGATCTGTGCCTCTGAGTTGAGAGAGCCGAGTTCAGGACACTGATCCACGAGAGACCTCCCGGAGCAAAGTAATATCAAACAGTGAAAGCTCTCCCAGAGATGTCCAACTCAACCCTAAGACCCAGCTCCATTCAATCACCAGCAAGCTACAGTGCTGGACACCATATGCCAACCAACTAACAAGACAGCAACACAACCCCACCCTTAGCACAGAGGCTGCCTAAAATCATAATAGGGTGACAGACACCCCAAAACACACCACTGGACGCGGTCCTACCCACCAGAAAGACAAGATCCAGCCTCATCGACCAGAACACAGGCACTAGTCCCCTCCACGAGGAAGCCTACACAACCCACTGAACCAACCTCACCCACTGGGGTCAGACACCAAAAACAGTGGGAACTACGAACCTGCAGCCTGTGAAAAGAAGATCCCAAACACAGTAAGTTAAGCAAAATGAGAAAACAGAGAAACACAGCAGATGAAGGAGCAAGGTAAAAACCCACCACACCAAACAAATGAAGAGGAAATAGGCAGTCTACCTGGAAAAGAATTCAGAGTAATAATAGTAAAGATGATTCAAAATCTTGGAAATAGAATGGAGAAAATCCAAGAAACGTTTAACAAGGACCTAGAAGAACTAAAGAGCAAACAGACAATAATGAAAAACACAATAAATGAAATTAAAAATTCTCTAGAAGGAATCAATAGCAGAATAACTGAGGCAGAAGAACGGATAACTGACCTGGAAGATAAAATAGTGGAAATAACTACTACAGAGGAGAATAAAGAAAAAAGAATGAAAAGAATTGAGGACAGTCTTAAAGACCTCTGGGACAACATTAAATGCACCAACATTCGAATTATAGGGGTCCCAGAAGAAGAAGAGAGACGGAAAGGGACTGAGAAAATATTTGAAGAGATTATAGTTGAAAACTTCCATAATATGGGAAAGGAAATGGTCAATCAAGTCCAGGAAGCGCAGAGAGTCCCATAAAGGATAAATCCAAGGATAAACATGCCAAGACACATATTAATCAAACTATCAAAAAGTACAAAGAAAAAATATTAAAAGCAGCAAGGGAAAAACAACAAATAACATACAAGGGAATCCCCATAAGGTTAACAGCTGATCTTCCAGCAGTAACTCTGTAAGCCAGAAGGGAGTGGCAGGACATATTTAAAGTGATGAAAGGGAAGAACTTACATACAACCAAGATTGCTCTATCCAGCAAGGATCTCATTCAGGTTTGATGTAGAAATGAAAACCTTTACAGACAAGCGAAAGCTATGAGAATTCAGCACCACAAACCAGCTTTACAACAAATGCTAAAGAAACTTCTCTAGGCAGGAAACACAAGAGAAGGAAAAGAACTATAATAACAAACGAAAACAATTAAGAAATGGTAATAGGAACATACATATGGATAATTACCTTAAATGTAAATGGATTAAATGCTCCAACCAAAACAAAGACTGGCTGAATGGATACAAAAACTAGACCCAGAGACTCTTTCCAAGATGGCGGAGGAGTAAGACGCAGAGATCACCTTCCTCCCCACAGA
>NW_006796755.1:0-203 GCF_000442215.2 Lipotes vexillifer | reverse complement strand
AGCCACATAAACGCAGCAGTGAAAATCACCCAAATCCCATTATAAAAATAAATTTCAAAACCAGAACACAATGATAGTGAAACAGAGAGACATTCTTACATAATTTATGCAGGGCTCGTGATGAAACCTGGATTTCCCAAATCTACACCCACAGCTATGTGAGACATAAGGCTGGACACTAGAGACTGATATGAATGGTGAGG
>NW_006796753.1:0-232 GCF_000442215.2 Lipotes vexillifer | reverse complement strand
TAATTTTTTTCTTTCTGACAGCTTTGAGTTTTGTTTTTTCTTCTTTTTCTAATTCCTTCAGGTTGTAATGTTAGGTTGTTTATTTGATATTTTTCTTGTTGCCTAAGAATAAGCTTGTATCACTATAACTTCCCCCCTGTGAACTGCCTTGGCTGTGTCCCAGAGATTCTGGATCATTGTGTGTTCATTTTCATTTGTCTTGGGTATTTTTAGAATCCCTCTTTAATTTCTT
>NW_006796752.1:3952396-3955671 GCF_000442215.2 Lipotes vexillifer | reverse complement strand
CCAAAAAAAAAAAAAAAAAAAAAAAAAAAAAAGAACATAAACCAAAGAGTCCATTAAAACCATATTTGAATCGGGGTTTACCAATTCCTATCTATGACCTTGGTCAATTTGTCTACCCTTTCTGAGCCCCTTTATTTTTACATCTGTAAGATGAAATATTGTGGCCATTTGTGCTGTTTGCCCAGAGCATCACCTCTTGCTCTGGGAAAGCCTCCTTCAAACCATGTGGTTCTTGTAGAGGCTGCCTATCAAAAAGCCACTGGTAACAGAGATTGCACAATATAGCCAAGGTCCTTCACCAGGATTCACTAAAATGGAACTGGTAAGGAAGAGCCATTTCCACTGTTCTTTAAACAATGAATAATAAGGCTGAGCAATATTCCCCACCCTCCACCCCATCCTGTTCTGCAGAAAAGGAGGTCATTTATTCAACACATATCAACTAAACATCTACTATGCATCTGTCACTGGAGATCTGCCTCTATCAACAGAATTTATACTCTAGGTACAAATTCTCTAGCAAGAATGAAAGCAATCTATAAACAGAAGTGGAGACGAGGAGGAACGAGTGTCCTGATATCATTCAGGCTCCAGGTTCCAGTCTTTTATGATGTTAGCTCCGGCCACAGCTTTCTGGCATTTTGGCTACATAAGCCAACATACTCTCCCAATTTTTCTTTTTTTCGGGGTGGTGGGGGAGGTGGGGGTCACTTACAATTGAGAGTCCTGACTCTTAGGAATGCAACTACCTATTTTGCAGAGTTACTGTGAAGAATAAATGATATAATGACTGTAAAGCACTTAGAATAATGCCTGGACACAGTTTAGGTTTTCAAGAAATTTAAAATTTCCTCAAGATTTCCAAATTCTTCTAAAGTTAAAGACCCTGAAACAAGATCTGGTACTTCCGTAAAAGTCTAGCCAGGGCTAAGCATATCAGAAGGCTACCTTACCAGAAGGATATACTTCTGATACCATATTAGAAGTTTCCTCATGAGCTGAATGGTAGGGTTTTGTCCGTCTAAAACTAGTACAGGCCCCAGCAGAACATCAGAGACACTTAATAAAAACTTTTAATTATACTATTAGCTCATTCTAAAATTACGCCTTTTTGTACATCAACTTCCTCTTTTGTCACTTACCAGGAGTTATTTCTTTATGTTAGCCAATTTTTCCAAACTAAATAGACTTACTGAATCAAAAGGTCAGATGTTTTTTGAGAAGGAGAGTTCACTAGAGCAGCTTCTGAAATTGAGCTGTGCCTGAATCTACCTGTGGTAGGCAGAATAATAGTACCCAACGATGCCCATCCTAATCCCCAGACTATGTTACCTTACATGTCAAAAAGAACTTTGTAGATGTGATTAAATTAGTATCTTGAGTTGGGGAGATTATCCTGGATTATCCAGATGGGCCCAATGTAACCATAGAGTCTTTAAAAGCTGAAGAAAGGGGCAGAAGAAAGTGTCAGAGGAAGAGATGTGACAACAGATGCAGGGTCAGAGAAATTCTATGTTGCAGGCTTTGAAGATGGAGGAAAGGTGCCAGGAGCCAAGAAATTTAGGCAGTCTCCAGAAACTGCAAGAGACAAAGAAATGGACTCTCTCCTAGAGTCTCCAGAAGGACCCCAGCCCTGCCACAGTTCGATTTTAGCCTAGTAAGACCAGTATGGGACTTGTGCGCTACAGAAATGTAAAATAATGAATCTGTTTTTTTGAGCCGGTAAATTTGTGGTAATTTGTTACAGCAGGAACAGAAAACAAATACACTAACACCTTCAATTAATTTGCTTCTGGCCACATCGCCAACATTCTGAAATACTAACCCCTCCCTTGTCACCTGGTGTTGCCCAAATATTTATTGATAAAACTCTTCCAATATGCAGACCAATGATGAAATGCTTAATATATGATGCTTGATATTACACACTCGACACAGATACTGCCTTCAGATTAAGTCCTATCCCAGTACAAAGAAATGAACTACTGATAATTTCCTCTCAAGATACAATTCTATAACTAGTTTTCACCCAACCATCCTGAGATCTAGTGTTTTTACAGTTCTTAAGGGGACGCCATGCCAGAGAGTACCTTCAGACTACACAATAGGTTACATGAAATCAGATTAACCTAACAGAAAATGCATATAACAGAATCATGATTACCCAGTATGCTGTCCATTTCTGAGTGCTCATAAACTAGTACTTTGATAGTTCCAACCAAAGATCGTCTGACATCCCGACGGTTCCCAAGGCCACTCCCTCTTAATTATTCCCGACCAATGAATAAAAGATTCAAGGACCATCTAAAAAAAAAAAAAAAGATGTGTACCATATAAACAGCAATGACCCCATTATGAAACTGGCCAACTGAATAAGACTCTAGAATGTGACCTATATTAGACCAGGTAAATGAGGAACTCTTCTATCAGTTTTTTTAACCTTGGCAGACATTCCCAACTGTTCTCAAGTTCCAGGATCCTATTTATTCACTGACATTCTCTTCCTCCCAAAAGTGTTATATGAGACAGTTTTCACATTACACTGAGATCAAATCAAGTTTGACTTTTTTTAAATATACTATATCCCCCGAAAGATATCACAAAATCATGATATGAAAGCAATTTTACATGTCAACTTTGTTTCTGGTCTTCCCAATCCAAGTATTTCTCTTCTTCCATTTCTTTGTTTTGTTTTATCTTCTTGTGGTTTGTTTTGTGAAGAAAAATGTAATAGAGAATTAACTTCTATTTGTTTTCTATTATCTTTCTCTGGTAAATGGACTCTTTTTTAACAGCTTTCCAATGCCTACAGGATAAAATTCCAAATTCTAAGCCATTCCAGGCAGAATAACAGTTACTTTATGACTAAACTAATTATTTGTATTCAGAGTCATTCAAGAATAACTTCGAGGACTTCCCTGGTGGCTCAGTGGTTGAGAATCTGCCTGCCAACGCAAGGGACACACAGGTTTGATCCCTGGTCCGGGAAGATCCCACATGCCGCAGAGCAACTAAGCCCATGTGCCACAACTACTGAGCCTGCGCTCTAGAGCCCGCGTGCCGCAACTACTGAAGCCTATGCACCTAGAGCCCGTGCTCCGCAAGAGAAGCCACCGTGATCAGAAGCCCGCGCACCGCAACCAAGAGCAGCCCCCCGCTCGCGGCAACTAGAGAAAGTCCGCACGCAGCAACAAAGACACAATGCAGCCAAAAAAAAAAAAAAAAAAAAAAAAAAAAAAAAATCACACCTTCCCCCCCCCTTTTCTTCCAACAAC
>NW_006796752.1:3943176-3952267 GCF_000442215.2 Lipotes vexillifer | reverse complement strand
TTTTTTTTTTTTTTTGCAGTACACGGGCCTCTCACTGTTGTGGCCTCTCCAGTTGCGGAGCACAGCCTCCGGACGCGCAGGCTCAGCAGCCATGGCTCACAGGCCCAGCCGCTCCACGGCATGTGGAATCTTCCCGGACCGGGGCACGAACCCATGTCCCCTGCATCAGGCAGGCGGACTCTCAACCACTGCGCCACCAGGGAAGCCCTGCATGTCTTTAGAACAGCAGCTTGGCACTTTCCTTATATTGATTCATTAGTTAACTTACCATGTGACTACATCTTTTCTCCCCAGCTGCACAACAGAAATGGGGCCAGGTGTTTTCGTATACTCCACATGACTGGGCTCACTGACTTGCATAGCTAGGTAGACATTCAATAAATATCTGCTGATCAACACAAGAAATGGAAGATACGAATAACACCTGTGCTGCAAATTAAATATACCAGTTTTTTGTTTTTCAGGGTTTTTTTTTTTTTGCGGTATGCAGGCCTCTCACTGTTGTGGCCTCTCCCGTTGCGGAGCACAGGCTCCAGACACGCAGGCTCAGCGGCCATGGCTCACGGGCCCAGCCGCTCCGCGGCATGTGGGATCTTCCCGGACCGGGGCACGAACTCGTGTCCCCTGCATCGGCAGGCGGCCTCTCAACCACTGTGCCACGAGGGAAGCCCTAAATATACCAGTTTTATTACCTGTAATTTTTAAGCTTCAGATGATATTATTTGACTCATAGCATGCAGGAATCTACGCCATAATAAACCAAGTTATAATTGAGTTCTACCTTTATGTAATCAGGCCTGTCAACTACAGATGATCATATTCATCCTTCAGATTTCAGCTAAAACTCTGCTTCCTCAAAAATGCTTCTTTTTGTCCTGCTCAACTAAACTAGGTTCCTGGTTAATAAGCACCTATAACATTGTTCTCCTTTTATCACACTTACCACATTGCAATCATTTTTTCATGTCTGAACCTCCATTCCCTTCCCTCAACTGGAATGTAGGTTCCAGGAAAACAAAGACCATATCTCCCTTTTTTCATCACTGTATTCCTAGTGCCTAATTACATAGTAGCTATTCACCCCACCAATCCATCCACCTAACCACCTCCCCCCCACCCTCCCTCCCTAGGTAAGCAGCCAAGCAACACTGCGTCACTGGCTTCCAGAGCCTTAAACAGCAGTTCTGGTCATTCAAAATAAGATATGGTTAGTCATTCTGCCCCCAAAAGCCTCCCACCTTGCAAGTTCCCCTCTTTGCATCTAAGTGAGTTTTTTTTAATCCCTAATACTGATTTTTTTAAATGATTATTTCGTTCATGTATGACATGACACAAACTCCAGAATTTCAAATATTTTGTGTTTTTTTACATTAATTCAGCCTATAGGCCAAGATGAAAACAGTAAAAATGTATCATATGTTCATTCAATTTATAGGAATTCAACCATTATCTACGGCAAATGGAAAGAGAAGAAAAGAAATGATTCACACAGAGCCAGGGACTCTGCATACTGCTCCACTCAATAACTACAAGCTTCAGAGTATGCATGGGGGGAGGGGGGAGTATCCACTGGCTTTTTGGTCAGTCTCACTTCTCGCATGCCTCATACATGGCAATCCATTTCACCTGTTCCAACATCAGGCAAAAACTGGCCGTGCTGGACTTCCTGAGAGATCAGTCTCCAACATGACTCCTTCCCCGGGTACTCAATCTTCAAGGTACTTTTTGAGGGTGCTCAAGTTTCACCCTTACTCATGGACTTCAGAAACAGACCCATCTTTCCTTTGGAAGACCGCTCCTCCTCCACTTCAACCATTTAATTCTGGTGGTGCTGCCAATCAAATACCCTCTCTGCTTGGCCAGAAGAATAAGCACATGACATTCTTGTATCCAATCTGGCCAACCAGTGTCCTTCCCTGAAACTTATAAATATTGGAGGTAGGAGATTTCTCTCTAGGGTGCTTAAGCCTGGATGACATAACACAAAGGCTGTTATACAGAATGAAGATAATTCACACATTAATTCAAAATTCACTTAAGAATAGAACAGTTTGTTCTTACAAATATATACAGGTGACACCCGAAGCTGTAGGTTAAGAGAAGATATTATCTAAACTCTGTGAAAACTATAAACAAAAGTTAAACATACTTAAGTTCAAAAGGCCTTACTTTTCATTCACATACATAACTGACATTTGGTGTCATAATGGTTGATATGTCTATGAAAGGGTGGGAAATAGTTGAAAAATCACCAAGAGGTCCCAATATTCTGGAAGACAGAAAACATCCATCTGCTAACGCTGGTCCAGGTACAAAGGAAATGTATAAAGGATAATCAACATACTATCCCCTTGACCTCTGGAAAAAATTTCCTCACATATGTCTCTTTGACATACGAAGCCAATAGTTCAACCAGAATTTTTTCTCCCATCTATCATTATTCTGCGTTCTATGGAACACACCAGCTATTGACAGAGATTTCAATAGCTACTCTTCTTAAATTTAACCACGAGCAAACCCATATCTTACACAAACATATGTAGAGCCTCCATCCCCATTTATATTAGAGGTACTTGAAACACACACCTGATAATTTATCTCCTAATCGCAGACATCTGGAGTAAAGTTGGCACCAGAAGTTACCGACCATGCTTGGTTTGTTTGCTGGGGGTCGGGGAGCGTGGTAGAGGACACAGCCTTTCTGACCATTCTAGTATCAATCTAGTATTAGCAGGGTATGAAGGAGGCATGCCTGTTTGGAGAAGGCCCCCCAGCAGTTCCTGACCACCCGTAGCCATGAGACCTTTCTCACTGATATTACTTCATCCCACCTTTCCTCCTTTGCAACACACCCAAACATTTTAGGCAGCTCTGTTTCCATCTGCCCCACCACTCCTTCCCCAAGTACCGCACTTGGAGAACTAACCAGGACACAGGAATAGCCTCGAACATCAGAGACCCACGTGTCCCCTGCTGCCCTCACTCTGGGGCACACGTTGCAAGCAGAGAGAAACTGGACCGAGCCTCACAGGGTGCGCACCAATCCTTAGATGGACACCCCATCTAAGCTTCTGCCTCACACTCGGGAAGCGCACTTATCCCAGGCCTCGAGGGATGGAGGAGCCTACACCTGCGCCCCAGACCCCAAAGGCGGGCAACACACCTGTTTCGCTGCGGGAGGGGAGTGATTACCGGCCTCCAAGGCTCACAATCTGGAGAAGCGGGTGCACCTGCACCTCAGCTTCACATTCTTTGGAACCAACAAGTGGAAACTGCCTAACCCAGTTCCAGGCCAAACACAGGACACTCTCCCCCGCCCCAGAGTCAACCCCGCCCGGACGGTGGGCCCTGGTCCTGTTAGCCCATCAGGGGCCGCTCGGTCAGCCACTCCAAGGCCGCCCCGCTGTCGCGCGGAGGAAAGGGCCGAGGCTCAAGGACCCGGCACGCGTTCTCCTCCCGCCCCGGGTACAGCCCCCCACCACTGCCCCCAACCCGTTGGCCCGCTCTCCGGAGATTCCTTACCTGAGCTCTCAGCCTTTCCAGCCCAGGACCCCGAGCCCGCATGACCCGCCCCCTGCTCTAGCCCCACGCACGCGCAGTATCTACCACCCGGTGGCCATGCTTCCGCTTTCCTCTTCTCACCCGGGTCTCTCCTGGGCGGTCCGCCCCTCTACACCACGCCCCCATTTAAAGGGCCAGAGATACACTGTCTCACCCCAGGGACTTCTGGCGTGATTAACATCGTTAGGAACCGGAGAGTGGTAACGTCAGAGGAGGAGAGTAGACCAATAAATAGTAGTTCGTTAGATGAGAAGAGAAACCCTTCTCCAGCCCTATGTCAGTGAATTTATCTAGCATTTAAGAAAGTGAACCTATCTTCAGCCAGCCCAGAAAGGGTAGTTGATTCCCAACCAGTAATTTTTAATTTTAATCTTTTTAAATACGAATATAGAATTACCAGCTTTTTATTTTGCCAAATAAAGACAATTAGCACACACACACTAGAAATCGACTATTATTTTCTAATTTACCGTCAACATTGCTCCATAAAAATACATCTTAACAGCAAAAGTATAGGAGAGATACGTTCTCAAATAAAGGAGAGATCTTTAAAATGGATAGAAATATGTTTATTTCTCTTATTCCTCCTCAAGAAAGATGAACACTTTCAGGACAGACTGGTTTTTAGAGGCACCACTGTAGGTAACGTGGGCCCCAGGACACAGATCTTATGCCTACTGGAGCCTATGGTCAAGAAAATAGAAGGAGGAAGCACACCAGAAAATGTTCCTGGAAGGAGATAGAGAAAATATTCAGTTGGGGAGACATTTATTGAGCATCAATCCGGTTCACTATACTTCTGGGTCTTTGAAGGACCCAAAGGTGGGTAAGACACAGACCTGCCCTCCAGGTACTCTAAGAACTCAGTGTACAGACAAAGCTACAGTGCAAGGCAGGCTGTTTTGAGTGCTGTAAGAAAGGTACGAGATCATCATTTCAGGATCACACATGAGGGAAAATGGGGAACACTTCAGGGAGGATGTGCTGTCTTATTAGGACGCTGAAGGATTTCAGTAGGCAGAGAGCAGGGAGAATTCCTAGCTGAGAGAACAGTGGGATTAAAGGCAGTACAAAGCAAGATTGGAGACAAGCTGCTGGCCTGATGTGGCTCTGACATGCGCAGTGGCTTTCAAATTTTTTGATCATCACTCACAGTAAGAAATACATTTCAGCTATGACCTATTAACCTAGTGTGTGTGTGTGTGTGTGTGTGTGTGTGTGTGTGTGCGTGTGCGCACGCGCACGTGTGTGTACACCCTGTGACATTGTCTTTAGTATGTGCAATGCAACTTGGTATTTTCTATTCTATTCTACTTTTTTTTTTTTTCGATGCTGGTTAAAAAATTGATTTCATGACACTAATACATAGCAACCCATAGCTTGAAAGCACTGGTGTAGAGTGTGTTAGAGGTACAAGAGGCTCAAACCAGATCCAGGAGGGCATTAATGCCAAGCTGGTGGGTCTGATCTTCTGGTAAGAGCCTTTGGAAGTTCTTAAGCAGAGGAGTGGCATAACTGTAGCTGTACTTTAGAACTCTGGAGACCTGTCTTTAGTTCTGAATATCTCATTTTTAGAGGAAACTTATTAAACAGGAGCCTGTCTGGAGCAAGGTAAGCAGGCTGGTGAAATCGGAGACCCTGACAGAGAACAGCTGAAAGTGTTAGGCAGAGAGGAAATTGACAGAAGTGGGGGGAGCTGGGTTATGGAGGTGGGAGGTGGGGAAGGTTGCTAACTGACCTTCTTGAAACATCTCTGCAGCAGTTGTAAACTTACTCTGTGTTACTCTAGAAAGTAGATCTGGGACCTGTGGATAAGATGTTGTAGGGAAGCAATTCCAACTCACAGTCAGGAGTGTTTTAGCATGGTCCAACTGACATGCTGTCCTTCATAGGGCTGTTTACTTTAATTTAAAAAATGAAACTGTCGTATACTTATTATTGAAAACTTGAAAGAATCAGGAAATATAAAAAGTAAAGCATAAGTTACCCACATTTCAGGAAAAAAAGCACTCATGGTTTTGGCTTATTTTCATTGGGTCTTTTACTTTGCATATTTATATTTTTTATATAATAGAACTATATAGAAAATATAGTACTGTACCCTGCTTCTTATTTTTTCCTCAATGTTATATCTTTTTGTTTGTTTTTTTTTAATTTTATAGAAGTACAGTTGATTTACAATGTTGTGTTAATTTCTGGTGTACAGCAAAGTGATTCAGTTATACATATATTCTTCTTCATACTCTTTTCCATTACGGTTTATCACAGGATATTGAATATAGTTCCCTGTGCTATACAGCAGGACCTTGTTGTTTATCCATTCTGTATATAGTAGTTTGAGTCTGCTAATCCCAAACTCCCAATCCTTCCCTTCCCCACGGCAACTACAAGTCTGTTCTCTATGTCTATGAGTTTGTTTTTGTTTCATAGATATGTTCATTTGTGTCATATTTTAGATTATACATATAAGTGATATCATATGGTATTTGTCTTTCCCTTTCTGACTTACTTCTCTTAGTATAATAGTCTCTAGGTCCATACGTGTTGCTGCAAATGGCATTATTTCTCAAGGTCAGATCTTGAAAATTATATATTGTTATTCAAATTGTTCATAAATATTTGTAATGCCTACATAATTGTTGATAATATAGTTGACGTCATTATTTTGGGACATTAGGAGGGTTCCTATATCACTGTTAACAGGAACAGGGCCATGGATATCTTTATACAGAAATCTTTGCCCACATTTCAAAATTATTCCCCTAGGATAAAAACCTGTAAATGAAACTACTGATTCAAATGCTTTGAAAGCTCTTAAGTCTGTGAATACCTACTGCCAAATTGCTTTCCAGAAAATTCAGGCCAGTTTTCATTCTCACCAAAAGTGTTCAAGGGTGCCCATCACACATACCCACCAGCATTTATTTTATCCTTTTAAAAAGCTTTGCCAGTTTGATAGTGGAAGTGGCTCTAATTTTAATTTGTATTGGATTACTAGCGGGGTGGAATCTCTTTATGAATTTATCAACCCTTTATAGTTATTCTGGAAATGCAATTTCACTGCCTCTGTTTGGATTTGTGATTGGCAAATAGCACTGAGTGAATTGTTGCAGACGTATGAGAAAAAAAAAACACAGAGGGACTTAAAAAACAAATGAGGTGGTCACACCAAGTTATAGCCAAATTATATTGTGGTGTACCATACAAACAAAGGTTAGTGGGAGAACTGAGTCATCACAAAGTATGTGGTTAAACAGGCCTGTGCTATTGCAGTCAGTAAAATATTTATGTTGTGAGGGGCAATTTGGTTTCAGCAAAACACCATTCCTTATATTAAATCAACATTGTAAATTTTAATTTCCCCATTTGGTAGTTCTGTTTGTATTTACTCTATACATTTGTTTTGGTTTTATAGATGCATAAAATTTATAAAAATGAATCTTTTCCTTAGTTTTGTGTTTACATATATACACATATACATATATGTGTATGCAACATCATAAAAAACAATTTAAGCCAACTCTAGAGATCCATGAGACTCTTTTTCCCTTACAAGGAACCTGAACATTATTTAAGTTTGAGAAACATTGGTATTAGAGTTTTCTTAAAATTTCATTTGTCGTTATGTAAATATAGGCATTGGGATTAAAAAAAAAAAGAAGAAAAAGGTAAAAGTGGTGTCAGCTTATATATTGGATTTTTCTACACAGAATATTGTTATGATTTGCTTGCCTTTGGAAAGAGCACCAAAAGCTATACTATGTTTAGGGTTCAGAGAGTATGTTTTGGCTTAAAATGTACTGTTCGTCAAAGTTAACTTTGCACAGGTCATTAAGACCTAGACAGAAGAATTTTGGGCTTTATTAAACTTGTCTTTTTAAGTAAGACAAAGCAGTTGAGCAGTTAGCAATTAAAATGGAACCTCTGCGTAGTGGTCTTAAGAGAAATTAAACCCACGAGAAAAAGGCCCCACGTGCAATGTAGGAGCCTTGCGGCGTGGGAATCAGTGAGGGTGGGCTGATGGCCAGGAGCTAGAAGGGCAGCACCGCTGAAGGAATGCTGCAGAAGGATGATGTCCTGATACCCAACACAACTCTTCCAGCTTTCCCCAAGGCAGGAGTGATGGAGAGCATGGTCCAGACATTGCTACTACATTGTATCCAGAGTAAGCCACATTTATCCTGAAGGAAAAAATGTCTGGGGCCTGAGAATGAGAGAAAGAGACTAGGAGGTGAATAGTTGTGCCATTTCTTTCTTTGCTCACAATCACAAAATAAATTGGCCTCTTTTCCTTTTTAAAAAAGGAACCTGATGTACAGGGTTCTTAGTGGGTCAGAGCACCCAGGACAGCTGGAGAGAAGTGAAATTGGTTATGTGTAAGTTACTCAAGCTGGTCCAGATGTCATTCTCAGGTTCCCTCTGCCTGGAATGCTCTTTCCCCAAGGTAACCACATGGCTCACTCCCTCAGCTTCTTCGGGACTTTGTTCAAATGCCACTGTGTTAGTCAGGGCAACAAATGCAAAGCAGATGGGGGTGAAGTACTCTCCTCCATCCAGGACTCAGGGACCAAGGTTCTTCCCATCTGGTGACGCTCTAAGTTCTCTGAGGCAGGAAGATGGAAAAGGCTTACTAGCTCTAAACCGCCTTGGCCTGAAAATATGTACCACTTCTGCTCTCAGTCCATTGGCCAACAGCAGCCACCTGGGCCTGCTTTACCACAGTGGAAGCCAGGAAGTGTAGGGGAATACTCAGGATATCTGGGGAGCACATGTGACTCTCCCACAGACCACCCCTCTTTCCCCCAGGTCTCCCTCACCATCCTTTCAGACTTTATTGTCTTCCATAGTACTTACCATCCTCCAAAATGCTTATATTTTACTTATTTATCTCTTAAGTTTTTGCCTTCCCCACTAGTACATAAGCACCATGAGAGTGGAGATTTTCATCTGTTTCATTTATGTTTTTATCCTTAACATCTAGAACAGTACTTGGCATATGGTAAGAGCTCCATAATTTTTTATTAAATAAATGAATGAATTCTGCAATAACAGTTTATATTTGTGTGTGGTGGGGTATCACATACACTGACCTGAGGATGCTTCCCAAGAAATAAAGAACCCCCACTTATGCATGCACAAGCAGGTATTGAGTGCCTACTATGTGCCAGGCACCATGCTTGGTGCCAGAAACACGGGTATGAGAAATACTCCCTGATCCCTAGCTAGGAAGAAACAATTAAAAATGCGATATTTATTAAGACCCATAATAGAAATAAATTATGAGAGCTCAAAAGGCCAAATTCTTCTGAGCTTTAGTGAGAATCAAATTTTATAACCAAGTATTACTAGAATGGCAGTGAAAAAAGAATGAGGGTGGGGGACTTGTAGGGGACTCAGGAATCATAAATTGCTCCCCAAAGTCATCAAGGAAATAAGATCTATATTATCTACCATTTTGTATTCTCGACAAAAGTTTGCCTTTCACTTTTCATTCACCCATTCATCCTAGTGCCTTCGCACATTCTCTTTC
>NW_006796752.1:3942836-3943166 GCF_000442215.2 Lipotes vexillifer | reverse complement strand
CTTTCCCTTCAGTCTTAGAGTACAGAGCAGCCCATGTGCACTTGCTTGAGAGAAAGATCTCACTATTTAAAAATATCTTTCTGATAAATTCACAATTCCAGAAATGCCATCATTTGAAATCTACTTAGAGTATTTTGTCTTCCAGCCCCACCCCTGCCACTCCTCCTATACTCCTGCAAGCAAATAAGCACGCATTTATCAGCCTTTTGGAGGGAGAAGTGGCATCATGGGACCCCTGCCGGAACTTAATAGCAAAAAGAGGGTGGAGAGGGAGGTCGGGGGTTGGGATCTGGCGTATAAAGGGGACGCTAAACAGTCACTGAAGACTTG
>NW_006796752.1:3924123-3942826 GCF_000442215.2 Lipotes vexillifer | reverse complement strand
GGAAAGAGCAAGAAAAGAGAAGATGGGCTCCCCTGGCGGCGCAATGGTTGAGAGTCCGCCTGCCGATTCAGGGGACACGGGTTCGTGCCCCGATTCGGGAAGATCCCACATGCCGTGGAGCAGCTGGGCCCGGGAGCTGGCCGCTGAGCCTGCGCGTCCGGAGCCTGTGCTCCCCAATAGGAGAGGCCACAACAGTGAGAGGCCCGCGTACCGCAAAAAAAAAAAAAAAAAAAAAAAAAAAGAAAAAGAGCAGAGAAGATGCAGAAACAACAAGGGCATCAAATGCATATTTCACCATTTTGCCTGGGAACAGCCTTGCTTACACAAAATGACACATACCTCTTTAACACAGAAAGGGAAGCGCTGGTTTCTGCTGAAAATGAATGAAAATTCAAAACAATAGTAATGTTCCACTGTGTCAGGTCCCAGACTCCTTCTTTCTCATTTTTCCTCCATGGCGGCAGGGCGGGGGCCTCAATTCCCAAGTCTATCTCCTGGTCCAAGTAGTCTGCTCCAACCATCACATCCACCTTCCAACTAGCAAGGAAGAGAAAAGGAAGGAAGAAGGTATGTAAGCTATTTATTGTTTGTGTAACTACTCCAAAAATTAGAGACCTAAAACAGCAACATATATTATCTAACAGTTTCAGGAATCCAGGCATGGCTTAGCCAGGCCATTTGGCTCAGGGTCTGTCACACGTCTGCCACCAAGGTGTTGGCTCAGGCTGTTACATCTCAAGGCTCAAATTGGGAAGGATCTGCTTCCAAGCTCACTCACATGGTTACTGGCAGGATTTCCTTCCCTGCAGGCCGTTGGACCAAGGGCCTTAGTTCCTTGTCACATGGCCTTCTCCAAAAGGCTACCCACAACAT
The DNA here is from genome assembly GCF_000442215.2 of Lipotes vexillifer. Classification (NCBI taxonomy): domain Eukaryota; kingdom Metazoa; phylum Chordata; class Mammalia; order Artiodactyla; family Lipotidae; genus Lipotes; species Lipotes vexillifer. The sequence goes on along the minus strand of NW_006796752.1, from coordinate 3,941,953 downwards.
GGCAACTTGTTTCATCCGAGCAGGCAAGAAGAGACATCAAGAATGTGAGCAAGACAGAAGTAACGGTCTTTTGTAAGCTGATCTTGGAAGTGACTTTCCATCATTTTTTGCTACAGTCTATTTGTTAGAAGCACTAGCTCCAGCCCACACTGAAGGGGAGAGAATTACACAAGAGTGTGACTTCCAGGAAGTGGGATCACTGGCAGCCACTTTAGAAACGGCCAGCAAAGAAGGTTATGCCCACTCCCTTCAGAGACTCTTTCTTAAAATTGACTACACCAGTTCTGCCCACATCTAGAGGCAAGGGAGGCTGGGTAATGTAGTCTCTATTCTGGGTGACTGTCAGCCCAGCTAAAACTTAGGGACTCAGTTCTGAAGAGGAATTACAGGATTCTGGAGAGTAGAAGACTGGTTGTTCTGTGTGCCAGCCCCAGGCATTGAGGGCAAGGAGGAGAAATGTCTTTGGGTAGAGTTGTAGAATCTGAGTTCAAATCCTACCTTTGCTATACCCTATGCTGAGTGAATTATTTAACTTCACGGAGTATCATTGATACTCAGTATCAGACTAAATGAAATGTGAAGCATCTTGCACTTGGTTCGTTCTCAATAATACCTACTAGAACTGTTTCAGAGTTAGCTTAATATCTCAGAGACTTTTAAACCAGGCTCTGACACCCAACCAGCTTGCCATGACTCCATGCCTTTCACCTAGCCTCTTTGCACACCAGTTTCCTGTTGGTAAAAGGGAGTACAAACACCTGCCCTACCTATCTTATCAGGTTGTTATAAAGATAACGTGTATGAGTGTATCAGTGTTTTTTGTTTTTTGTGTTTTAATTCGAAATGCCATGCAAACTTATTGTGGCATTAGTGGCCACCGGGTGGCAGTGGGAAGAATGGGCTTGGGTTATGGCCCACGGCCGCCAGATGGTGCTGGCATTCAGCAGATAATACCCTGGCTTTGCTGGGAAACTGCAAGAGAGCCAAAAGGCTCTTGGAGATGGCCAGTGCAACCCCTCATCTACAGATGAAAGAAATAAGACCAGGGGAGGGTGTGGGGAGGATGTCACACAGCAGTGGGTGCTGAAGCCCTGCTTTCCTGACCTTAGTGTGATCAGGGCTAAGGATGGCTCTTCTTCCTACACAGAATGATGCTCTCACTTTCTCTCCAGACTTAGACTTGCACTGGAGACCAAAGTTGTTTACTGTCTTCTTGTTCATGGATTTACCAAATTTTAAAAGCCTGAAAAATGTCCACAAATAGCATCTGTCTCTCTGGCTCTGTAGCACAGTGGTTAAAAACATGATTTTAGCATCAAACAGACCTCAATTTATATCTGTATAGCAGGCTCCTTACTGCAAAGTTAAGATAATTTCTACCTGATAGGGTCGGTGTGAAGTTAAGTGAGATAAAGCACGTGAAAATAAGAGGTAACATTACTTAGTGCGCACTCATTTAAGCAGTTTATGTGTATTTAATTCATCTAATTCTCACCATAACCTTAGGTAACTTTTATTATGTTCATTTTACAGAGGAAGAAACTGAAGCATAGATAGGTTGTAACTTGCCCACACTCAAAGCTGTAGGTGGAGGAGTCTGGATTTAAACCTGTCTTCAGAGCCCATGCCCTTACCCAGATGTATTACTAATTGTTTGGCAGAGAGTAAATGTCCAATAAATAACAGATATAGATCCACAGGGACCAAGCTGAAGATTCCAGCTTGAGGGACAAGGGTTTGGAATGAATGGCATAACCATGATGCACCTACACTTTGAGAGTGGAGAGAATAGCACACAGTTGGATGAAAAATGTTAAGTATCCAAGTTAATAAAACAAAGGTAACTAACAAAAACTTTTCTAAAGAATAAGTGAAACGCAGCAACTGGGCTTTAGACTTTAGACGCAGAGAGGATAGGATTTGACTTCTGATCCTGCCTCTGGCTAGACCTTAGGCAAGTTGTTTAACATCTTTGAGCATCAGTTCCCTCACCTAAAAATTGAAGCTAAAACTCTACCTTGCAGAATTACTGTGAGTATTAAAGCCACTGTGGTTAAAATGCACATTTTTTAAATGTACATAGTAGAGCAGACATTTGATTATTACAATTCTTATTATTCCACAAATATATATTGAGCAGACTGAAAGGGATTTAAGATGTTAAGATATTGTTCTTTCCCTCAAGGAACTTATATAGGGGAGGTGATGGATGTACATACCATTTGGTAGAAGGTGTCTTAGGAGAGCTGAAACACGTAGTGGGAATTAGAGGAGGGCAAGGTATTTTTCTGGTGGTGACAATTGGAGGTTTCATGGATATGATATTTAAGATTAGTCTTCAAGGACACAAAGAAGGTGAGAAGAATATTCCATAAACTTTATTAGCAAAGGTAAAGGTGCCAGAAAGAGCCTGTTTGTTTGGGGAATAGTAGGCAGTCCACAATAGAAATGTGAGTCAGGCTTGAGAGTATGGCAGCAGAACAGGAAGGGAATTTCTGGTTAGACTTGGCACATTAAACATATGCATTTGACTCTGTTCCTAAAATGACAGTAAAGTAATAACATATAAACCCATGAGGATTCCAGGAACAGGAGAAGAGACAATAGCTGATGGAAGATATCCCCCAAAATTTGGAAGATGACAAGTAGTTCGATGAGTATTAACTGACTAAGTAAAGACAATAAAGCTGCCTGAAAGACAGGCACAGGGTGGAGAAGCCTTCAAGAAGGAAGCCAGTTTGATATGAAAACCAAAACAAACAACAACAACAAACAAACAAAAAAAAAACACCAAACCTAGAAAAGTTTAGAAAATAGAGGCACCAGGTAACTCTGAAGCTAAAAGGATGGAGTTGGGCTAAAAACACAAGGAAGAGCTGAAAGTCTGATTCTTCTCTCCAGTCCTTGTAGCCAGATGACTTTTCCATCCCACGCAGCAAAATACAGGAGGTTCACTCTCTGGAGAGGCCAAAGGAGAGAGACTGTGGACTTGGGGAAGACACCAGGCAAAGCAAATGGAAGAGGTAAGGCACCATACTGAAAACAGGGGGATTAAGTAAAAGTCTCCATTCTTAACTTTTACCTTAAGTAAAAGTCTTCTCCACCTCTTTCCTTGTTAGGCTCCCACAATGCTGGAAGCCTGGCTTACACTCTAGAGGAAAGAGGTTGGGGAAGTGTCTGCTGGATAAACCGAGATGTGGTCCACCACTCAACCAGCCCAGTGCATACACAAAAAGATTTCAATGAGCTCAGGAGAAACAGTCAATTCAAGGAAAAGAAAAAAATTTTAACAGCATTATTTATATCCTCAGAGGGAAAGGAAACTATTGCACCCATGAAGCAAGATTGGGTCTATAGAAGAAAGAACCTTCAGAGATAAGAAAGGGCTTTTGGAAATAAAGATAGTTAATTTTTTTATTGTATATGTTTGGAAGAAAAAATTTTAGAAAATCTCCCAAAAGTAAAACAATAAAAGATTTTTTTCAAATAATAAGAGAAAAAAGACAAGAGCACTAGAGAATTATTCTAAAAGGCTCAATACTGGAACAGGAGTTCCAGAAAGAGGACACTGAGAAAAGTTTGGAACTGATTGCTAAAGAAATCATTTAAAAATTTTCCAGAACGGTATAAAAAATTATATTAATACACATCATTGTAATATTTCAGACATCAGAAATAAAAAGCAGATCCTTAAAGCTTCTAGAGAGAAAAATTGGGCCCCATATAGAGGACTGGGGTTCAGAATGCATCAGACTTCTCAAAAACAATGCTGAATGGGCAGGAGGGATTTTACTGGGGTGATGAAAATTTTCTAAAACTGGTTTGTGGTGATGATTTTTCAACTTGGTATATTTAGTGAAAAATCATTAAACTGTACATTTGAAACGGGAGAATTTTATAAATCCAATAATATATCTCAATAATGTGAAATTTTTCATAAACTAAAAAACTATGGAATTAATATATAAAACATTTCAAATACAAAAATGTATAAGCATATTACAAAACAGCCAATTATAAAATCCATGTATAAATTTTAATCATATCATTCAAATAAATTAGAAAGCAAAACAAGAACAAATAAAAGCACTGCTGAATGGAAGCTAGAAGATCATCAAGCAATTTCTTTTCCAAATTCTGAAAGAAAATTATTTTATGTCTACAATTCTCTAGCCAGTCTAACTGTTAATAAAACATGAACGAAGTTACTTGCAGACGTGCCAAGTTTCAAAAAAATGCATCTCTGTCGTACCCATTCTCATAAAGCTACTAAAGGATATTATGAGGAATAAACCAAGAAAGAAGACATGGGACCCAAGGAAAGAGGAGAATCTAATATGGGAGAAAGACTAAAGAATTTTCCAGAAAGATGATGAAGGAAGCCCCAGGATGACAGTTGTGCAGCAACCCAGGAGAGCAACCAATCCAGACTAGAGCAGGAAAACCCCATGCCTCAGGCGTGAAGTTTTGAAGAAATTAATGGAACATATGTATGGATAACCTGATTTATTTGAGTATTATAGAGAGAGTTCTAGCCTATAAGAGAGTTCAGGGATGAATTAGCAATAAGTACATAGAAAACTAAGCACAGGGGGAAAAAGAAGTAATTATTAACTTTAGGGGGGAAAAATGTTATTTTAAAAAAGAAATGTACCAGAATCACACCAAAAAATAAAAATAAAAAATAAATGTAATCATATGTAGTTTATTATGTCAGTCAGCTGTGAGCAATATTTACATAGTCATAATCATGTAAATGCTGAATGGTGATTTAACTAAAAACCCCATGCTTCAACAATATTTAGGGAATGTGGGGTTTTGTGTGTGTGTGTGTGTGTGTGTGTGTGTGTGCATGTGCATGTGCGTGTGAGTGTGTGTGTGTGTTCAGGGAAAGGACCTGTAAGAAAGATGTATCCTCATCTTCCTACAGAAGTTGTCTTAGTTTGGATTTCCCCTGAGGCAGACCCTGAGACGAGGATTTGCCAGCAAGTCATTTATTTGGAAGTGCTGGGGACACTCATAGAGAAGTGGGAAAGTGACATAGGGAAGGGAAAACAAACAATAAAGAATGAGTGATTAGAACTTACTCCCACGAAAACTCTGAGAAATGGGGCAAAACACAGTCTCAGAATTATTCTGCCTGAGGGGCAGGGAGCTGAGGTATTCATACACCAATTCCTGAAAGTCACTGGTTGAGGACCGCTGAAGGAAGGGGGGATGGCATAGTCATTTCCTGGAACGTCAGCCTGTACATGTGAGGGCAGAGGCCCAAAGCCTTCAGGTACAGAGATGCAACCCTGGCAGTTAGAAGGGAGGAAGGATGCTTCATGGGAAGGTCTAAGGGACACAGGTGGGACACCAACAGCATCTGAGATAGAAGTCAATAGATAATGTCTAAAATAGAAAACTCTAAAATTACAACATAAGCATTTATTTCCATTAGAAAATCGAGGTAAACACTTGAAGAAATAGCAAGAAATGTTGAAAGCAATTAATTCTGAGAAGCAGAAATCAGAGGTGGGGAGACATGAAGCAGAGAGCAATTTGTTTTATACCTAGCAGGACTATTTGGCTTTTTAAACACTGTATTATGTATTAGTTTAATGAAAATGAAAATTATATTTACAAAAAAAATGAACAGGCAGTGCAAAGGAAGATGAGAAGATCTCAGGGTGGGACAACAGCTATGGAAGACCAGACCTGGCCTCAGGCTGGACTTCAGAACTGATCTTCTTTGGGGTTTCCAAGAGCATCAGGTGCTGGCGGAAGGCTGGCCATCTGTCATGAGGCACTTGTGGGCGGTCTGTGGATGACTCCTGTCTGGTCTAGGGGCCTGGGAGAATGATGCTGCCATTTACAGGCACCGCAAGAGCAGGCTGGGAGGAGAAGGTGGTGAAGTCACTTTGGAGCGTGTGGAGGTGGGGTACCTAGGAGCACACCTGAGGGAGAGGCCCAGTGGCAGCTCAGGAGAGGGATGAGGGTCTCGGGGAGTTTCTGGAAATTGTTCCCAGACAAATAATAGGAGAAGAGATGGGACTCAGTGGAGAGCGTTAGTGAGACAGTCAAGTGAGGGAATTCAGAGGCAGAATCATGACACATGTGAGGGGGAGACAGAGGAGACAATGAGAATATAAAAAGACTTGGCGATAGAAGTGTGAAGGGAAGTGTGAGGTCGGGGACCACATTTCAGGAGCAGCAGTCACCAGTGTTCCAGGCTGCTGTGCTGTCATCATGGAGGGTGAGATGTAGACAAAAGCCCTTGCCTTTAGCCTGCACTCAGATGGCAGAGAAATCTCTGCCTGAGAAGTCAGGGGACCTAACTTCTGGACTTCTTTTCACCTCCAACCCTGTGCGAATTACTTACCTCCCTGGACCTCAATTCCCACAACAGCGCAATTGGCCTGACAATCAGTCAGTTGTGTGTACTGGTACAGTTATACATGCTTGAGAAACAGAAATGTTTCCAGACTGCTTGGTAAAAAGCCATTTCCCTGAGTCCTTCAAATCTGCCCCCCCACCCCCTCCTTCCTGGTCCCCACTCTGGGACCACTCCCTTCCCCAGACCCTCCTCCACTAACTAAGGGAGGACGCCTCTAGCCCTCTCTTAGCTGTATGGCCTGCACCCATTCCAATCGGTGGGCCCCTAGGATATTGGTTGTTAAATATTTTGACTATCACCTCTGCTAATAATACCTTCCCTGCCCACCTGACAATGACCTGGTGAGGATCAAATGAAATAACAGATGTGAAAGGCCTTTGCAAATGCTCCGAGTGCTGTCATATATTGGGTAAAATATTGTTTAAACATCAAAATGCAAAAGTAGTGCTGCTGAGAGACACGGTCACAGAGGGCATGGACACAGAGCTGTGATGAATTGCAGGGCTGGAGATGGAGTGAGGGGGAGGGAAAGTGAGAGAGCGGCAGGGCAGAGAAGGGAGAGAAGAAAGGACAGGCTGAAACCAGGCTGATTGCACAGCCTCCCTCCCTAAGTATGGGGATGCTGTAAACAAGACGCAGGAAACCAGATCCAGCTCAGACCACGTGCTGGGTTTTTGCCCTTGCACCAGACTTCGTGTGTGTGTGTGTGTGTGTGTGTGTGTGTGTGTGTGTGTGTTGGGGATTGGAGAGAGGCAGGTGATATAAGTCCTTATGCGTATGTTCATGTAGCTTGACGTGGCCTGACATTGGTAAAAGCCCCAGGATGACAGGAACCCCAGATACTTTGGGGTTTGTGCCACCTCTGGATGTCTGGCATTCCCAGAGCCAAGCCCCACAGGTGGGGTCTTCCTATAAAATCAATCCCAGTAATCCTCTATACCCCCTAGGATCTCTACAGTCTACAAACATGCTCAAACCCCTTTCTTCATTCAATGTTCACAACTACTCTGCAAATTAGGTAATGTTATTCCTGTTTGATAGCTGAGGAAGCTGAGGCTCAGAGAAGTTAACTGACTTGTCAGAAATACGCAGAGAGCAAATGGCAAAGTCAGGACTTTGACCCAGGTTTGTGCTTGTTTCCTTCTTCAGACAGGACTTGCTGGAGGTCTTGTCTGAAAGGAGAACCTTCTTTTAAATTTCAGGTCCTCTGGGCTTCCCTGGTGGTGCAGTGGTTAAGAATCTGCCCGCCAATGCAGAGGACATGGGTTCGAGTCCCGGTCCAGGAAGATCCCACATGCCGCCCGTATGCAGCAACCAAGGCCCAACACAGCCAAAAATAGCAAAATAAATAATTTTTTTTTAAAAATTTAAAATTCAGGTCCTCCGACTCCAAGTCCAGTGCACATGGCAGTGACCCTCCTGGAACAACTACTGCTTCAGCTGGAGGAAGGACTCTCCAGGACGGTCCATGGGTAATTTTGTGCCTAACAATTTCAACATTGCCTTCGTCTCTCTCCCATCGTCCTGTCTTTTGTACTCATATGATCATGTGCTCCTCTGTTTAATAACCTTCATAGACCCCTGATTGCTTTCAGGATAAAATTTAAAGCCCTGCCATGGCCCTTCAAAACTCAGCCTGAGCATCTGGCCCAAAGGCTGCATACTCAAAAGCCCGTAGGAGCCAGGCAGTTTTGTTAAATAAGTGGGAGTCGCAGGCAGGTGCTGGGAGCAAGAGGGAGTGCTAGGGAATACGTGTCCACCCAGAGGAGGAAGCACCTTCTCAGCAAAGTCGGCCACACAGGGGCACAAGCCTAGGGTGACTTCAGCTGACCGTATGGTTTTTCAAGAAAAGCCAGAAGTCCAGAATTTTATGTGAAATCACTCAATTTTTAAAAGTTGGGCCCATTAAAAATACGTTTATATTGTACAGTTTACGAGTACATACTTTACTCGTGTCTTCAGTTGAATTTGAGGGTGGACTGCCATTTCGTGATCTCTATTTTGAGAAATCTGGTCCACACATTATTCCCCAAACATGCCATATATTGTTCAAGTCTCAGGACCTTTGCCCAAGCTGGTCCCTCCACCATTTCCTCACTCCCTTAATCTTGTGCCTTGGACAAATTCCTTCTTGTCTTTCAAGACCCATGTCAACTGTCACCTTTCTGCGACTGTTCATGACTCCCTCTTCCCCCCACCCCAACTCCAGGCAAAATTAACGGCTCACTCATCTGGTTCCCAGCATACTTCGTGCTAATGTCTAACAGTGTGTCTTATGCCCTCAACACGTGGGGGCTTCCGCGGCACGGGAGGGGTGTAGGTGTCCTCATTCCTTGGTCTCACTTTGGGACAAACTGCCTGCTTTAAATCCTGGCTCCACCCTAGGTCAAGTACTTAACCTTTCAAAGTCTCTATTTTCTCATTGGGTAAAATGGAAATAAAAGTAGTGCCTACCTCAGGATTATAGTGAGGAGATATATGCAAAGTGCCTTCTCTAGTCTTTGCAAAATAGTAAGTGCTTGCTTGTATTTTAGCCATTAAAAAAAAAAAATCCCCAAAGACTTGCTGAGTACCTACTGTATCGTGCACTAGGTTTGGGGTGGGGGACAGGGCACCCTCATTTCCGTACTCCTGTGGATGAAGTGCTTTATCTGACAGCGATTTTGGCAGAAAGACCTGAGTATGCCAAGCCCACCCCTTCCTCTCTCTCTCTCTTTTTTAAAATAAACTTATATATTTATTTATTCATTTATTTATTTTTGGCTGCATTGAATCTTCATCGCTGTGTGCAGGCTTCTCTAGCTGCAGAGAGCGGGGGCTACTCTTTGTTGCAGTGCATGGGCTTCTCATTGCAGTGGTTTCTCTTGTTGCGGAGCACAAGCTCTAGGCGCATGGGCTTCAGTAGTTGTGGCATGCAGGCTCAGTAGTTGTGGCTCGAGGACTCTAGAGCGCAGGCTCATTCGTTGTGGCACACGGGCTTAGTTGCTCCACAGCATGTGGGATCTTCCTGGACCAGGGCTCGAACCCGTGTCCCCTCATTGGCAGGCAGATTCTTAACCACTGCACCACCAGGGCAGGACACCTCCTCCAAGAGAAGGTTGCCGGAAGTGGCCCGTGGCAGCATCCAAGCTCTGGAGGGTGGGTGGCCACCCACTCAAGCCTCATCTTCCACCCCAAGCTTATCAAAGATAAAGCTGGTTTTTCTATCTGCGTGACTCGAGTTGTGAGGAGGAGCGTTGTTTACTAGGTCCTCCAACCAAATCCTGACGCTAGGGTTACAGAGGTGAAAGAGATACAGCCTTGGCTTTCATGCAGCTCATGGTGTAGTTTCTGTCTGACCGACAGTGGTAAAGGAATTCTCTGAGATAATGTGGTATGGGGCAAAGAGCATGGGTGTTGGAGTCACACACATCTGTTTGAATCCTAGTTCTGTCACTTATTAGCAGGGCAAGAGTCAAACAAGTTATTCTGGCTCTGGGTTTTGTCCTTGGTAATTTGGGGTCATTGCAAGGGTCAGGGCCTATTACAGGAAGGGTGGTTTTGCACATTCGCATGAGTACTCAAATTAAAATGTTGACATTATGCCCAATCATGTTGCCTCCCGCAGCTTTCTCTTTCTCAATAAATGGCAATCTATTTTTCCATTGCTCAGGTCAGAAATCTTAGAGTCATTCTTTGCTCCCACCCCATATCCTATCTATCAGCAAATTCTGTTGGCTTTACACAGTATATCTGGAATCTGACCACTTCTCACCTCCCCTGCCACCTCTCCCATCTGAGCTGCCATCGCCTCCCATCGTGGTCATTGTGGTAGCTTCCTCAATGCTCCTCTGCTTCCACTCTTCCCTCCTGTACTGTATTTTCAGCCCAGATGGAGCTCATTAAAAAGTAAGTCAAGTCATGCCCCTCCCCTGCTCGAAATCCTTCAAAGGCTTCCCCTGTCACTCAGAGGGAAAGCCAAAGTCCTTCCAGTGTCTGGCCCCCAGCTGCCTTTCTGATCCATCTCCTACTCTTTTCTATCCTGCACTCCCTGCTCCAGCCACCTCCGCGTTCCAGCCATACTGGCCCCTTGGCTGTTCCTGAGATATGCCAGGCAGGCTCCTGTCTCAAGCCTTTGCACTGTCTGTTCCCTCTACCTACGCTTCCCTCAGAGAGCCACACAGCTTGCTTACTCATCCCCTTCGAGTCTTTGTTCAAATGTCATTTTTTTCACTGAGGCTTTCTTATGTTTTTAATTGCAACACCCCTTCCCCTTCACCACCTTCCTCCCTTATCTTGTTTTATTTTTCTCCGTCGTTCAACTGGCATTCTTTCTAGGGCTGCCATGAAAGTTGTGTGGGTTGGATGCCTGGCCAAAGGACCAAGCGCAGACCCAGGCTCTGCTTGCCAAACTGTGTGCCCAGCCACCGGGTAGCCTCCGTCCAGGGGAGTGACCTTCTCCTAATTGCATGAAGATGCTGTATAAGTAAGTTGATACCCGAATATTATGTATTTCATTTCTTTTTTGTTTATCATTTGTCTACCTACCCTCCCTCATCAGAAGGGAAGCTCCACGAGGCAGAGATTTTTGTCTGTTTCCTTCACTGCTATATCCCCAGCTCGTATAAAGGTGCATGGCACACAGTAGGTGTTTAATAAATGTTGACTCAATGACTATGATGACTGTTCAACAAATTTCATTGGACTGAATTAAAAGTTGACACTAAAAATAAAAGACAGCCGTGCCTTTATTGAACTCTCTCTTCAAATCACTTCAGGATTCCCCCTGTCTAGAGGAGTGAATATTCTGAGCATCCATTACCACCTTTTAACCCATCCTCTTTGATCACTTTCTGCTGTGTCTAACAGAGTCTGGGTTTGTTGCCATCCAATACTGACTTCATTTCTTCTGCGTTCATCACACTCAGCCTTGCCAACTCCAGATTCCATTGTCTCATGTTTCCTGTCATTTGCTCCCAGGGAAGAACTGTCTGAAGGACAGGGCAGAGAAGATGGAACGGTGGCCAACAGCCATCCAGATCCGTGTATCCAACTGCCCGCTGCTTTCTACGTACCTGGAAGTCCCTCAGGTACCCCCCAAAGCAGCAAGTCCAAAATTGAACTCATTGGTTCCCTACCTTCACCCTCCCATAAACCTGCTCTTCCCACTTCAACTGGTGGCCATAGCAGTTCCCATGCCAGAAACCTAGGACTCCCCCTCACTACCTCTCACTCTTTTACCCCCACATGCAATCAGTCTTCTAAAAATTTTTTCAAAAAGATACCCCCTTTCGGGACTTCCCTGGTGGTCCAATGGTTAAGACTTCACCTTCCAATGCTGGGCGTGCGGGTTCAGTCCCTGGTTGGGGAGCTAAGACCCCACATGCCCCGCGGCCAAAAAACCGAAACACATAAAACAGAAGCAATATTGTAACAAATTCAATAAAGACTTTAAAAAAAATGGTCCTCATTAAAAAAAAAAAAAGCTACCCCCTTTCACTGCTTTAGTTCGGTTCCTCATTGTCTCACTTGTTCTCTATCACAGCAGCCTCCCAACCCTTTCTCCACTGCCATCACCCCAGTTCACCCTACAGCCAGAGTGGTCTTTCCTAAAAGTGTATCTGACTCTGTGACTCCCTCTGAGAACCCTTCAAGGGTCCCTCGTGACTAGAGGGTGCTATTTAAGCTTTCAGACCCCACATGGTCCAGCCCCACCTGCCCCTCCAACCTCAAAGCCCACTCCTTCCTGCTCTTATACTTTTTCCTCCTGTAAACATGAGCTACATGTTGTTCCCAGGACATGCCGTGTGATCTCACGCCTCCATGCTCTGTAGATGTGCTTCCCTCTGCCCATAATGCTTTCCCCCACCTTCTCTCCCAGGCAAGCACCTCTTTCATCTACCATCTTAGAAAGTCATTTGGATGTAGTAGCATCAAATCCTGCTTTCTTGCTTACTAGTTATGTAAATTTAGGTCACTTTTAAAAACCCTCTGTCCCTCTGTTTTCTCTTCTGTAAAAGGAGAATAATGACAGAGCCCACCTCATTAAGTTTTTCTAGTCATTAAGGGAGTTAATTGATGGAAGGCTCTAGCAATGTGTCTGGAACATGGTAAACAATAAATGTTTGCTGGTTTTTAATTATCTAATCAAGCCTCAAATAAATCACCTCTTCTCTCTTCGATGCCATTTCTGCACCTTGTTCAAATGTCTGTCATGCACTTACCTCAGTATGAGATGACTGGTTTACTCGTCTGTCCCTCAGACTGGACTCACAGGACTGGGGGCTCTTTAGGGCCAGTCTTTAAATGAGGGCTCAGTAAGTATTGATTCCATTTAAATGACCGAATGAAATAAAGACCAACCTTCAGTAAGATGTTCAGAAGGGCTACGCCAAGAGGGAATGCTGCAAACGCTTTTCTTCCGGTTCGTGGCTCTGGAGCAGTTTGTGTTCCAAGGTGGCCTGGCAGCCCCTCTGCCTTCATGGCCAATGCTTCCACACTGCCGCTGTCTTGCCCAGGGGAGCCTGGACGGGGGCCACCCTTGCATGCTCATGGTGGACAGGCAACATTCCAGAGCCTGGTGCTGACATCCCAGCTCACCGTCTACTGCTCTGTAGCACTAATAGGGGAGCTATGATGAACCTGCTTAGGAAGCGGAGGCAGGGCTGCGAGGGGGTCCTAGCGGGCAGCACACAGACAGCTACATGCCCCTGCAGCTTGATGTTCCCTTATCTCCAGGCTTGCCTGCCAGCCTCCCCAAAGACTTCCTTCAGTCATTCTCACTCCCGTGGCACACGCCACCACTGAACACCAGTCAGGTGCCTCCTACCTCAGTGGTAAAGAACAGAGTGTTTTCAGGTTTTCACAGCCATTGAGAAATGTGGGCTGCATCTCTCTGTCTGAGTTCTTATGTGAACCACTGCCTTCCTCAGCCACATCTGGAATTTCCACAGCCACTGCTGAATATCTGTAAGAAACTCACTCCTAAACATTTGCTGACAGTTCTTCCCTTTGCAAGAGAAGCTCCCAGCACTGTGGCCCAGCCACTCCCATCTATGTCAGTCCCTCCCTCAGAAGCCGTCCTGGTCAGGGCCACTGTCACGTCTCACTGCGTGTGCTGAATGGGCTGCCCAGGGCACCAAAAGCCCATTTTTGAGACACAAAGAACCCACCACTTTGTTAGCATTTGCAGACCCTATTAGTCCCCATCTGTCTCGTATTTCTAATTAAGCATCAAAAACACCCTCTTCGGCCTGGCTGTTGAAGTGAAGGAGAGGGGCATACCCCGAACAACACTGGGTAGAGAAGGAAGTGAGCAGTTTGAGTTTGCCAAGTACTTTACGGACAGTAATGCAATAAAGAAGTCAGAAACTACCCATACGTGTGCGTGTGTGCATGTCCTGCTTTATACAGACAGAAGCAGATTTGGGATTAGAACAGATGACAACTCAGTTAAATTACCCTTAGCTTGGTTCACTGGAACGGCTCGGGAAGGAGGCTGCTTCCCATCTTCTTCCTGGAGCTCTTTCTCTGGTTGACCTCTTCCCACGTCCCTCCTTTCTGGCCCCTGTTTCTTTCTGAGAGCCCTAATTCTTTCTCCAAAACTTCATCCTCAGCCCTGGCTGTTCCCTGCCCACCTCACCTTCCACCTTAGCCTGCCTTTCCCTGGGGCTCGTTTCTTTCCTTGATTCCTTCATCCACCACCTCCTGGCTAGCTCTGCCCCTCTTCTTTCTGTGCTCTCTCTCCCCTGTCTCTTAGCGATGCCTTAGTTTGCCCTCCTCTTCCTGTGGTTTCTAGCACTACCCCGCCAGCTTTAAGTTCCACAGACAGCAGAATCTACGAGAGAAATGGTCCCTGCTCAAGAACCTTCTACTCACAGAGCTCTGTGCCCTTTTGGGGAGACTGCCTGAGGATGGTAAAGCAAATCCCCCATCGTGCAGGACAATTAGCTGCCATGGACTAGAGCCATTGAACCGCTGCCCATGTGTGGGAAGCTCCTGGCTACAAAAGCCCCATTCATGATAATACATTTTACAGACACCCCAGAGGGCTATGAGAACCTCTACCCAGACATCCCACTCCACAGGAGACAGAATCCCTGTCAGCTCAAAAGAAACAGATTTCATTCCCTCACATGAACCATAAATTGGGAGTATCTCTTACGCAAATGAGCTTTCTGAAGCCTCTCTAGAACAGACCTCCTTATTCCGTGAGGGCCAGAAGGGGTAACCTTAGGAAAAGTATGTTCCAGCTTCCTCCTGTGCCTAATTACCGAGCTCTTTTCTTTCTAATCATCTTTATTTTAATGTAAGAGTATGGTAAATGTCAGAATGTCATGAGACGAATGAATGATCAAATTTATTTTTGCAGGGATAAAAAATGGGACCTGAAATACTTATTTCAGTCAGGTGTTCTGAAAATGATTAAATAAGAGGAATAAGAGGAGGATCTAATGTAAAATACAGCTCAAGAGACCTAGTGCCACCGATTCAACCTGCTTATTACACTGTATGATATGAATAATTTATCACGTATTACCCTGCATTAAGTACTGTTGAGGATTCATCTGCGGTTTATTTGCAGACCACATTAACCTCTACCTGCCTCAATCTGTGTTTCCTTGTGGAAAATCTCTGCTGCTCTAGTACACACATTAGCAAGGGCTGGACAGCAGTCACTAGCCTAATTAACTAGCCCTCTCTGGGGAATTTGGGAATATAAAGTACCCATGTCACCTGCTTCTGGGGCGTTTTTCTCCTCCTAACTTTCAAGTCCTCCCACTCTTGGGCTGTCCCCCTCCTACTGTCGTGTCATTTCCATTTCACTTATTACGTACCCTTTCATTCCTATGACATACACACTAGTCCAGGCCCTTGCTTCTCGTGCTGGACTCAGAGCCAAAGCCTCCCTACCGACCCCCCTGGCCAGCCCCACCCTCCAGGCTATCCTACATCTGACCAAGGTTCCTAAAATCTGATTTTCACCTCCGCTTTTCTGGGCTTAGAAGCCTTCAGTGGAGAGTCCCGCTCAAGGACACAGACCTGCCTCCTTCACCCAGCACCCAAGGCCTTCTTGGATCTGGAACCACCATCTTTCCAACCTCATCTCCTTCTCCTTTCCAGACACCCACCTTTTTGACAGACCAAAGCCTTACACCTCTCAGAGCAGCCAGGCTCTCTCCTACCTCCATCTTTGCCCTGCCCTCCTCCCCAGAGGAGATGCACCCCCTGCATCCAACCCACCTGAAATCTCGACTGGGCCGCAAGCTCATCCCTCATGGCTCCAGACCACTCTAGGCTTCTGCTCTCAGCCGGCCCTCATGCAGGTACCTCATTGAGCACCCTCGGAATGGGGACTCTAGGCTTTCTGCCTGGAGACACTTGGAAACTGCAATCTGCTTGGAAGCAAGAACGGAGGACTTGTCTCCAAGGTGTGGTGGGCATTCGGCTGTTTCTTTACAGATCAATTAACATAGCAACTTTTCTAAAGGGGCTTGAATTAACACTTTGCAGAAGTTGATTTACATCAACGGCCCATGTCAAAACATGTTATTTTTATTTAGTGTTTTTTGGGGGACTGACTGATAAAGAGAAGAGCAAAATATACCTCTCCAAGCCACACTCCTTGACACTGTAATGTCCTTGAGCTATTAAAGGAAGTGTAAGAGGCAAACTCACAAACAAATCTTTGGTATAGAAAAACACAATTTACAAAGTGTACCTAGTAGCTGTCAGAATTACTCACAAAACGGTATGACCCCAACTTTTGGAACCATTTATTTGCCTCATTTTCTGCCATCTTATTTGGTTTTCCAGATGTCTTAGAAGGTGTTTCCTGCTCCTTCCCAATGCAGGAACCCTCTGGGACAGGAAGGCAAGCTCACAAGGAACACACAACCTGTCTGCTCCTTCCATGTCCCCTGATGAACCTGCTCCAGGGCCTCTAGGGCCTCCACCTCTGTATTCCCCCTACCCAGCTGACTTTACAGGGCCACCCTCCTGTTTGCTTCCTTTACTCCCACTGGAGACAATCGCAGACTTATCTTATACTTAAGGATCTCAACAGCATTTTTCCTTTCTCCATTTTCCAGCTGGGTCTCTTATCTCAAATCCCTTACAGAAGGAGATAAGCAATGAACAACCGGGAGAATGAAGTCCCTTGCACATCCTTGCCGTTGTAATAATATCAGTAAGGCCCATTACTAGCCCTTCATGAACCTTGTCTCACATCAGCTCTGAGGTTCAGGGGGTAATGTGACCCACCCAGGTTATGCAGCTGTTGGCGTACCACCCTTTCTCCAGGACTTTTAGGTCACCTTGGAGGACCCCGTGTTTCTGACTGAGCCAGGCTGAAAGCTGAAGTTTACACACTCCCACTGTAAGTGACTCTCACCAGTACTGACCTACATACCTGCCTGAAGGACAGAACAGGGACAGGTTTGTGAGCCCAAACAGGATGGGTGGCGGCTTTCAAGTAGTTCCTCTCCATGGTGAGTAGCTCATCTTCTATGCAAGGGAATGCATTGGAGAACTGCTTTGCAGTCCTCCCCTCGCATGGAGGCCTCATCAGCTTCCTAGTCACACGGGTTACTGCCCCATTCACTTCCTGCCCAGACTCATTTCCAGCTGCAGCCTCAGCCCACAGGCCCAGCAGGCACCTGGGAAACAGCTGCAGGTGACCCAGATAGTTTGTGTCAAGGCCAGCCCAGCCCAGCCTGCAAGGAGCAATTCATGGAACCCAAAGCTCTCGCCAGGAGAAACAGTCCCAGGAGCTCTCACCAGCTGGTCAGGGAGGTAGAGGCATGCGGTCAGCTGCCCTAGGGCCACCCTTTGGGTCTAGGAGACAGTCAGTCCCAGGACTGCAGCAACGAGACAGACCCAGAGACGTGCCATCTCTGGGGTGGGTGGTGAATCAATCTGCACTTGGATGGGGCCACTAGTTCACATGCGGCACCCTGGCCTCACTGCTCAGCAACTTAATTCAGCATCTGAACAATCAGAATCATACATAGACTAAGAAGAATTATTCACCATCAAGGAAGCAAATTGGAGTAATCCAGAAATCTTAATGAATTCTCTGCACTGGAAGAAAGGATTAAAATCTAAGCAAGGTAGAGGACTGCAATAGGAAAAAAACCCTCAAGTGTTGCAAGAGAAACTATAATTAAAACAGCAAATTGCAATTTTGAGGTGAGGAGAGGTTAGATGAGTGTAAAGACCAAGGGACATCCACTGAAGCAACTGACAGAAATGATTCCCAGGGATGTTTTGGGGAGAAAAATCCATCTGGAAACAGAGAAAAGGAAGTGAAACAAGAATTTGCTGCATTATTTAAAGCTTTCCGTGGTGGGGGTAGGGTAGGGGACATTCAGGAGAGAGGAGGTTAAGAGAGAAGAGAATGGAATTGCTCTACCAAAGGGGATTAAAAGAATCACAAGGGCTTTTTAAAATGACTCAAGCCAAAAAAAAAAA
>NW_006796752.1:3917321-3924091 GCF_000442215.2 Lipotes vexillifer | reverse complement strand
TTTTTTTTTTTTTTTTTTTTTTTTTTTTGGCTGCGTTGGGTCTTTTTTTTGCTGAGCACAGGCTTTCTCTAGTTGCGGACAGCGGGAGCCACTCTTCATTGTGGTGCATGGGCCCCTCATTGCAGTGGCTTCTCTTGTTGCGGAGCACGGGCTCTAGGCTGCATGGGCTTCAGTAGTTGTGGCTCGCGGGCTCTAGAGCGCAGGCTCAGTAGTTGTGGTGCACAGGCTTAGTTGCTCTGCGGCATGTGGGATCTTCCCAGACCAGGGATGGAACCCGTGTCCCCTGCATTGGCAGGCGGATTTTTAGCCACTGCGCCACCAGGGAAGTCCCCTTAGTTCATTTTTTAAATCTGCTTAACAGGAAAAATGAAGGAGAGATATTTGTATGCTTGGGGAGTGATGGAGTCCTTGAAAATGCAGTTCTATAGAGCACTGACAAAACCAAACGCATGACAGAGAATATGTGTCCTGGGATAGGACAGAGCTGGCAGGGAAATCAGACTCCATGGCGGGGCAATCTGCTTATGTAAAAATACCTGACATTCCCTCCCTTGAATATTTGGCTTCCCAAATATGTGACTCCTTCATGGAAGTCTCCACATCATGTCCAGAAATTGGCAAAGTCTAAAGATACTCTTGTAACATATCACATTGGAATTAGGAGGCCTGGGTTTGAATCTTAGTGCCATCACTTACCAGCTTTGTGACCTTGGATCAGTTACTTAACCTCTCTGAGTTTCATCACTTTACAGGACTGTGGTGAGGACTAAATGGGATTAAATACGAGCAAGTACCTGTCATAGTGTTGGGTCCATGGTAGGCTATCAGTGAAGGTTCATTGAATCTAAGTCCTCCACCTCTTGTCAATTTCTTTGGTCCAAAGGACCTTCTTTGTTGAGTCCTGTCCTTGGAACACACTGCTTCCATTTCAGAGCTCATTAGAAAACACATAGGCCTAGAATCCCGGGGGAGGTACCAGTCACTCCAGGCCCCAGCAAAGTCTTCACATCCTCTCTCATCTAAATGTCGACATGCACAGTAGTCCGCCCTGTTGGTCCAGCAGACCACTGCACACAGCCCCTCACACTCAAGCCCACCTCTATGCTTTACCACACTGAGGCTCTCTCTTCAGCCCAGCTCTTTCCCCTCAGTCTTTTCCAGCTCCTTCCCAGAGGCAACCCCCCACACCATGTGAGATGTCTGTACATCCTGGGGCCCAGACTCACCCTGAGGGAGCCCAGCATGTGGGATTGATGCCCTGGTCCTTCCCTGTGAGAGAGGCTGTGGGGAGAAGAGAGAGGGAGAACAGTTGCGAAACAAACCAGATTTCTAAGCAGAGATGATGGGACTTAGGCCCTGGGGCAGCAGTGGGATTGTTGAGACAGTCTGGGGAGGGTGTCAGCAGGACCCCTTGATGAACTAGCTCTGGGTCAGGAGGATGAGAGGGGAGTCTAAATAGACCCACATACCCCCTTGGCCAGCGACACAAGGTCTCTCTCTCCAGGGCTGGCAGTGGAGGATGATTTCCCAGATACTACCTGGGCTGTGCCCTGCAGCTGTTGGCCACATTACCCTGCCTGTTTTTAAATAGCTGCACCGGATTTTTCATTCTTCTTTAACAAGGACCTGAGACCTCCAGCTTGTGCTTGGCTGTGGAAGACGAGGCTCCTCCTGAGGCTGTTCTCCCCACCCTGAGGCTGGCCTACCTTGCTGTGGCTCTAAGGATCACGTCCAGAGGGCCTTTTAGTGCTCACCCTGTGCTCCCGAGCTCGAAGCTAACTACATTCCTGGGGGCAGCAAAGAGGAAATTAAACATCCCTTGTTTTCATCACTTCCCAATGTGTGATGAGAATGGGATATAGTCACCAGGCCCAGGACTCTCCAGTTTGCATTTGCCCCATGAGGCCCACCCAGCATCATTGTGCAGCTCTGGAAGAAGAGAAGTCTGCTCCCTGGGGGATGGGAGAGGACTGTTCAAACTTCTACCTTACCAACACTTTGGTGGCAGAGGTGGACACCAACCATCACCGGTAACCCTTGCCTGATATACCCACCTCCCCCTGGCTGTCTGGTCCAGATGGAGTAGTTTGGAAACTGCACAAATCAAATGAGTCAATTACGAGACTGTGACTTGGAGCAAATCACTGATCATCTCTGAGCCTCAGTGTCTGCTCTAGAGCGCAGGCTCAGTAGTTGTGGTGCACAGGCTTAGTTGCTCTGCGGCATGTGGGATCTTCCCAGACCAGGGATGGAACCCGTGTCCCCTGCATTGGCAGGCGGATTTTTAGCCACTGCGCCACCAGGGAAGTCCCCTTAGTTCATTTTTTAAATCTGCTTAACAGGAAAAATGAAGGAGAGATATTTGTATGCTTGGGGAGTGATGGAGTCCTTGAAAATGCAGTTCTATAGAGCACTGACAAAACCAAACGCATGACAGAGAATATGTGTCCTGGGATAGGACAGAGCTGGCAGGGAAATCAGACTCCATGGCGGGGCAATCTGCTTATGTAAAAATACCTGACATTCCCTCCCTTGAATATTTGGCTTCCCAAATATGTGACTCCTTCATGGAAGTCTCCACATCATGTCCAGAAATTGGCAAAGTCTAAAGATACTCTTGTAACATATCACATTGGAATTAGGAGGCCTGGGTTTGAATCTTAGTGCCATCACTTACCAGCTTTGTGACCTTGGATCAGTTACTTAACCTCTCTGAGTTTCATCACTTTACAGGACTGTGGTGAGGACTAAATGGGATTAAATACGAGCAAGTACCTGTCATAGTGTTGGGTCCATGGTAGGCTATCAGTGAAGGTTCATTGAATCTAAGTCCTCCACCTCTTGTCAATTTCTTTGGTCCAAAGGACCTTCTTTGTTGAGTCCTGTCCTTGGAACACACTGCTTCCATTTCAGAGCTCATTAGAAAACACATAGGCCTAGAATCCCGGGGGAGGTACCAGTCACTCCAGGCCCCAGCAAAGTCTTCACATCCTCTCTCATCTAAATGTCGACATGCACAGTAGTCCGCCCTGTTGGTCCAGCAGACCACTGCACACAGCCCCTCACACTCAAGCCCACCTCTATGCTTTACCACACTGAGGCTCTCTCTTCAGCCCAGCTCTTTCCCCTCAGTCTTTTCCAGCTCCTTCCCAGAGGCAACCCCCCACACCATGTGAGATGTCTGTACATCCTGGGGCCCAGACTCACCCTGAGGGAGCCCAGCATGTGGGATTGATGCCCTGGTCCTTCCCTGTGAGAGAGGCTGTGGGGAGAAGAGAGAGGGAGAACAGTTGCGAAACAAACCAGATTTCTAAGCAGAGATGATGGGACTTAGGCCCTGGGGCAGCAGTGGGATTGTTGAGACAGTCTGGGGAGGGTGTCAGCAGGACCCCTTGATGAACTAGCTCTGGGTCAGGAGGATGAGAGGGGAGTCTAAATAGACCCACATACCCCCTTGGCCAGCGACACAAGGTCTCTCTCTCCAGGGCTGGCAGTGGAGGATGATTTCCCAGATACTACCTGGGCTGTGCCCTGCAGCTGTTGGCCACATTACCCTGCCTGTTTTTAAATAGCTGCACCGGATTTTTCATTCTTCTTTAACAAGGACCTGAGACCTCCAGCTTGTGCTTGGCTGTGGAAGACGAGGCTCCTCCTGAGGCTGTTCTCCCCACCCTGAGGCTGGCCTACCTTGCTGTGGCTCTAAGGATCACGTCCAGAGGGCCTTTTAGTGCTCACCCTGTGCTCCCGAGCTCGAAGCTAACTACATTCCTGGGGGCAGCAAAGAGGAAATTAAACATCCCTTGTTTTCATCACTTCCCAATGTGTGATGAGAATGGGATATAGTCACCAGGCCCAGGACTCTCCAGTTTGCATTTGCCCCATGAGGCCCACCCAGCATCATTGTGCAGCTCTGGAAGAAGAGAAGTCTGCTCCCTGGGGGATGGGAGAGGACTGTTCAAACTTCTACCTTACCAACACTTTGGTGGCAGAGGTGGACACCAACCATCACCGGTAACCCTTGCCTGATATACCCACCTCCCCCTGGCTGTCTGGTCCAGATGGAGTAGTTTGGAAACTGCACAAATCAAATGAGTCAATTACGAGACTGTGACTTGGAGCAAATCACTGATCATCTCTGAGCCTCAGTGTCTTCATCTGTAAAATAAGGACAATTATACATACCTCATGAGACTGTCAGTAGGATAAACTAGAATATGCAAGTGCAACCTTTTGGTAAACTATAAACCCCAAATAAGAGAACCTTAATAATTGAGTGCTGATCTGGCTTTTAAAAATGGTTTGTCAAAACCCTTTGGGAAGCCCACGATTTCTTAGGGCATGAGCCACCCACCTCCTTGCAAGGTCTGCAATAAACCTTTTTCTACTCCAAAAAATAATAATAATAAATAATAATAATAATAATTGAGTACTTACGCATAGCCCAGGAAGCATGTCAGCCCATACCACTTCAGGAGTCTTTCTTAAGCTCCTTGCCTAAGCCTACTTTGTACCCTAAGCTTACCTCTCTAATAGCACTATTCAACCTGTATTATAATTCTTGCTTTGCATATCAATCTCCTACAGTCTACTGACCACTCAGTTTCCTGGCCCACAGCAGGGGTCTCAGTACAAATTTGCTGAAGGAATAGGCTGAGGCCCTGGAAAGCGGGGCGTGAAGATATGGCCAGATACGGCCACCAGGGGGCAATCAAATCCTTCCCAAGCAGGTCAACTTGAGTCATTGTGGAGGCCCTTCTCAAAGGAAGAGAGAGAGCTCTTTAAGAATTGCTCTCTTGTGGGTAAAGGCCAGGGCCAAGCGCCTGGGCTACGAATTCTCTTTGTGTCTGACATCAGCTCTGTACAAAGACAGGACCATATCTACCATGGTGTTCAGAGTCCCTGTGTCTGTCCAGAGCCTGAGTGTCCAAGATGACCCTGGAGGAACCAGACTCTGCTGGGGGTGCGGGAACTGATGAGCTCTGCTGACAGGGTCCGAGGGCCAGTGTATGTGTTGCGTGCATGCATACATGCTAGTCCCTGAGTGATGTGTTTATGAGAGCTCTTGGCCCCTCCGTGGAGATCTGGCCACCCACCTACCCGCATAGGCAGCGTTGCAGAAAAGGACCAGACAGCACCGAGACCTGGGATGTAGGTCTGGTCCACCAACTGACCCACCCTCTGTGTGGCCTGAGCGAGTAGCTTCTCCTCACTGGGCCTCAGTTTCCTCACCTGAGAAATGACAACACCAGGCTAGGTGGCTAAGGGCCTTTCTAGCTCTGACCTTCATTCCCTGTGTCTCTGAGGTGAGGGCTGGTTCAAGTTGAAGGGCTCCAGGTAACCTTGAGGATTCTCAGACTGGGTTAGAACCTGAATCCTCAGGATGGGCCTCTCTGCTACCTCTGGTTTCCTATCAGGAAAATATCCAGACTCACTTCAGTGGTCACATACTGAATGCTGCCCTGGGCTCAGAGAGGAAGGCTTTCAAATACCTGTGGGGATGCTGTCACTTGCCTTTCTGTCTGTGGAGCTTTCCCAGGTGGGACACTGGCAGCAGGCAGAGCCTAGGGCCTCAGTCTCTTGGGGCCTCTTCTCTCTGGGACCCCACCCTCGCCCCCTCCTTTCACCTTCAGGCAGAACAGGCCAGACAGATGAGAATCTACCCAAGCACAGGCTGCTGTTGAAATAAAGGCAGAGATGTTTCTTTATAATTTTCCCCTTGAAATAAACCCAGACTTAAGAACAACAGAAACACGCAAAATGTGTTTTTAGTGGAACCCAGATGGAGGGCTGGAAGCCCAGCGGGCTGTCTCCGTTGAGGGTTCTTGCCTCTGGAATTCTATCCTCTCCCCCCATCCCCCCTCAGGAACACCCCCACCCCACCCCCAGCCCTCGTCCTGGGGCTCTCCAGCCTGGGGCCCGCTCCCTCAGGCCATCTCCTTGAGGCTGTTTCCAGGTGGGCAGAGGGCTCCCGCCATCCACCATCACCCTCTGGACAGAAGGCTGAGTCTGGCATCTAGAAAGATCTGTGGTTTTAGAGATTTGGGGGAGGGGAGTGGAGACCAGGACCAACTCAATCCAAACACCTGGATCTGCCGAAATACAACAAAGAGAGTGAGTTAAGACATCTGAAAAAAATACTCTGAGGAATTCCGCTCACCCACAGGGCCCACTGCTTCTCATTAACCAGCTCCAGTTCTCCATATTAACATATGCAAATGTAGCCCTGGGCTGGGGGACTGAGGATACAAAGGCAAGTCCTGACAACCCCCTTCCACCCCCAGATTGGTCAAAGAGTCCCCTGTGGGATGAAGAAATCTCACCAGTTCCATTTTGGTTTCGCTGAAGCAACAGTCTTGAGAGTTGTAGCCACAGGATGGTCATTCCTTGAGGGGAAACAGATGAGAGGAGTTACAAGGGAGAATTAGGGAAACTGATCCAGTAGAAGCCGCCTCTTTTATGAAGTGGTACTGGTCATTTTTCAACAAATATGCCTGGATGCCCACCACCTACCATGGACTGTACTGGGCTCTGGGGACATAGATATAAACCTATGTTGGGGGGTGGGAGTGGTCCCTGACCCTCAAAAGTGAAGTTTGGGCGAGAAATACAGACTTCCGAGTTAACAGCGTAGATGTGGTAGATGAGTTTCCTGGGGAGAGGAGTGGAGGACTGAGACCCGTTTTGTAGGAAGCGGGGAAATTTGGGCTTCCCAAACCATTCATAGTTTCCTGTTTCACTACCTCTTAAGGGCACTCCTGGCTACGCTCTTC
>NW_006796752.1:3887885-3917288 GCF_000442215.2 Lipotes vexillifer | reverse complement strand
CCTGTCTGTTTTTTCTGTAGGGTGATTAGAATTGAATAGCAGTAGTGAGGGTGGCATGAGGACTGGGACAGTGAGCCCCTAGTGCCCCAGCTCCTAACTCCCTGCCCAGCGCAGCGTGGGCCCTCAGTAGGGAGGCCCTCGGTAGAGTTTGTTGCCTGAATAAAGGAAGGAAGGAAGGAGGAACCAGGCTAGGGTTCCATTTGTCGGCTGGCTTCAGGCCTGTGCTGGGCCTCACTCCTGCTTTGAAAGGGGAGGGAGCGCGGGAGAATGAACGGGGGCCCTGCCAAGGCCCAGGGCCTGCGGGAAGGCTGGAGTCCTGTCTGAGCTTCGCTTCCCATTTTCAGCCGTGACTCTTGGACCGAGTGAGACCGTGTGCTCTCCCTGGGGACCTTCAGACCTGAGCCCTGCTCCATATGCATTGCGGAGCAGGCCAAGAGTGGAAGGAAGTGCCCAGACAGAGGGAGACAGAGTATTAAAATTCCACTGACAATACCACGGGAGGGAGTTTAGAGTTCCTAACTGACCGTAAGCCCTTTCTCCTGGCAGGTCTTGGAATACATCACTCTGGGCTCTCCCGGAGCAGCTGACACATCACAGTAACGCTCTGCCAGAAATCAGGGTCTGCTGATTGCAGCAGGGTCGGGAAGGCAAGCTGGGAGCAACTGAAATGGCCCCTGTCTCCTCCGACTTCGGAGACCCAGGGCAGGCGGCCGGCTCGATGGAGGCCCATCGACAGGCTGTCAAGGGCAGCGCTGTGACTCCCAGCCGAGCCCTGAGCCCAGAAGGTGGTTTGTTAACTGTCGGCCTCTGGGTGGAATTCTGTTCACCTGGTGAACAGAATAGAACTCGTTTTCTGTCAACTGAAAGCTCTGAGTGGCATGTTGCATGTGTGTCTTATTAATAAAAAGGAGAAAATGGAGTCATTATTACTGCATAATTGCAGTTCATTTGCTAGGCCTAATCTTTCATGCCCAGGTATGGGGGGGTGGGGCAGGGGGAGAAAATAGAAGGGGACCTTGATCTGAACCTCTCGGGAACCACCTGTGTAGGTGGCACCTCGGGAAAGACCGAATCGGTACCTTAGGAGCCCCAGAGCAGCAAGCGTGGGCAGCAAAATGCACACCTCTTTGCCTACCAGACTGCACCACAGCCCTGGCGCCAGCTCCGAAAGTCAGGTGACCATAAGCAAGGCCCTTCCCTCCTGGAGCTCTGTTTCTTTCTTTTTTTTTTTTTTTTCAGGAAATCAGTGCTCATATTCCTGCCCTGCTTGTCTCATAAGGTTGTCCTGAGAATTAAATGACAAATGACCTCCATCATGGATTCTTCCCTTCATTCATTCAGTCAACAGTCATCTGCCCAGGTATGTTTTGGGACAGACACTGTGCTGGGTAATTAGATGCAAAAAGGAATAAAATACAAACACTGCCTTCAAGGAGCCCACAGTCTAGTGGGGGCCACACAGAGAAAAAGATGAGATGTGGTATAATATAGGGGACCCTAGATGCATGTGGTGCTTTGGAAAGCCAGAGGAAGGGCATGCCACTCGCCTGGTATAGAGAGAGCTTTGGAACAGTGATGCTTACCTGTAAAAAGGCGAGCAGGGAAATTGGAAATATATCACACTATTTCCAAAATGGACATGCTCATGGTGTGTGTGACCTTGAAGGCAGACCTTGATGCTCCAGTCTGAATATAATGATTGATGTGCATTTTATGACCACGATTGCCCAGGGAGGCTGTAAAAAAAGGAGGACATGGGGTCAAGGGGACTTTTTGCCGGGCTGCTTTACCCCATGTGGAGGGCAGCACCCCCAACTGTCTCGAGTCATTTACACTCCCCCCAGGCTGCTACGGATAAAACCTTCTCAGACCAGAACCTCCACATGAGTAGGAGGCCCCAGGTGGGCCGTTAAAATGTGATCTCTTAGGCTTGTCAGAGAGGAGATTAAGAGGGGAGATTGACCAGTTTTAAGATGGCGGACCCCACACGGACACAGGCAGGAAGCCAGGCCAAGTGTATATAAATTGCTTCAGCCCTTAAAGATAAGAGCAGACCTAAGAACAGCGCTAAGTCAGAAGACACCCATACTTAGGAAGCATGCCCATCCTTATGCTATTGACATTTTCTGTAATTATTTTCTTTTTGGTCTCCTTTAATAGTAAATAAGGTTATTTTTTATTTTTATTGAGGTATAATTGACATATAACAATATATTCATTCCAGATGTACAACATAATGATTCAATATTTGTATATACTGTGAAATGATCACAATAAGTCTAGTTAACATCCATCACCTCATGGTTACAATTTTTTTTTCTTGTGATGAGAACTTTTAAGGTCTACTCTTAGCAAATTTCAAATATACAATACAGCATTGTTAACTGTAGTCACCATGCTGTATATTACATCCCATGACTTATTTATGTTATAACTGAAAGTTTGTACCTTTTGATCCCCTTCACCCAGTTCAGTTTTATTTTGTTTTATTCTTTGTTCACTTGTTTTTAGACTGTACATATATGTGAGATCATATAGTATTTATCTTTCTCTGTCTGACTTCACTTAGCATAATATCCTTACTTTTTCTTTTGGTGGCTGAATAATATTCCACGGTATATATGTACGTCACATTTTCTTTTTTTTTTTAACAAATGTATTTATTTATTTATTTTTATTTTTGGCTGTGTTGGGTCTTCGTTGCTGCACGTGGGCTTTCTCTAGTTGAGATGAGCAGGGGCTACTCTTCCTTGTGGTGCGCGGGCTTCTTACTGCGGTGGCTTCTCTTGTTGTGTAGCACGGGCTCTAGGCACGCTGGCTTCAATAGTTGTGGCACGCAGGCTCAGTAGTTGTGGCTCACGGGCTTAGTTGCTCAGCGGCATGTGGAATCTTCCCGGACCAGTGCTCGAACCCGTGTTCCCTGCATTGGCAGGTGGATTCTTAAACACTGTGCCACCAGGGAAGTCCCCACCACATTTTCTTTATCCATTCATCTATCAATGGACACTTAGGTTGTTTCTGTGTCTTGGCTATTATAAATAATGTTGCTATGAACATGGGGGTGCATTTATCCTTTTGAGTTAGTGTTTTTGTTTCCTTTGGGTAAATACCCAGAAGTGGAATTGCTGGATCATATGGTAGTTCTATTTTTAATTTTTTGAGAAACCTCCATACCGTTTTCAAAGTAAGGTTATTTTTTTAAGATGCCAGCCTGTCTCAGCTCTAAACTTGAAAGGAGTCATCTTATGCTCTTGGAAGCCAGAATGGTGGTGATAACAAAAATCAGAGGGAGAAACCCCTCATTCTATGCCAAGAAAGATGGTACTCAGGAGATCCAAGTTCACCCCACATTGTCAGCCACCCTCCCGGCTGGAGTTTCTCCTTCCAGGATTCTTCTGGGTCAAACTTTGGACGGTTTCTGTGCTTCTGTGTGTTTCTTTGCACAGAAAAGATATTTCACTTATAATGCCTGTAAGAAAATAGGACCAAGACTAAACACTGAGAGCTTCCCTCCTCCAACAGGAGGGAGAGGTCCCAGGAAAATGGGCTAGGACTCATGGCTGGTACTTTCATAACTTGCCGCTCTGTGGATGCTGGATCCTATTTATTGTCTGTCTTCCAGCACTGCCAGGGGTTCCCACACCAGCTGGTTATGCTGCCAGGGGTCTGCTGGAGAGCTGGGTGGGCGGGCAGGAGAAGACTCAGACAAGATGAGATCAGTTTCCCAGCTGAACTGGGGAGAAACGTTTATCCCTCACCTCTGGGCTTCTAATGAATTCCGATTCAAGCCACACAGGCCTAGGAATCGATAGTTTTAATCATTTCAAAAACTAGCCCCACTCTGGGTAAAATTACAATGCACAAGAAGCTCAATGGAGCTTAAAGGCCACAACCTCATTATCATTTCATTAGACTCACATTTCAGCAAGATGGAAAGAAATGTTCTCACACACCACCCCTCCCACGGCTCCCCTCACCTCCCTGGGTCCTGTGGAATAGCTCGGGAGGACAGCGATGGTTTACAACAGCTGTCAGCTACGAAGGCCACTGGCCACTCCCATCATGCACTCTGCCCACGGAGGAAGCTCGGCGCAGTCGCCGGAGACCTCAGCGCAAATGCCTCCCAAATCAAGTTTGCAATCCTGGGAAGTTTAGGAAAAACAACCCTGCTGTCAGTTTGGCTTCTCACAGCTGGAGGGGTCAAGTCATCAACACAATATAAACCCAGGCCAGCAGAACCTTGTCCTGCCCAGGACCCCAGACACCCTCTGGGAAGCAAAGGATTTGAAAATGTCTTAATGTTTTCCAGTTTGTTTATTTTCCAGTGTTTAATGATATTGTCCATGCAAGGAGCAAAAACTCAGTTCCTGCTAACAATTAAAGAGGCTTTCTAATTTAGGAGAAAATGTGATTTTAAAAGAGAGAGAGAAAGAACTTGCACAGGAAGTAAAAGCACGTAACTCACATTGTGAACATGCACGCAGAAAAGCCTTGAGTTGAGAAGACCCTGATTGGATGTGAGCACACGGGTGAAAGCTGTTGGGGAGACTGATCCAACCAGGGGGCCATTTCAGAGCAGGTCACAAACGTCTGCTCCTCTGCTTCACATCTGTCGTACCTTATCACACTGCCACTACCACCATACAGTTTCAAGACTGTGGCTTGTATTTGTGGCTCAAGTGTCCCCAGACCTCACCATCCCACAAGTCCACGTGGGTTCCCCTCAATGAAATGACCAGATTTCACTGCTGCTTGCTCTTGTCTGCCATAGGCTCACTCTGTGATTTGAGGGACCCCTTGGGAGTGTCCCACATGTGCTCATGAGCAGGACTGTTGTGGGGAGTGGATGCCATGTCTCACCAAAGCTTCTGTCTGCCGACCCTGTTTGCTCTCTGATGCCATGCAGACCACAGTCACCCCAGGGTGGGCCTTGCTGCCACCATGCCCACCTGGTGTCCTCTGTGCCCTGGAGCCTCATAGTGTCCTTTGCCCCTCCCCCATGCTGTCACACCCTGTCACCTAGACCCCAAACAGGACTGGTCTCCCTGAGATTCATAGGACCCTTTATGAAAATAGCCCCTTCGGCTTCCTTTGAGGCCTATCCTCCCACAGGACTCAGTGCTAGGTTAGCGGGTCAGGGGTGGTGATATGTACTTCCCTCCACTTCCCTTTATGTCCCCCATTGCTAAGAGAAACCTGTGCCCCACGCCTCCCCAAATCCAGCAGACACATCTGAATCCCACGGCTACAAACGGTTTTAGCTGAGGCTGGGAACCCTACTCCATATCCTCAGACCAGTTGTTCTCAACCTTGGCTGAACATTAAAATCACCTGGGGAGCTTTTTCAACTCCTATTGCCAAGGCCACACCCTAAAGCAAGAAATCAGAATCTCTGGGCATCAGTAATTTTTAAGTCTCCCTAGGTGATTCCAACATGCAGTCAAGATTGAGAGCCACTGCCTTGGAGGAAGAAAGAAATGGAGGGAGGGAGGGATTGTGGGAGGGAGGGCAAGGCCAAAACTGGGACCCCCTTTCCCTATGAGGGAAGGGAGCTGAAGCAAGCAGACCTAGTGCCACACCCCAGGACACACACTGAGAAAACCCAGTGATTCTTTCACCAAACCTGCCAGTGACTCGTGCTGCTGTTGTCAGTATCTCTTTCAGCTGAGTCAACGTATTAGGAAAGTCAAAGACAAGTGCAGCCTGGACCTGGTGGCATCTGAGGTATCTGCAGGGAGGACGCCTTATCCATGGCCGCGGTGGAGACAGACTCCCGCAATTGACAGGACATTGGGAAAGCCCTGTGTCAATTTCCAAACTTCCCAGGATGGCTGGCCATCAGCTCCAAGAATGGTGTGGCCAGGGACTGGCCTATGTTAGCTAGGTACACAAAGAGTTCATTCACTCATTCATTGGTTCACTCATTCATTCGTTCATTTGTCCATCTGCTCACTCACATCCACACATGTCAGAGCTGTGTGTAAGGGACCTCAGATATATGCAGCCCGGTGGTTCCCAGGCTTTGTTTTTAGCTGAGGAATGCTGGTTTAAGTGAAACCGTATGGAAGCATAAACAAATACAAGAGGAGTTGCTCTGGGTAAAGTAGGATAGGAGGCCCTGGACCGGCCCACTCATCTCCCTTCTCCTAAGGGGGCTTCACCAGATTCTCCTGTTTCAAGGAGAAACAGGGTTTGGAAACTTCTCATCTTATAAACTAGGACACTGAGGCACAGAGCAGGGTGGGGTCTTGCCCAGGGTCATACAGATTTCATGTAACAAGCTTTACTGTGCCAGGTTTGGGGAAATACAGAGCTGAGTAAGACACTGTCCTTGCAAAAGGAGAAGCTTACAGCATAGATCACTAACCTCAGATGCTGAAGCAAATGGCCAATTTAATCAAATGACCTGCCTCTCTCAGCTTTGTTTTCTGAAGAAAGCCCTTCCCAGGTTCCTTCCCAGCACATGGCTCTTGGAGAGAGCTGCAGTCTTGTCCTCCGGAGCGCACCAGGTGTAATTCATGTTCAGCTGGGATGCATACTGCCAGCCCTCTGACTGTCCTGGGTGTTTTCCTGGTTGTGAAATATTTTGGATATCGCACTGGTATTCCACCAGCAAAGTTCCCAAAGTGTAAGAATCAGAAAACATCATTAACTGATCAGCAATACCTGCCTTCTCACTGTTGTTATTTGACGCCAGATCTACTGAGATCTTCCAAAAAGTGGAGACCATTCTCTTCATGGGGTGACTTCCGCGGGGGACGTTCTGGGCACGGTCTTCCTGAAGGTGCCTTTTGGGTACAGGGTGGCCAGGCTGAATTCTGAGATGGATTGAAAGCCACATGTTGTCTCAGAGCAAAGCACGGGCCTGAGTTCAATCCCTAATCCTCCCACTCGCTAGCAGTGCTGTGTGTGTGCAGGACAGGCATTTCTCAAGTCCAAAGTTGTACGTGCAGTGAGTGCTGTCCCTCCCCAGGAAATGCCCTCAGCTGCAGGGAGCGGCCTTGCCTAAGTTATTCCCCTTCCCAGGGGTGCAATGACCCAGCCCCATTCCCTGGATGCGGGAACATTTCTGAAGGGTCGTCTAAGCTTCAGTGTGCCCCATGGGAGCGACTGAGGCCTCGTGGCAACTCCAATGCCATTCACCCTCTCCCTTTGCCCAGTCCTGTTTCCTTACAGGCCTTGCTCTGTGAACAGTCCCCAGTTAACCTCCTGCACACAGTCTTCCTCTCAGAGTCTATTTCCTGAAGACCCTGACCCTCAATGGCACATATCCACAAAATGAGGGCAATAACCCCTACCTCTAAAAGCTATTGTGAGCCTTAAGTGAGCTCATTGTTCACGTGAAGTTTCCTCTCTAACTCGGTGCCTGGAATATAGAGCGATTGATACATACTGTTCACTTTCTCCCCCTCTCTGTTCTTTCTTCCTCCAAGTGTTTACGGATTTTATAGTGAGTGTTCTCTCTCCTCTGAGGGATACATCTGGCTCTCTGTTCATTGGCCGAGCAGAAGTGATTGACACATTCCAAACCCAGTAAATGTCCAATCCCTTTTTGTGTTGAGGTATTCTACATAGCTGTGCTCACCTCTTATAAACACCACACACACACACACACACGGTATTAAAGAATTCTGCAATCTCAGAAGTTTTACAAACATCCAAGGCTTTATACCATTGCCACAACACACAAAGAATTGCTTGTGTAGAGACCCCTATGCCAAGTGAGACATCCCAGGAGGGAGGAATCATTTCCTGGTGGTATCATCAAGGAGGTCCTCATGAAGGAGATCACATTCATCATAGGTTTTGAAGGATGGATAGAAATTCAGCAGAGAGGGTGGGAGTGGCTTTCCAGACCAAGGGAATAATATCGCAGTCAACAGTGGAGTTGGGAAAACAAAGCATGTCTAGACAAGCCCTACAGTCTTGGCTGAAGACAGGGTTTTGTAGAGGACGATGAGGCGGAGGATCCAAAGCTGGGGAGACAGTTTGGGATCTGACTGGGTGGGTCTTGAAGGCCAAGCTGAGGCTGGAAGCAATGGGACTCCACAATTTTTGAGAACGAGGGAGAGCTTTAGGAAGCTCCGCCATGGAGTGGATTGAATGGAATGATATTAGAGGTCAGGAAACCAGTGTCGACGCTCTGGTAACTGACAGGGCTAGCGAAGACCCCTCACCTGACTGGGGCACTACTGGGCCAGGAGGGCTGGACTCCCAGGGCAAGAGCGCTGGCCACTTTTTCAGAGCACCACAACTATCAAACCCTTCATGGGCGACTGTGCAAGTACCCTTCTGTGCAAGTACCCCTGTGCAAGTACCCTTCAAGACACCTCAGAGAATAAACAACAAGAGAGCTCACTCCCCAACAATTGTTTGGAGAAGTGAAAGAGGAAACTGACCTCAATATAAGGGAGCCTGACACTGTTTCTCAGTGACCTTGTGCAGGAAAATTCTCTGAGCCTGCTGCCAGTCACCTCCTCTGTCCACACCTTGCCTCATAGGAATGTGGACACCAAAAGGGAGTCCCATGAATAAAACACCTAGAGAAACTTCTAGAAACAGGACAGACTCAGCCCTACTTCCCCACTCCCTTGCTGTAAGGCCTTGGGCACATCACTTAACACCTTTCCAGGCCTCAGTTTCCTCATCTATAAAATGGTCATAATAACTATCACCACCCATCTGTGGGACTTTTATGAGATCAAGTAGCCTAATAAACCTGAAGGTGTTTAAAGCTCTTTGGAAGCCGTGCTAAAGCAATGCAGGGTGTTGTGGTGATGCTGTTATGTAATTGTGTATTGCTATTGCAGCCGCCCCTGTAGCCTGTGCATCTCTTTTCTCTGAAGAGTCCAAATGCAGCTCATGGTGTCCTTTTTTCACAAATATTTCTCAAATGCTCGCTCTTGTTTAGATGTGGGCCTGAGACCAGAAGTCTCCACAGATACTGCCTACCTGAAAAGGACCTTGAGTCAGATCCTACGAGAGCCTGGCTGAGAGCAACTTGGAGCTGATTTCACCACCACTCAGCGGGAAGCTGATGGTGTCGTGGTCAGAGAAAAGCAGGTGACTCAAGGTGGAACTTCCTGAACACAGAGGAACTGTGATCAGTCATCTCTCCAATTCCATCTCCTTGGTTGCATTGATCCAGATCCCAGCCCCTCCCCTCCCAGACTACCTTCTGATCCCACTGCCTAGAAATATAACAGTGGGGCCAGCATGATTCACCAACCATGTGACCTCATTTTCCTCATCTGTAAAATGGGTCTAATAATCTCTGAGCTGCCTGCCTTATAGGGCTGATATGAGGAGGGCCCCAAGGGCCAAGGATGCAAGAATGCTTGATGACTCTAAGGTGTCGCACCAAGGTAAAGGGCTGTTTGAGAGGACCTTTCAAAGGTATGTTTCAAGATGGTTTCCTGCCCAGGGAAGGGGAGGGAGAGGATGGCTGGCGGCCGATCTGCCGTGGCTATAAGAGAAGTCATAGGGGAATCCCAGGATGCCGGTTCCCTCCAGACCCGAAGTTCCAAAGCTGGATAGAAA
This sequence comes from Lipotes vexillifer, assembly GCF_000442215.2. Classification (NCBI taxonomy): domain Eukaryota; kingdom Metazoa; phylum Chordata; class Mammalia; order Artiodactyla; family Lipotidae; genus Lipotes; species Lipotes vexillifer. Next base: position 3,907,748 of record NW_006796752.1, on the reverse strand, counting down.
GCATTTCTTGAACATGGATATTCGAGAGAACAGCTCTTAGTGTTCTGATACAAAGCATCCCCCTTCAAAAAGATCTAACAGCCCCCAAAACCACAAGACCAGGACAGTGGGGGAGTCATCATCTTCCCTCAGCCCATGGCTTGGCTGTTGCCCTCTTCCTAAGTGTCTCTGGATTCTCTGGACAGCGGCATGGGCTGGCCTGGGACAGTGACACCCACCCAGACCACAAAGGAACATGGCTGGAGAAGGCAGAATCCCTCTAATTATGAGAGGTTAGAGCTGAGATACCAGGAGGCTGCAAGTCCCCTTCCCAGGGGTCCTGGCCTGAATGGAAAGAAGGAGAAGACCCCGTCCCCCAGGGCAGCAGGCATCCAGCAGGAACAAGGGCAAGGCCAGGGGTGGGCCCACTTGCCATGTCTGGCTTGACTCCCCCGCTTACAGGTTGGGTGAGTAGAGAGGAAATAGGTTAGAGTTCTCCAGAAGTAGCCTAGGAATAACCCACAGCATCATAGCCCTCTGGGGTTTCCCTCATGGGGGCTGGGACAGGGGTGATGAACTGCAGAGTCCCTGAAGCAAGGACAAGTTCTCCACATGCACGGAGAAGGTTTAGATCATCAGAGACTCTGTCCCTGCCCCCCACTTTTAAGTGTTCCCCAGCCTGAAATGATGTCCTCACTCATCAGCCTGGGATTTGTGTCTTTCCTTTCATTTGACTTCTCCTATCCCTCCAACCAGATCCGGATCACACTCCCAGACCGTCTGCCAATGTGACTTAGAGTGACCCTCCATGTTGAGGGACGTCCATAGCCCTGCTCACCTTCCTTGGTTCAGGGGCCATGAGCACAGACTCTGGAACCAAACTGTCTGGGTTCAAATCCCAGGTCTACCGTTAACTAACCCTGTGACCTGGGACAGCTTACTTAACCCTTCTGGGCCTCCACTCTCCCCAGTATTTGGGGATCATAGCAGGACCCACCTCAGAGCCTTGCTGGAAGAATTAAATGTGTTAATATGTGCTCAGCATCGCATTTGCCACCCAATTAGCCCTAAATCTGTGTTGGCTCCTTTTGAAAATCCCCAACCATTGCCTTTTCAAAACTGGGCTTCAGATCTACTTTTGAAGGCCTTCCTGGACTGTTCCCTGCTCTGCTGCCTTCTCCACAGTTGCACTGTCCCTTGTCATGTTGGTTCTCTCCTTGCTTCCTGGACATAAAGTAGCTTATGTAAACTCATGGGACAAGCTAGCCAGCATTAATCCTTCCTAGGAAACCTCAGTCTTCCACCTGCCTGAGCTTGTGATCCTTCTCTACAAAGCCGTGCCCCTTTCATCTTTCAAAATTCTGCTCAAAACTTACATCCTTCGTGAACCATGGCACAGTGGGAGAAACATACGCTCTGGGTTTGAATCCCGGCTGAACCTGTACCGCTGTGTGACCCTGGGCAAGTTACCTAACCTCTCTTAGTTTCAATTTCCTGAAATGTCAAACGAGGTAAGTACCCCCCCACACAAGATGGAGAGGATAAAATGAAATAATGACCCCTAGATGCCTGGGGTAGTGCTGGTGCACAGTAAGTGCTCAGTGAATGTTTCCCTTCTATCCTCCCATCCTGCTCTGATAGCACAGTCTCCCCTCGGCACTCTAGCCCTTAACAATCTTTATAGCTACACTAGCCCCTCTATATATGTTCTTGGATTTTTTTTTTTTTTTTTTTTCGGTACGCGGGCCTCTCACTGTTGTGGCCTCTCCTGTTGCGGAGCACAGGCTCCGGACGTGCAGGCCATGGCTCACTGGCCCAGCCGCTCTGCGGGATCTTCCCGGACCAGGGCGCGAACCCATGTCCCCTGCATCGGCAGGCAGACTCTGAACCACTGCACCACCAGGGAAGCCCTGTTCTTGGATATCTTTATCATGCATTGGTTACTCTTTCATTCATTTGACATTTATTGGGCATTTACTATTTGTCTGATGTTGTGCGAGGCCCTGGGGATGACTATGACCAAATCCTTGTCCTGAGAAACTCACAGAAAATTAAGAGGGTCAAATATATGTGCAGATGATACTAGGGTCTTGTGGTAAGTGTCATAGCGGAGGCGTGTATACTAAGCACTTTAGATCACAGCCTGTGGAGTGACTAACACTGATTTTGGCAGTCAAGGGTCTTAAATCCAACTGGGTGAGCCCTGGCTGAGCCCATGCTGGGTGCCAGCATGGTTCTAGACATAGGGGATTCAGGATGAAGAAGACAGCACCTCTATCCTCAAGGAGTGCAGTGTCCAGCGGGGAAGACAGACAAGAGGACGTGAGGCTCATACCAGGTGGAGTGTGCCTGTGTGCCCAGGGTGCTGTCGTGCAAGGGGGGACAGCTAAGGATGGGGGGAAGGAAGGCTTCCTGGAGGAGGTGACATCTAAGACTTGAAGGACGAGTAGGAATTGGCTAAACAAAGGAGGGATGGAAGATCTGTCCAGGTTGAGGGAAACAGTGCAAGGTCCGGGAGGAGTTAGACCAGGTGGAGGGCTCTACCGGTAGTTCTGGATGGTTGGATGCATATGCACGGGGCTCTGAGCTTCTAGCAAGCTCTCCTTTGCTCCTCTGTCTCCCTGCAACATCCTTTCTCCAGTCAGACCCCTCAGTCCCAGCTCCAGGGCTGCCTCATCCCAGAGGCTTCAGCGCCTCTGCTGTCTGCCCTAGCTCGGGAGCCACGTGGCTCGGGCTCTTCCTAAGGGCTAGGGAAGCTGTGGAAGGAGAACGGGGAGGTGGGTTCTTAGGCTGAGCTGGAAAAAGGAAAGAATTCCCCCACCGCTGGCTTCCCACGCAAGGACACTGAGTGATGGCCAGAGTTGGCCTTGGTTGTGGTCAGTCTGTGGTAACAGCTGCTAGATATCAGGAAAGAACCTGCTTCCTCAGCTAAAGCCTCCCCACGTCCAGGCCCTCGGCTTCTGCCAAATCAGTGCCCGCTAATTTGGCCAAGGTGAAGTTCCCCTCCCTTTCCTGGTGTTTTGTCACCCAGCCAGCAGGCGGCAGGGACGCCCAGCGCACCCCACATCCACCGGGGCACAGGCATGCGGCCAGCACGCTGATTCCCACACCTGCACACTCACACACGCGTACATGTGAACTCACAGTACCCATGCTCACACACGGACTCTCACAATACTTAACTACACATCTGCTCATCCACACACACGCTCGCATGCCCTCGCACACCGGAAGGGCCTGACTTGCCTCTGTTCCGTAAGTTCCCTTTGAACAGGATCAGCCCCTTGGAAGGTTCTGGGCCTCCAGCCCAGGGATGTGAAGCCCTGGGCCAGAGAACCCCAGTATCTCTCACTGAGAGGGTACCAAAGGGTTAAGAGAGAACATTTCCAGGGAGTTTGCCTCTTAATCAACACAGTTAATTCTTTTCCTTTTACAAACATAAATTCTTGGCAGTCAGTAACCAAGAAAGAAAGGGGTAAGAAAAAAATCTTAACCCAACATTAGTCAAATCTTTGCCTCTTCCTTTCCCCCCGCCCCCCAAGTTAAAACCCAGGGGAATTCAAAGCAATGAGAGAAATCCCAGCCCGGATGGAATGTTTTTGCTAATATATGTCTGCAAGTTATTTAAATGTATGTTTAAGTGTGCATGTATGTGAGTGTGTGTGTGTGTGTGTGTGTGTGTGTGTGTGTGTGAGAGAGAGAGAGAGAGAGAGAGGGAGGGAAGGAATATGAGAGCAAGCAAGGATGGCTGATGGGGTGTGTGTGTGTGTGTGTGTGTGTGTGTGTGTGTGTGTGTGTGTGTGTAACTAGAGCAGACAGCAGAACAGAGGAGTCACCAGAGGCTTTGCCTGAGTCCCAGCTGTCCTCCAGTCCCGACTCTCCCGTCTAGACCTGATGCAGGACAAGGCCATTTCCTAGGACAGTCCTTGTCCTTCAACCTAGGGTGTCCTGGGACCATAGCCCCTGGCCCTGCCCCCGTCACACGAGCACCCCACACACACGCTGTGGTCCTGCCTGGACTGGAAATCTGGGCTGAGGCTCTGTTCCTGGCCTCTTGCTGTCTCCTCTCAGAGCTCTCCCATGATCTTCAGAACCCCCTGGTAGCTCCTCTCTGCTTTGACACTCACCTCTTCAGAATTCCCCTGGATGACAGGCCTGACCCTCGCCCACAGACTCCGCCTCAGCAAGGCTCCCCACCTCCACCCCCAGAAGCACTCCCAGCCAGGCTCAGGGTGCAGGGGCTTCGAGGACAACCCCTCGCCACCCACCCCCGACCTGCCCTAGCCCTCTCTCCTCTGCTCCCTCCTGAGCTGACTTTAATTCTTTTCATCTTTCCTCTGAAATCACTCCTCTGGCCCCGTATTCAGCTGTCTGGGTTCCAACTTCCTGATTTCCAGGGGGAGATTAAACAGCTTTCTCCATCTAAAGGCACTTTGGATGCCTGGGCCACCCCATGGGCTGGCCAGACCTCTCTCTGGCGAGGGGCCTGCTCTCACTCTTCTGAGCCCTGGCCCACCCTGAGTCCTAGGCCTTCTACAAGGAACTTCCCATGCCCCTAGCCTGCCCTGGCCCCCAGAGATTCCAGCCCTCCCATAGCTTCCCCTTCACACAGAGGCCCCTCAGCTTCTCCAGCCAGGCCCAGAGCCCAGAGTCCACAACCTCCTCTATCACCAGCTTTTGGAAAAGAAGAGGTGGGGGTAGGGACAGGGCAGTGCTCAGGGTCTGGAATCTGCAGAGAGAGCCCTCACTCTGCTTACCCCCCCCTCCCTTTCTCCTCTGGCTTCTCTATTCTTCCCACCCACTCTTGCCCTCAGAAGCCCTTTTTCTGAGAACATGGACATCCGTGGTCTCCCCTAGCTGACAAAGGGACAAGACTGATCAGCTTTCAACTCCCTGAGAGTGTGTCACCTACCCTGTTCGTTTTCTGGAGCCACCTCAATGTCTGGTGCTCAGCTGAGCCCTGGCTTGAGACAGAGCAAAACGGGGTTAGGGGCACGGCTGAGTGGGAGGGGCTGTTGCAGAGGAGGACAGAAAGAAAGAGAGTCCGAGGGAAAGTAAAATTGAGTTGTGAATTATGTGCCATTTGAGCCTGCCTGATATGTAGCTAGGGGATAGTGGTAAAGCTTAGATCTGACTTTTCAGCAAGGAAGAAATAGTTGCCTAGAAAGGAATCCCTGAGACGGAAAGAGGGAAAGAAGACATCCTATGGGAAGTATCCAGGAACGCCACCTTGTCAGAGCTTCAGTTTTCTTCTGAAATGATTTGGGGCCTTGGGACCCTCGCTTCCTAAGGCCTGAGATGCCAGGAAGACTCTTGGGTCCATATTGGTCTGTGGGCTTCAGAGAGTCCACAAATTCCCTGACATCATATGAAAAGTCTCGTAGGCGTGAACAGTACCATGAGGGGAGAACCTCCACGGCCTTCATCATGTCCTCAAAAGGGTATCTGACCCCCAAGAAGTTAACAACCACTGGATTAGAGGTTAACACGAAGGTGATACTTGAAGCCGGACAGAGTGACACAAAAGACAGGGCCAGCGTGGAGCTAGATGACCTCTGGCTGAACCAAGCAGAGAGTCAGGCCCAGGCAGTAATATGAGTCTCAGGAGCTGACCTGCACTTCTAGATGGGCAGGGAGGGGTTCCAGAGACGACCCGGGTGCCTGGAGACCCCATCTTAAAGCAGATTTCTGCCAGGTGAAATCCTATGGCTCACATGACACCTTCTCTGGACTCAGCTGTTTGCATCTGCTGGGAACTGGCAAGTACTAGCTGGTGAGATGGTACAGGTGACCCAAAGAATCCTAGGTCTTCATGGGAGCACCAGTGAAAAGTGCACAGAAGCACCTGAGCCCATAAGTTTCACCATGTGTACAAAGTTCATCTGTCTCAGAGTAAAACTAGTGTCCACTCTCCAAGGGGCTGTGTGTGTATCCAGCACCAAGTCAGAAGAATCAGAAAAAGAGAGGGGAAGGGCATCAATGCCAAGGAGACAATTTGGAGGTAACAACAGTTGTTTAGCAAAAATGTCCATTAGCCCAACCCCACGCTAGCCAGACTACGCACTAACTGAGCTGTTGGACCTCTCTGTGTCACGGTTCCCTCTTCTGTGAAATGATGAGGTTGGGCTGGAGGGCCTCTGAGGGTACCTTCAGTGCCACCATCTCAGGTTTTAAGAAATGCCTCCTCTGTCCCCTCCCTGGAAGTCTCGTTGCGGGAGCTGGGGATTATCCAAAAGCCAAGGGAGTTTTCCCACCCTGCCCCTGCCTGCCCTCCAAGATCACCCACCCAGGGCCTACACGTGGCGCCCTTGTCCCACAGTGTCACTTTCCTTAAAAAAGAGGCTGTGGGAACAAGAGGGGGTTCCTCTGTGGTTTTATTTCCTTGCCTGCTTGCCTTCTTGCTCAGATTGAGTGCATTCGGAGGACAGGAAGTGGGGAGGCTGGCTGGGACAGGTGAGCAAGGAACATCCTGAACCAGGGGTGTCAGCTGCTCTCCAGCCGGGAGGTGGGGGTGGCAGGCTGTGAACTCTCCCTGGGCCCTGGGAGGACAGACACACTGCCAATGCCGCACTAGCCAACCCCTCAAGCTTCCTTTCTAGAGCCTCATAGCTCTAGAATGCTTTCTTCTACCCAAGGCATGTCTGTGTGGTTTGTAAGCGTGTGTCTATAGCTATGTGTGTGTAAACATAGCTAGACGGATACGAATCAGGCTTTATGAGGTGGTGGCACCACTTCTGCCTGTGGCAGCCAAGCCGCTGCCAGGGCTTCCAAGAGGGCAGCTCCCCTGTCTCTCCCCACAGGTCTCCCCCGTCACATTCGCCTGTGACTCCTTTTCCCCGAATCCCCAGCATCAAGCTGTCATTGCCAACTCCTCCCTCATTTTTCCTCCCCACAGCCAGGCTGTTGCTATATCCTCACTTCTTCCTCCACAGCAACTCTGAAATCTGTTTCTTTCTTGGTGTCCGCCCCCTCCATCAGCATCCCCCTCTTGTGTCCCCGTTTTTTTTTTTTTTTTTTTTTTTTGCTTTTCACCCTCTCTGACTTTGTGCTTTGCCTGTGCTTTGTCCATCTGTCTATCCCTCTCCGTCCATGCTTGTTTTGTGTGCAGCCCTGTCTCCCCTGTCTGAATCCCTGCCTGCCTGTCTCTCAGTTGGCCTCGTACTCTCTGGTTGGTTGTGTGTGTTTGTCTCTTTACCTCTCCACTCTGTCTCTCAACAAGTCACAGCCAGAAACTCCTTGGGAAGCAGTGTCTTGAGCCTCCTTCTTCTTTCTAACCTCACTGTCAAGTTGACTCCTTACCTGGCCTGACCTCTGAGCTGAGCAGAGCAGAGGCAACTCAGTGCGGGGACGGACCTCCTTGGCCTGCGAGAGCCAGTGGGCCATGGGAAGAGCAGCTGGGCTGGAAGAGCCAGTGATGCAGCCCTGCCTGTTACTAAAACCAGTGGCAGGCCTGGCTCATTTGCATGTCGGGTCTCTTTTACATAAATCTGCATGTCAAGCTGGAGGCCCGGGAGCCAGGTAATGCAAAATGATGCAAAATAAATTAATCAGTGTGCCCTTCTGCAGGTGCAAGCCAGCCCTATCTTCCAACTGACAGAGCAAACCCAGAAGGGCTCGTGTCCTTACAGGGTAGGGGGAAGGGGGGGGGGCGGGCAGGAGCAGGGCGCTGGCCTGGAGCTGGCAAGCAGCTGCTTCAGCTCAGGCTGTGGAAGGCTCAAAGGGCAGCTTGCCCTCTAGCCTGGCTCAAGGTGGCCCTGAGAGACAGGATGGGCCCCCATGGCTGGAGAGAGCTGTGAAGGCAGTCAGCCTGGACCACAGCCTCATCCAGGCTCTGGAGACTCGGACTCCAGGGCTGGGAGAGGGGGAATTTAGGGATCTCCTCATCCAGTGGGGAAACTGAGGTACAGGGAGTAGGGGAGGGACCTTTCCAAGGTTACCCAGCTCTCTATGGCAGGGCCCAGCACAGAAGTCTGGCATTTGGGAGCACTGCCCCTGTGCTAACCTCCTTGGGGTGCTCTAATCACCTTGGGGTGCCCTCCAGAGCTCCCTGACCCAGACCTGGGTCCTATTCCCCCTCTAGGAAAAGGCAGCGTGGGAAAGAGATAGTAGCCATTCTCCCTCTACATTCTCTAGCCTCTGCAAAGTGTGACTTCTTGGCTCCCCTCTGGATTGGGAAGTGGTTCCTGAAGCCCCAAGGATTCTGAGAGGCCCCTTCATGTGAGAGGGGAATGGGGAGGAGGGTCCCAAACATCAGACCCTGCCCGAGGCCCAGCTCTGTTTCCCCTCTGACAGGCAAAGGCAAACTGGCTGTGGGACCCCCAAACACCCCCAAAGATCTCACACCCTCTCCAAACACAACTCACAGTTTGTTTAAAGGGACCCACAGCAAATCACGTCTGTGCCAACTAGGACTGCTCTAGTTCTCTTCTGCTGCAGGAAGCTGGCCAACACAGCTCCATCCCGCTCCAGAGAGTGCAGGCTAACTGTGGGGATGGCGCCTCAGGGGGCAGGGTACCCAGTGGTTAAAAGCAATGAGCCACATCTCTGCTTGGGTGGTGGTGCTACCACTTACCAGCTGTGTGACCCAGGCCAAGACACCTGGCCTCTCTGACCCGAGCTCTCTCACCTATAAAATGTGGGTGGTAAGCATTCCTACCCAGCAGGGTTACTGTGAGGCTTAAATGAGACAAAGCCCGCACAGCACCCGGCACAGGGCCTGGCACAGAGGAAGCATCTATAAATGGTAGCCATTATTATTACTCTTGCAAATATGGGTATCACAACCAGGCCAGCCTAGGTCAGAAGAAGGGGGTGGGAAGCAGAAATAAGTCCAGGTGGGGTCTCTCTCCCACTGCCCTTTCTCCTCCCGCCACCGTCTTCTGTCCCCCGCCCTCCAATCTAGTCTCCACATTTGCACCAGAGGGAAAGTACTAAAACACACATATTGTCATGCCACTTCCTTGCTTTAACTCCTTTCTGGCTCCCTATTGCTCTTAGGATAAAGCCCACGGTCCTTGACATGGTCTTACAAGACCTTTTGTAATCTGGCTCCTGCTTATCTCTGAGCCTCATCTCTCAGCCTCTTGTAACCTAAGCTTCGGGACCACAGTGACTCAGACACACATGTTGGCGCTCACCTCCAGGTGTCTGCATGGGCTGCTTCCAGACCCCAGCTACTCACCTCCTCTATAGTTAGCTTAGAAGTTGCTTCCTCCAGAACACGCCCCCACTCCTGGCTGAGGATGGATAGAAAAGGGCTTACAGAGATCCTCGCCCAGGAGATTTTTCTGAGAGGTCCCAGAAGTAGGGATGTCTAAGATCACCTAGTCCAGCTTCTCCTTTGGCAGAAGAGAAACTCAGGCCCCAGAGGGAGGAGGCTTCCTCCAGGTTCCCCCCACCCGCTCTCCACACTAGCACAAGAGGAAACCAGTGACCCCTCCTCTGACACCAAGCATGACCTCTCATTCTAATTCCTTTGCATTTAATCATTTAATCACCTCTCCCAGGGATAATGAATTCCAAGCCCCAGGAGAGCCCATAAGGCTGTGTGTATTTTGGGGCCAGGGCTGTTTTAGAGCACCCCTCAACCATTCCCATGGTGTCACTATCTCCTCTTCCCTCTTTATCAGATTCTGGCCTGCCTTGTCTGCCAAGTGAGCAGAGCTTGTGACCAGGGGACAGAGGGGCAAAGGGGGCTTCCTGGGGAGCTGTCAATTCAAAGGGTAGCCAAATGAAAACGGGTCAAGGCCACCACTGGAGCGTGGAAAGCAAACAGGTTCTGGAATCAGAAAACGTGAGTTCAAGTCCCACTTGCTAGCTGTGTGAAAGGGCAAATTAGTTAACCTCTCTGTACCTCAGTCTCTTCAACTGTAAAATGGGGGTAACAATAGCTCTCTCACCAGGCTGTCGTGAGGGTCAAGTGAGGTGACAAATGGGAAAGTACCTCCTAAACAGTTCAACACTCAACATGCCTTCTTCTTAATGAGCCGAACGAGCGAGCGCAGGAAGGTTCTGATCAGGAACCAGGCTCCAATGCCCAGAGTTGACTGCTAATGCAGCCCCCTGCTCCTGCCCCCGTTCTGTACCTAATCTATTATGGACTGAAAGATGTTGGCCTTATAAGTATTTGTTCCTCATGGCCAGACTTTCCTAAGTGTTATCAGCCTGGCTGATAAGATAATCTTGCCCTGTAGGGCAAGCTCCGGCACCTGGCGTTCTGCATTGCAGGTGACCTCACAGACTTAACTTTTTAATACCTAGCAAGTCAAGACAGAGGCTCTCAGCTTCCAGGCTGGAAGGGGAGGGGCCGGCTAAGGGGGCCTCCGAAATTAATTCTCTTTGTTCCTGAGTCTGATGTCTAGAATTGACCGAAGACTCCAAGTTAACACCTTTCATGCCAGATGGTGACTGGGTCTTTACTGGCTCCACTGAGCTCAGAACCAAAATGGTTTTGAAAAGACTTGAAGTGAGCGTCCTTCTCCTTTAGTTAAGTGCAAAATCTCCATATCTATTTCAGCCTCTGAAAAGTGAAACCCGGGAAGGCAGGTTCCCCAGGCAGAGAAGAGAGGTGTGCAGAATTAATAATCCATCTCGATTTTTCCTGTGTAATTTAATAAGTTGACCAAGCTTATCAGGGGGGGACCTGGGCTGCATTTAGCCACGGTGCGAGCCGGGCTCACGCTGTTGCCTCACTTTTCCACATCAGAGCAGTTGACCAGCCAGGTGAGGTGAGTCTGGGTTAAGGTGAAGAGCTGGGACCCATCTCACCTTGTTTGGGCATCCGTTACCATTTGGCGACACATCCCTCCTCGCTCAAACGTTCTAGCGGGGTCCTCAGAGTCCTAGGTGTAAGCCTGAACCACATCTGCCCTCCTGGGCTCTGAGCTTTGGGCCCCAACAAGGCCCCCGCAGCCTTCCACCTCTCCCAGCTTCAGGGCAGATGCACCTGAGCAAGGTATTGTGCCTGGCTGGTATTTAAAGAAGGAGGAGGGAGGAGGGGAAGGGGAGGGGCTTTTCTGGGACGGCCCCAGCCCTGTACCTCCCAGAAGAAAGGCAACCGCCTGAACTAGCTGCATCCCGACCCCCAGCAGACCCTTCTCCCCACCCTCCCTTCCACCCCATTTCTCTCCCTCCTCTGCCGGCCAGAGGGCCACCCCAGGGCTGCTTGTCTCTTGAACTGAGCGTTCTCAGGAATCTGTCTCAGAAAAATAAAATTCTCATAGAAAACTTCAGAATCACTGGAAAGAATTCCTTGGAACCCAGTGTGGGAAGCACCACTCCGGGCGGTCATCTCGTTTTGGAGCTGCCACCCGTCTCCACAAGAAGCGCTAGGGAGGGGGAGGATACCCGTGTAGAATATTTTTCCAAATAAGCAGGAGGGGATTCAGAGATCAATGAATCCATCCCCTCTTTTCCACAGATGGATAGACTGAGGTTCAAGGAGGGAAAGTGGTCTGTCCAATGAGCTCTCACCACTGAGGCAGTGCCAGTGGGCCTTCGCTGGGGTCTTGCTAGTGGGGGGTATGTATCACAGTCTAGGGGCTCTGGAGTCAGAGGGACCTGAGTTCAAATTTTGACTCAACTGTGAGACTTGGCCACATCGTTTGTAGAATGGGATAACAGTAACCACCTCGCAGGGTCTATAAATGAGATAACAGATGTTACAGGCCTGATATGTATTGCTCTATAAATTAAGCTCCTTGAAAGCAGGGGTTGGTTTCATTTACTGCTGTATCCTCAGAGCCTAAAACATGCCCTGCCCGCAGTAGCACTGAGTAAATGCATGTTGAATGAATGAATGCAGCATATGGTTCTTATTATCACTCTTATCCTCACTATTATTGCCCAGAGTATTTTCTTGTTCAACTTCAGTCACCTTTTCTTTTCTTCTCCTGGACTCCTTTCTCTGTTTGCTCCTTGTATCGCTGTGTACAGGGTCACTCCTGCACACACGCACCTTCACACCTGCACGTCCCCAGGCTGCGCTGTCTTTCTGCCTCTTCTAACCTGCAGGGGGAGAGGGAGAACCGTGAGGCTGAATGCAAACCCTCGCTTTCCTACCCAACGCCCCCCCCACACTCAGTGTTCAAATTGCTGCTCCCCTTCATATATCTGAAATCCTGGCCACCCTCCTCTAAGATACTTAGTGCTGCTTAATAAGTCAGGAGTGGTGAAAAAATAAAAAAATCCCACCAGGATTTTTTCCTTTCCAAGGAAGGCTGCCCACTCGTTTTTGTTTTGTCTGATTCAAAACTGACTGATGCAATTCCCTTCTGCTCTGACAAATAGGGACCCTCAGCAAAGAAGGAAACAGAGCCAAAGTGAAAAGAGAAAGGGTCAGAGGCTTCCTGGAGATTTATGAAGCTCCCATTCGAGCACAGGCAGCTGGACAGTGCTCTCCTAGGTTCAGGCCTTGAGTTTCAGGAAAACAGAAAGACGCTGAGACGCGCCTTCATTTGAGTCATTTGGGTGGAGTTGATGTTTTTATCTTTGTTATCTTCCTATTTCCCTCTCCTTTGAGCTGAGAGCTGTGCTCAGTGAGTGGGAATGCCTGCTTTCTTCTGCCTTTGGGGTCCAGGACACTGGGGCAAAATACCAAGAGGTGATCCTTCCATTCTTCTCAAATGCCATCTCACTCCTTTTGTCCCACTCCTGAGTTTAGAGTTTTAATTCATTTCGAATTAGTGATCATCTTGAGAGGAAAATGTGTAGGAAATCGATAGACTAGACTAGATTGTAATGTGACATAAATAACTCAACCCTACAAATTAACACAGGCCCACAAGCCTACACCTGAAAGAATCAGACCACGAGCAAATAAAAATTTGCCTAATAATAGAAAATAATCATAATAAGTAAGCCCTATGGCCTTTAACTGGATTGGCATGACTGAAAGATAAATTGTGAGTGAAATACTCAATCCAGACCAACTCTGTAGCGGTTGGTTTGTTTATGTACTCCCTTAATGTATATGACTTAAAAAACAGATTCCATTTACTTTCATCTTTTTAGTGACTTAACTGAACAAGGGTCTCAGTTGCTAAAGTAATGGAAATGTTGGCTCTGTACAGATAGGTGGTTTCCATCCTTTTGAGGGGGGCCATCCCCGTTTGTCTGAGCTCAGCTCTTACTGGGCACAGGGCCCGATGCTGCGTGAGTGTCCAACTCCCTGCAACCTGGCCAATCAGGGAGCCCAGGTTGGGTGGTCCACCTAGTGGGGCTCCAATGAGCTGAAGCAGGTAACAGGAGTGTCTCTTACATTGATTACAGGCCCTTCAAGTGGAACGGATGTACCTCCTGAGTTGAGAGTGGGCCTTGTGCATCAAGTCCAGTAGACGGACAAATCAGGTCTGTTATAGACTGGAGGTTCGTGTAAGCCAAAATGTGATGGTATCAGGAGGTGGGGTGTTTAGGAGGTGATTGGGTCACAAGGATGGAGCCTCATGAGTGGGATTCGTGCCCTTCTAAAAGAGACCCAGAGGAAAAAAAAAAAAAAAAGAGACCCAGAGGGCTCTCTCACCCCTTCTGCCAGGTGGGGACACAGTAAGACAATGATGGTCTATGAATTAGGAAATGGGATTTCACCAGACGCCGAATCAGTTGGCACTTTGATCTTGGACTTTCCAGCCTCCAGAAGTATGAGAAATAAATGTTTGCTGTTGAAGCCACCCAGTCTATGGTATTTTTGTTATAGCAGCCTGAATGAACTAAGCAGTGCATTGTGGAAGCAAGAAAGAGTCTGAGGTGGGCATCAGGGCTAGAGTGTGGAGCAGGGAGGCATAGGGTTGAGGACGTTCTTGCCTAGCCTGGGCCCTTAGCCCCAAGAAGCATGCCTCTGCCTTGGCCGCCAAAGACACATGAAAAACCCTGCGTGCCCATCAGTTCAGCGTCTACTGCTCTGTCTGCCCCAGACATTGGCTCCCACTTGGTCCCAGTTCAGCTTTACTGGCTTGTCCTAAGTGGACTTGGCAACCTGGTTCCATTTCTCCTTCATAACTGTCTTGGAAGTCCCATAAGTCTCAGCCACCAATAATTACTCCCAGGCACCAAAATCGACCACCTCCCTGCATCTGCATCCAACTCAGGTGCCTGGGACACCACAGCGCACCAGACTCCTGAGGGGGCGGGGCGCAGCATGTGGAGAAGAGGTGGGAACTAGGGAATACTGTGTCAAAACGGGCAAAAGGAGAAGCACGATTTGGGTGAATATTAGAAAGAGCTAAAAATATACTCCTCTGGTGCGGGGTATGAGTGGGCTGGGGAGCAAGACTGCGACATTAAATTGATTTCCAACACCCCTTGGCATAATCAGAGAGCCCCCTTCTGTGAACCCCAATGAGGTGGCCTCAGCTTGATTCTTTTGGCTTTTAGGTGTGACCTCTAAGGAATGACAGAAGAGAATGGCTGTTCAAGCTGAGAAAAATGTATTCAAACTCCATGCAGGGTGCTAAAGCTCTTTTTGTTTTTTTTTTTGTTGTTGTTAGCTCTGTCTTTGCTCCAAGAATGTCTTCTATTTTACTTCTGGAGCTCTTAATGCTTACAGCAACCTCCTGGCTTTTTGTGGTCTGGGAGTCCTGTTTGTCTCCTCACAGTGGGCCTCGCTTGTATTTCACAACATCCTCCCTTTCAACGCTCAGTACTGGTCGGCAGAGGGTATATAGGAAACAATCAGATCGATGAACCAAGCTATCAATATTTGCCTTCCTGCCTCATCATGGGTTACAGGCTCTGATGCAGAAATGATGCTGGATGAGTCTTTACCCAATTACCCAGATACTCACACTCCCAGAAAGTGTACAACATTAGTCACCCCTATTGATCCAAAAACAAAATGTATTTTTGGAATCACTCTAGCTTTACCTCATCTTCCTCCACAAACCTAACCTTGGAAATTTTCCTAGTTGGCTTAAAAAAAGTTAATGACAACCTGAATGGGAACACAGATAGCATATTTATCAAAATTTCAGATGATACAAAATCAGGTAGGGAATCACTAAATGGGTAAAAGAGTAAGGTTCCAAGTCAACCTTGATAGGTTGGACAAGGAATTGAATTTAACAAGATGAAATTTACTACCCTTGGGCTCAAAACAAAACCAAACAAAAACCCAGCATGGCAGTACAATTTCAGAATTTGGAAGATGGAGCTAAAAGAGTCACACGATGGTTGCAAGCTCAGTATGAGTCAAGGGTATAATGTGACTCTCAAAGCACCTAAGGTGAGTTTAGGCTGCATCACTGGAAGGGTAGAGTGCAAAAGAAAGAGATGGAGGAAGTGGTCCTGCTCTTCTCAGAGCTCCTGGGCCACACCTGACGTGTGTTTCCTTCTGACACCACTCTAGGATGAACACTGACAAACGATTATGCATCTGAGGGGTGGAAACAGGAAGACAGAGAATCTGGAAATTATAACAAATGAGGACCACATAAGAACTAAGGAAGTTTAACCCCAAAAAGGAAAAAAGATTTGAGGGGGCATGAAAACTGTTTTCAAGTACTTTAAGGCCTATCTCCTATACAAAAGGGAGACATCTTTTTTTTTTTTCTTCCCCAGTTCTAGAAGACTAAGGTAGCTTCATGAGAATAAGTTACAGGGAGCTAAATTTCAGTCCAGCCCAAGGAAGAACTTCCTTTTTTAAAAAAATATTTATTTATTTGGTTGCACCAGGTCTTAGTTGTGGCAGGTGGGCTCCTTTAGTTGCAGCTCAAGAGTTCCTTAGCTGCAGCTCACCAGCTCCTTAGTTGCGGCATGCGAACTCTTAGTTGTAGCATGCATGTGGGATCTAGTTCCCTGACCAGGGATTGAACCCGGGCCCCCTGCATTAGGGGCGCAGAGTCTTAATCACTGCGCCACCAGGGAAGTCCCAGAACTTTCTTTTGTAACAGTGAGAACTGTGCAAACCTAGAAAGATCTGCCTGATGAGGTAATGAGTTCCTTGTCCCTAGAGATACTCAGGCAAAAGCTTGAGGATCACATATGAGGGATGTTGCAGAAAGAATTCTTGTATTCATCAGAGGATTCGATCAGATGACCTTTAAGGATGCTTTCGACTCACAGATATTCTGATTTTCAGGATTGCTATTATAATTTATTATACTATTACTTATATGAAAATATCTAATTCCCTTTGATAAAGTAATAAAGGTGCTGAATTTTGGAAATATTTCCCAGTTCTTTTCACACTCAGTTTCAATTTCAGATAAAGAGCACAGTGGAGACAACTGCCCAGGTTCAAACCTGGCTGTTACTTATTAGCTGTGTGACCTTGGGCAAGTCACTTAACCTCTCTGGGCCTCAATTTCCTCATCTATGAAATAGGAATAATAATAGTACCTGCTTCATAGGGATGTTATGAGGATTAAATAAATTAGTATTTGAGAAGCACTCAGAACACTGCCAGCATATAGTAAGTATTATAAATGTGTTTGTTAAATTAAAAATAATGTAAAATAGCTGAAAATAAAGAACAGGAATGGTCACAAATTTAACAAATGGTCAAGGATGTCCTCCTCCTTTACCAACTCATCACTACCAACTCATCTTGGCCGTAAAATAGCTAAGAACCCAGAGGAGGCAAAAAAAAAAAGAATGCAAAAATCACCCAGGCTCCCTAAGCTCTCAAAGGGGAAGCAAAAGCTTCCTGCTATTGGTTTACCGTAACCTCTGAAAAGGGTTATGTGTTTAATGACACCAGCTTATCCCTACCCACCCCCCCACCCCCACCCCTCCTCTCTCTTCTTGGAGTTGCTAGGAGGCCAGGGGTGCGCTGCATTGTAATAAAGCAGTGTCGGGGGAGGGCGGGGGCCAGAGCATGTTAGATATATAGGGCCTGTCCACAGGAGCTTAATATCCTCTTACTGGAATAACTATTGTCCCAGCTTCTCAACAAATACCAACCATCATTAATAAAAGGACTAATAAAAGCATTTATTGCGCTCAGGCAATAGCCTCTCTTTTTCTAGCTCCAGGGCCTTGGCAGAGGGCAGCTGCTGAGGATAAGGGCTGGAAAAGTAAGACTCCCACTGCAACCCAGAGATCAGTCCCTGCCCCAGCCCCGATCCAGTACCCTCCCCAAGGGCTGGGCAGCCAGAGCAGTGGGAGACTGGGGAATGAAGATAATGCATCACTGAGGCATCAAACCCCAGGGTGCTTTTTAATCATAAATAAGAAAAGATTGTCTTATTATGATGTTTTTTCAAGAAGCTTAAAGCACTTCACCTTGCAAGATTATTATTTCCATTTTACTGAGGGGAAAATGAAGACACAGAGGGATTTAGGGGCTCACTCAGCCATATGATGTCTGGCATCCTTGCCAGAACTAAGCCCAGAATCCAGTGTTCCTGACTCCCAAATCTAGGACCATTTTGAAATTTTAAAAAGGGCGAGGCTATATTTATCTCTGTCCAGCCTCTGATGGGGGATCAGTGAACGCTGTGATCATCATGATTGCTTCTCTAAATTATTATAGTTGTTATTATAATAACTAGTGGGTAGAGTTGAGTGGGTGGTAGATACCAGATAATTACGACCCCAGAATTAAAGTGTTGAATCTTTACTTTTCCACAGCTGCTCAGAGATGAAAATGAAAGCTGGCTTCCAGGGAACCCTGGGAAGAGCCCTAATCTTGAGGTAGAGTGAATCCAGGAGGGGAAGGCAGTAGAGAAAGGTCAGAAAAGGCCTAGGAAGCCAGCCTTGGAGATCCTGGGATTCCTGACTGTGGATGGCATAGCTGCACAGGAGGCTGTGAAGGCACAGTCAATCCACCAGGTTCAAATCCTGGCTCTGCCACTCCTTTGTTGTGTGACCATGAAAAAGTTACCTAACCTCTCTGAACTTTAGGTTCCTCATCTGTAAAATGGAGCTAATAATCATCCCTGCCCCCTAAGGCTGTTGTAAGTAAGGATTAGAGGAAAGGCTGTGAGAACTAAAAAAAAAAAAAAAAACCTGAGCCTAGAGCTTGCCAGTAAGGAGGACCAATAATTGTGGGCCTGCGTGACTCTCCTGACATCAGGATGACATTGGGAAACAGACAGCAGAGAATAACTTTGGCCTCAGTTTCCCCCATTTAAGACAGGACAACAAAATCTCTGCCCTCAGTAACTCCCCGCCCCTGAGAGTTGTTAGATGGAGGAGAGATACCATCCTGGGAGGAAAGGTGGGCATTAATAACAGCACCCTGGGGCTTCCCTCGTGGCATAGTGGTTGAGATTCCGCCTGCCGATGCAGGGGACACGGGTTCGTGCCCCGGTCTGGGAAGATCCCACATGCCGCGGAGCGGCTGGGCCCGTGAGGCATGGCCGCTGAGCCTGCGCGTCCAGAGCCTGTGCTCCGCAATGGGAGAGGCCACAACAGTGAGAGGCCCGCGTACCGCAAAAAAAAAAAAAAATAAATAAATAAATAAATAAATAACAGCACCCTGGATCTCTATTATTATTGTCATTATCCTGGCTCTGTCCAGTAAGCAGCGGGGACCTAGGTGATTCACTGTCTGCCTGCCACAGTCCTGGTCCACCTGTTGGGACTTGCCCTTCTGCCAGGATTCTTCCACCTAAGAGGCCTCCGCCTCTTTTCCAGCTCCTATTGGCAGCTTAGGGTCCTCCATCACTGGATGGGATGGGGGCTTGAGGGGGGCATTTGGGAATAGAGTGCCCAGCTCAGAGGGGCTGGGACTCCTGCACCATTGGCTGCAGCCCTGCCTCACATCAGCAGCCACAGAGTAAGCCTAGGGTATGGGGGTGATGGAGCTAGGGCCCCTGGAGGTTATGAGGTTCAGACCAACCACTCCTAGAGAGATCGCCCAGTTCCTTCAGAGAAGCCCTGGGAGTGACAGGGACCAGGGAGAGAGGGGTTCAGGCCTGGGTCTGTCCCTGTGGCAGTCCTGCTGGGTGGGATGGGGTGGAGAAAAAGGTGCGAGGGGCAAGTCCCTATCCACCTGTAGGTGGCCTGCTCTGAATGGCAGAGGCCTGGCATAAGGAACTGCCTGGAAACTGGGTAGCATCAGAGGATGGTTCTTAAACTCTGTAACCCAAATGCCTGGGTCCTAAGGACTCAACAACTGCTGGGGCTAGGGAAAGGGAACTGGGGTGCTTCTGACAGCCACGAAGCACCCACACACACACACCCAGCGCCTCGCAAGCACTCTATAAATGTGATCTGAACATCTGTGACTCACCCGCACACAGCCCTGCGGTTTCGTGGTGAGGACACAGCTAATCATAGCTGGTGTTTGCGGAGGAAGGATTTTGCCACAAGCTCCATGACAGACTCTCTCCCTCCTTCTCCAGGATGGCACAGCAGGTATGACTGGCTGCCAGTTTGGCAAGGAGGAGTTTCTGCCTCCCTGAGGATTGGTCCTGCCTGTAGGAAAAACACACCCCCAGAAGAACCATTTAGGTCGGGGTTGGTTCCCTGGTTTCTGATCAGGGGTCACACCAGGAAGATCATAGCTGGAATCCCTAAGATCTATCAGTGATGTTTGTTTTGGTTTTGTTTTGGCTTGTTTACATTAGAGCTAGAAGGGACCCAGTTATAGGACATAGGGCTGTATCCGTCACTCTAGATGAGGAAACTGAGGTCTAGAGAGGCTGATGTGACTTATCCAAAGTTATTTGGAGTCTTAGACGCAGAGCTGCAGCCCCGACTCCAGATTCAGTGTTCTTTCTATGGACTCTTCTAGGTCTATTTTGAGTCCCTGAGAAACAACAGCAACAGCATCAGCTACCATTCTTCGAGCGTTTAATATGTGCCAGTTACTAGATTAGGTGGTATGCACATTACATCAGGCTGGAAATGTAGACGAGGTGGGACCACATCAGAGAGATGGTTCACTTAGATCAACTGTATGTTTTCTTTCAGGTCTGAGCCACAATGATTCCTGGCAAACGT
>NW_006796752.1:3887283-3887875 GCF_000442215.2 Lipotes vexillifer | reverse complement strand
CTCAGCGGTTCAGGCTGTGCTGCTTTATCAATTGACTGAGCATTTTCTATATGCCAGCTCTCTGCTGGGTCCTGGGAATCCAGAGATAAAATAGGACAGGGTTCCTCATGGTGCACAAGAATTAATGATTTACTAGAGTTACAGAAAAGGGGTCAGGAACATAGTAAAAAAAGAAAAAGGTGTCCTGGGAAGATGGAGAAGGCTTCCTGATACATTTAGGCAGGGTTTTGAAGGGTGAGTAGGAGTTTGTTAGTGGGGCTATGAATGGGAGAGATGAAGTACATGCAGAGAAAATAGCATGTGGAAGAGCTGTAGAGTAAGTGTGATGTGTGTTTGGAAACAACAAATAGTTTGAGACAGAAAATGGAGGGATGAAGGGCAAGGTGGGAGATGATACTACAGAGGTGAGTTGAGGCCAGCCTGAGGAAGAAGGTCTAATGCCAGGGTAAGGAGGGCACTGCTCCGGATTTCTGGCTTTGGAGGTCTACTTTGGAAGGACTCTGAGATTCTCATTCCTAGCTTATATATATATATATATATATATATATATATATATATATATATATATATATATATATTCTCTCTCTTTTTT
>NW_006796752.1:3871389-3887033 GCF_000442215.2 Lipotes vexillifer | reverse complement strand
CCCCCACCTCCCTGTTGGTCTGGGCACCTGTGAGTGTGTCTGTCTACCTGGAGCGCTAATGAGGCCCTCTGGAGACTCTGACACCAACCGCCAGCTGTGATCACAACCGCCAGCTCTTCGCTTCTGCACAGGAGCTTTCTCAGCGCTCCTCTGGTGTTCCCCCCATTACTGGGTGTTAGTGGAGTCTTTACCACATGGCATTCTGCTTGGTCAGATGGTCCATTCAGTGGGGCATGTGAGGAATCCCTAGCTGGGCCATGGAACCACAACAACCCCTTCCCTGTCCCTGTTCTGGTCCCAGCTCCTGGCCCACCTCAAACGAGGCTCTGCCCACATCAGAACTACCTGCCCCCCAGCTCCCACCCCAGGTGTTTTCAGCCTTCCTTTCAGAACAGCATGCCTTCCCTGCTTCGTCCTGGCTGGCTTTTCAGCCCATCCTGCCTGGAATACAGTGGCATTCTTAGTTCTTCCAAAGTTGAGAAAAGGAGATCCTCACCTCCATATGTATATTTATTTTTAAACTCAGATAATCATCCTGAAGGAGGTTTCCTGACAGAGGAAAGAAGATGCATTTTGGAGACTGACAGGCTCAAACCCTGCCTCTGTGACCTTTGGCAAGTCACTTCACTTCTGTGAGCTCCAGTTCCCTCATCTGTAAAATGGGGACATCAGCCCTCATTGCGCAGAGATTAAAAGAGCTAACATGCAGGATGCCAATCAAGGAAGGACTGAGTTCAGCTGAGAGACACAACAGGAAAGGACACATTCCTCTGCTTCCTCTTAGAACAAGTACCCTTAGCTTCTAGGACCTACAAAACATAAACCAAATGGAGTGTATTCAATCAGGGCTTTGAGCAGTTGCAGGTGACTCAGTCATGACATGGGATAGAGCCCATCCTCCAAAAGGCCCCGCAGGCCTCTGCCAACCAGGGGAAGACGTGTCCTTCCTGTTCCAGAGGGAATGAAAGGCTCAAGCCAAAGCCGTCCTCCAAGGCCCTCAGACAGGTGGCTCCCAGGCCGACCTCTGACTGGCCCATAAGCTTCACAGTTTCATTGTTCCACCCGGGCTGTGGGCTGCGGGGCTGGTTGGTGGAGTTGGCTTAGAGAAGGATATTTCGTATTTGGCTTTTGGAATGACTAATGAATGAGCTGTCTCCACGGCAGGAGAATTATGCCACTTAAGCAAAACCCAGCCGAGCTGGTCGGCTCAGAGATAGCTAATAGGAAATGCCTGTCAGAACACTGATGCTTCACAGCCAAATATATTCTCACTGTGTTCTCTGTTTGCTAAGTTTACTTTATGCAAAATATAACTCAGCTGAAAATATGTAGATGGCTCACTCCTTCCCTCTGGAAGAAATGGAGACAACGAGGAGGAGGGCAGCTCCCAGCTAACCCAGCTTGTCCTGCCAAGGCTAGGAAGAGCCAGGCCCTTGCTTGGCCAAAGAGCACAGACTCAGTAGAAAGTCTGCGCCACTAATGGGCCCATAGCAACCACAGTCCTCAAAATAGAGGCAACTGCCCTCCCACCAAGCTTCCAGACAATGGGAACAGAGGGAGCGTGGGCAACAGTGAGCACAAGTGGCCCAGCCTGCCATTTTGTGAAGTTGCAGGGGCCAAAAAGGGCCCAGGGAGGCACCTGTGATTTTTGTCCTGTGGTGGTCTTACCCACCCATCCCCCCTCCTCCCAGGTGAGACACAAAGTCCTCCAACCAAGAAGCAACCAAGAAAAGTCAGTGACCTCCAGAACCCCAAACTGGGTGGGAGCACCTTGGTAACGGAGTTGATGCTGAAGCATCTGGGAAGAGCACTGGATGAAGAGTCAGGGCGTTTCTAAATGCTTCTTCTCACCTGCGACCTTGCAGGAAACACTCATCTCTCGGAGTCTTGGCTTCGTCATTTATAAATGGAGAGATTGGACCAGCTCAGCAATATCTGGGGTCACAATGACCTAACACTGTCTATTATACATGATAGGATGGAGGCAGGAGTGTGGAAATAGGACCCACTTCTCAATTCCCTGGCCCTCTCCTCTCTCAAGGATTGCCAGGGGGTGCCACAAGGAGCTGGATAAAAAGATGGGATCATCTTTCAAGAGATACCTTCGATTTCTCAATACCAGAAGTGGGAAAGATCCCTGAGGCCATGACCAGGGACATTAGTGTGAGCAGATGCTCTGCAGAGGACAAGCAAAGAGATAGGGACTCCTGCAGTGTTTGTCTTGGAAACGCCTCACTACCATACAGCCACAGTCACCAAGCCACTTGGCCAGAGCTCAGCCCCTCTTCCCAAACACCCTGCCCGGATATGGGGTCTGGCCTTCCTCAAGAAAGGCATTTGGGTTTATTCCTTCTGGATCGCAGCAAGAGCTGGGCCTAAGAATCCTGGGGCTTCCTAGAAGGACCTGGAGAATAGGCAGCACCTACAGTGTGCCAGGCAGGGTGGGATGCAGACAGGGACTAGACCCAGCGCTGCACTCAAAGAGCTCCCGTTTCATTGCAAGATGGGCACATAGGGAGGAAAAAAAGAATGCGGGAGGGTTCATCCCAGGCTGACTTTAAGCACGTTGGAAGCTCAGAGAGGCAAAGCCCTCAGGCAAGCTGCTGAATGCCTCTGAGCTTTAGTCCTCATCTGTAAAATGGGGATAATGATTACCTGCCTTAGAGGACCAGCCAGACGGATGCATCTAAATGCCTAACACACCACCTGGCACATTTTAATCATTTGATAAAAGGCAGCTATTACCGTTTATTGCCATGGCTCAATGGAGAGCTGCTCGGCAGAATGGGTTCCAGGTCAACAGAGACTCATCCGCCCCTTTAGCGCTTGGGGCCAAGCCTGGGGTGTCTGGACCTCCTGGCAGGCTCTTCCTTGGCTGCCAGCCATCACTCCATTTACCCTAGTTTGCCTTTTCTTTGTGTGCAATGAACATAGGAAAACCCTGGCTTACAGTCCTCAGCATTGGCTTCAGAGCATGGGAGGCCTTCGGTGAGATGGGAAGAGGGGAGGGGCCGGATGTCTTAGGAGGAATCAAGTGGAACAGCAAAACCAGGGACCAAGGGCGTGGGTGTGGGACAGTGGGTCTGGGAGCAGGGGCAGCTGGGACGTCTCAGTGTCCCCCACTATGTCTTACACATGGGTCCCTGCCTTTTATTCTTAGTTGAGTGATTCATTTTGCTCTAAGTGGAGCAGAGTCCGAGTTGGGAGATGCTGGGGAATAAAGGCTGGATAATGTCTCATCAAGTGGGGTGAGAGGGGTGACTGGGCCAGGTTGCAAGACAGGACCTAGGGCTTGTGGGGAGCATGCGCTCCTCGGGGGTCAGAGGGAGACAAGGGGTAGGAGTCAGTTCAGATAGACTCAGGCAGCCATCAAATGGCAGAACAGGGCAGAACCATTTAAGCAGGTCAGCAGGGAGCAGGCAGCCAGCAAAAAGCCTCAGCCACAGTGCCAAGGAGGCCCTGAGGCAGGCTCGGTCAATCACAGGGGCTGGCCCCAGAATGTGAGGGTCCCAGGGCCACAGAGAAGAGGTTATCACTGGTGGATAGAAGCAGGGGAACTACATGATGCCCAGGAAGCCAGGCAGAGGAGCTGAGACTCACTTGGGCCACCTTAGAAAGCCATGTAATTATAAGAGCGGAGTGTCATAGCCTGTCGAACTCGCAGGGGGATGGCGGGTGGTGAGAATCACACAGGGACTTCCATGCACAGGAAAGAGCAGAGGTTGGGCTGTGGAGGAAGCTAGGACAAAGGAACTGACTTGGCTGCCAGGTGGCCAGACATGCTAAGCACAGCAACCAAAGGGGTAAGCGAATGTGGCTCAGTTCAGGTCAACCTGGAAGGTTGGTCCATCAGGCAGGTGGGGTAGGGCAGCAGGAGTCCAGAGGCCGGAAGGCAGAGGCAACCAGGTTCTTGGTGGCTGGACCTCCGCTAGAAGTGGGGTGCAGCAGGGGCGTAGAGGACTGTCAGGGTCTCATTCCCAGTCAGATGGCTTTGGCAAGAGTAATAAAGAGTATGAGCTTTGGACTCAGAAACACTTGCTTTGAATCCTAGCTTCCTCCCCTGAGTAGCTACTGGACATTGGAGGTGACACTTAATCTCTCCATTTTCTTAGCTATAGAGATAATCATAGCACCTGCTTCTTAGGAGTGGAGATTAAATAAGGTCATTTGTGGAGCTTCTGGCATATATAGATGCTCACAGAATTGCACCTGTTCTTGCTACGATTATTAGCCCCTGAGATTGTCGGGTTCCCCGAAAATGAGGAGGGATTTCTAGGTACGATGGGTAGAACCTGGAAGAAGCCTGGCCCCTGTGAGGAAGGGCAGTCAAGGAAAAAATCACAAAGTCTCCAACTGCAGATAAGCCCCTGCTCAAATCCCTCTTCCACCGGTGTCTATCTGAGACCTTTAGCAAGTGACTTAGTCTCTTCAAGCCTCAGTTTCCTCATCTGTAAAACGGAGACACCAATATCTGCCTTTTGAGGTTGGCTGTGATAGTTAAATGAGACAATGTACATGGAATGCCCAACCCAGTAGGTGCTTTGTTAATAGCTACTCTATAGATGAGGCTGATATGTGAGGGAGCAGAGGAAAGATGGGACCCAGGGGGCTTTTGGGGGCCCAGGAATCACCCCCAGATCTTGGGTTTACTGCAGCAGAAATACTTTCTCCCTGCAGAAGCTGAAGCAGCCAGAGCTACAGGAGCTCCACAGGCATGTACCCTATAACCACACAAGCATACTCTGATTGGATTCTACCTGCCTGTACAGGACTGGCTCAGGAGCTAGGTAAGCCATGTCTGATGGTGGAGGCCAGCAGTGGCTCCAGCTTGGAGGGACCCGAGAAGAGGGAATAAGGGAGGGGCTGGTGGAGGAAAGAGAACTTTTCATTGATTCAGTAAGTAAATAAGTAAGCACTGATTGTGCACTTTCTATGGGCTGAGTCCTACAGACACCATGGTGAACAAGACAGCCGTGTCTCTGTACCCCCAAAACTGAGCCTACTGGGGGAGCAATGAAAGGGAAACTTTGGAAAGATCATTCAGTGGCTACGCTCGGGAAATAAAGTGCAGAACCTGTGCAGGAGTGCTTGCTGAGGTCTAGTAAGAGAGGATGAAAGCTAGGCTCCAACTGTGTCCTGGAGGGAAGGGCAGCAGACAGACCCGGCTCTGCCCCTGACAAGCTCCTTGGCTCTGGACAAGTTAGTTTTGGGGTCTTCAGTTCCCTCCTCTGTAAGATGCGAAGAATGGTACCTGCCTCACAGGGTTTGGGTGACTATTAAATTAGGTGACACATAGAAATCTTGGCTCTCAGTAATGGTCAATAAGTGGGGACTGGGGGACTTCCCTGGTGGTGCAGTGGTTAAGAATCCACCTGCAGGTTCAAGCCCTGGTCCAGGAAGATTCCCACATGCCGCGGAGCAACTAAGCCCGTGCACCACAACTACTGAGCCTGTGCTCTAGAGCCCGCGAGCCACAACTGCTGAAGCCTGCACGCCTAGAGCCCTTGCTCCGCAACAAGAGAAGCCACTGCAATGAGAAGCCCGCGCACCGCAACAGAGTGGCCCCCGCGCACCGCAACTAGAGAAAGCCCGCACGCTACAACGAAGACCCAAAGCAGCCAAAAATAAATAAATAAAATAAATTTATTTAAAAAAATAATAAATGGGGGCTATTGTTAATAAGAACATTAATAACTAGGTGAGGGACCTCCCTGGTGGCACAGTGGTTAAGACTCAGCACTCCCAGTGCAGAGGGCCCAGGTTCGATCCCTGGTCTGGGAATTAGATCTCACATTCATGTCGCAACTAAGGAGCCCGACTGCTGCAACTAAGACCCAACACAACCAAATAAATAAATAAATATTTTTTTAAAAATTACTAGGTGAATCTGGAAGTCTCACTGAAGGAATAAATGACAAGACTTGGTGACTGAGTGTGGGAAATATTTTAATTGAAACCCCGGGCAACTGTAAGGTGATTGAGTATCATTTGTAGGTCTGAGTTGGAATTTCCTGCTGGGAAAGAAGGTATGGACTGGGGTGGAGTGGGGAGGCTGGTCCCAGCTGAAGGAGAATTCTGAAGTCACGTCAAGCGAGGATTTACAGTTCAGTTTAGGGAAAAAAAGACTTAAGTTCAGCCTCTGGGTTAAACACTTCCACATTTATTTTCTCCTAGATTCCCACAGACAGCAGGTGGAAGACATCCCCCAGAGCCAGAGTCAGCCCTGGACGCCCCTAGCCCTTGACACAGGTCAAAATGGGAGCAGGATCCTGGACCAAAAGCATAGTGTGGAGTGAAATGGCTGCTCAGCTAACATCTTTCCTTCCACAGGCTGAACAAAACCTCAGTAAGCACACCTTTTTTTCCCCCCTTTTAAGTGGCAGTCCTATTGTAAGTAAGGGGCTTACAGGACAAGGCCCCAGAGAGAACAAAGGAAACACTCCCACCAGCTCTCTTGCCAGGAATGAGCTGAAATTTTCGGAGAAGTGCACGAGCCAAAATTCTCAGGGAGAAATCCCAGAAGACTGTCCATCAGGTGAGAAAATGTAGGCAAAATGTAAAGTGTAAAATGATGAACCAGAAAATCGTCCAGCAAGCCTGCGCCCAGCTATGTCTTAATGAGGCAAACTCCAAAGAAGCTTTTCCTTTAATCAGGCATTTGAAACAAAATGCTGCTAAGAAGCCCCCCCCACCCCACCCCCACCACCCCTCCCACCCTTATGTGTTGCCCACCCCCACCACCCCTCCCACCCTTATGTGTTGCCATGACGACCCAAGTTCTTAGGACTTGAAAGAACTACCTCAGCATTTCCCTCTAAAACAAAAGAAAATTATTGCAGGTTTCAGGGCAGAGAACTGCAAGGAGCGGGACCTGTTACTGGATAGCAGGTTCCTCAGAGTTGCGAGTGATGAAATATGAGCCTATGGGGAGCTGTGCCTTCAGAAAAGCTGGGGAAGGAAACCGGGGATGACAGGACCCCAGCGCTCGCCCCAGCTTGCTGAGCCCGTGCTCTGCCTCATTGCTGGCTCTCTCCCCTCAGCTGGGCCTCATTTGCCCCTGCAGTGAAGCACGTTAAAAGAAAACACATCCTCTCTCCATATGGAAAGGGGCAGGGGTTGGAGGGGAGCAGGTTCTGGCTCAGGAGATCCCAGTGGGGAGAGCAGAAGATGCCTCTCCTTCTCTCTAGTTTGATTTGCTCATGGAACAGCCAAGACGGGGCCAACCTGCTGCATGACTAAGAAGCCCCTCCAAAGCCCCCTTGAAAGCTTAAGGTCCCGCTAACGAGGGCCAATCTATGTCTTCTGAATCCAGAAAGCAAAACCCGGGAGGCAACAGCCGGAAGAGCAACTTGCTCCCGTGAAGTTCCCTCCCCTGCCTGAGCTTCAAGCCAAAAATCAGGGCCTTGACACCTCCCTATCCAATCCTGGATCACATTTTGAGTCTACGTCCTAAAAATTCCTCAAATCCATCCACTTCTTTCTCCACAGCCACTGTCTTGATTCAGGCCTCATTATCTCTAGTCTGAAATGGTACTTCCAGGTCATCTGCACACCAGGGCTAGAGGGGCCATTTTAAAACACAAATCTAATCATGTCACCTCCTGACTAAAATCCTTTAGTGCTCTCCCTGCCTTTAGGACAAATTTTCGAATTCCTCAGAAAGACATGCATGGCCTTTCATAATGGACGGGATCTCAGCCCAGTTTACTCCACACTCCAGCCATAAAGTATACGTTTCCCCAGTTTACATGCTCTCCCCCACCTCCAGGCCTTCCCTAACCCAGTGTGCTGGATCGACCTGCTGGATCCTCCAGACCCACTCTCCGACCCTGCTCTGTGCCGCAGAGGCTGCCCCGTATGGATCACATAAACGAACTCCAGAGCCCTATGGCTTCCGGTTGGATTTAGCCAATGGGGAAAATCAGGAGCAATGGGAGGATAAGAGAAAGTGAAGCCAGTGTAATTATTCCCTCCCTGTCGAGTCTATCAGGCTGCCTGCTCCCAGATGGAGGGTCGCTCCTTCTATCAAGGCAGCCTGTTCTACAGGACTTTCTCTCCTTCCAGAGTACAGTAGCCCCCCTCCTGGCCTAGGGTCTGCCGCTAGCCTGGGTTTCTGTGATATCTTGTAACGTTCCCCCACCCCCTACCCACACCTTTGCAAATAACCCCTTTGTACATAAGCCCTCCTCAAATCATCCTAACTTAGTGTGTCATCATTCTCTGTTGGGACCCTGACTAATAGAGTCATCCTTTGCCTTTGCTAAATCATAAGCTTTCCTTTGGATTAAGCTCAGGCAACACCTCCTCCAGGAAGGCTTCCCTCCTCTTCCCAGTCTGGGTCAGCTGCCCCCCTCCTTGGGTTCCCGGAGCCTCTGTATATTCCACTGTCACAGCTCTTTCCATACTTTATTGCAAAAGTCAGTCCTCTGTCCTAAATCTGAGTCTTTGGAGGGTAGGGACCATGTGTTATTGCTTATCCCTGCACCCCAGTATCTGGCACAAAGCAAGCCCGCAGAAAACATTTGCTGAATGAAGGAAAGAAGCAGGAGCTGAGAATGAGACCTGCCAAAGACACATAGGAAACACAGTGCAGCACCTCTTTGTGGTACCCACTATAGGAGCTGGCATCTCCCAGGCCAGCATCAGTTAGATTACAGGCAAGGGTCTGAAGAAAGGCTATTATTTAAAGAATACCCCACATCCAGGGCCTGAGGCCCACATCAGTGACCATGGCGAAAGAATGAGGGAGATGTGCTGGTTCCTGTTTCAACAGCAGTGCTTCCTGGGAAAAAAGAATGGCCAGCTTTTCTCAGCCCAGGGAGACAATGGAAGTCTCCATCCCTGAGGTGGGAGACGTGTGAACCTGGTGTCAACGGCTGGGAAACTCACATCAACTTACTGAAATAAATTATTAAAAATCTAGGGGCTGGGCTTCCCTGGTGGCGCAGTGGTTAAGAATCCCCCTGGGGCTTCCCTGGTGGCGCAGTGGTTGAGAGTCCGCCTGCCGATGCAGGGGAAGCGGGTTCGTGCCCCGATCTGGGAGGATCCCACATGACGCTGAGCAACTAAGCCCGTGAGCCACAACTACTAAGCCTGTGCTCTAGAGCCCCCGTGCCACAAATACTGAGCCCACGCACCTAGAGCCCATGCTCCACAACAAGAGAAGCCACTGCAATGAGAAGCCCATGCACCACAACGAAGAGTAGCCCCCGCTCACCACAGCTAGAGAAAAGTCCGCGTGCAGCAACGAAGACCCAACACAGCCAAAGATAAAATAAATAAATGTTTTAAATGCTATAAAAAAGAAAAATCTAAGGGCTGTTCCAAAGGACCCAGTACCACTCTACCAAATCATTCATTCAGCAAAGTTTATTGGGGATCTGCTCTATGCAAAGCATTTCCCTTTGATTTACTCTATTGAAATTTTATCCAAAAGGAAAAAGTAATTTTTTCTTCCCGTCTGAGTCCCTGCTGGGCCCTGTAAAAGGCCTAACAAGGCCAGAGGATGGGCTTCTGGTAGACACCTGGGCCAATCATGGGAGATGGGCCAAACATGATGGGTGGAAGGCAGAATAGTGACCTGGTATTGTGAAAGTCCTCTAGAATCCTGGCTCCCCTTTTCCAGATATGTGACCTTGGGCAAAGTACCGCATGTCTCTGTGACTCAGTTTCCTCTGGTGCAAAATGGCGGTCATAATAGGACCTAGCTCATACAGCTGTTGTGAAAATTAGATAAAACATCCTCCAGGAGGTTACCGAGAGCAGTGCATCCCAACTCTATCAGATCCAATGCTCCCTTTTTATAGCAAGTATTTTGTAAGACCACTTTTACTATTCTGAAATGAAATGTATAGATAGTATGACCCACCTACACACATAATTTTTTAAAGAATCAACATATAGCCCTAACTATAAGATAAAGAACTAAAAGGAAATAATTTAGAATAAAATAATATGCATTTAAATTTATAAATGCTTGAGCATAACTACATAAGAAGATATAAGACAATTAGACCTACTTATAATGAATAAGTTTGAATTTAAGAGCAGTAAAACATTATTGACTTCAACATTATGGGTACTTTATATTTGATGTTCTGAGACAAGATTAAACAAGTACTATATATTCATACAGATACGAACGAATGCAGATGGATAGAGGTGTGTTATTTTGGCAATTCAAATATGGCGAGGATTTTGCTATTCGTATTGTGGTTTTCTGAAATGGTAAACAACTTCTGGTAAAGATAAAATACAGTATTCTCTGGATTTATATGATAGTAGCATTCATGAAAAATTCAGTGTATATTAAAACTATGCAAACAAGTACTTTGTGGGACTTCCCTGGTGGCACAGTGGTTAAGAATCCGCCTGCCAATGCAGGCGACACGGGTTCGAGCCCTGGTCCGGGAAGATCCCACATGCCGCAGAGCAACTAAGCCTGTGCACCACAACTACTGAGCCCGCGAGCCACAACTACTGAAGCCTGCGCACCGAGACCCGTGCTCCACAACAAGAGAAGCCACAGCAATGAGAAGCTTGCGCACCGCAGTGAGTAGCCCCCACTCGCTGCAACTAGAGAAAAGCCCGCGTGCAGCAGCAAAGACCCAACACAGCCAAATATAAATATTTTTTTTTAAGTACTTTGTGTTTACATACAAAATGGAATTAGGTTCTAAGCTCAGACCAATATAAAGAGATTTTCTACCTATATATGAATGTCGGGTGGGGCATTCAAATGTCACATGAAGTGCAGGACAAATCGTTGGATAAAACTGCGTCACCTAAGGCAAGGAGTCTGGCCCCGTCAATCTCCCCTAAGTAGTGCCTCAGCAACCAATGCAACAAACATAAATACACTACATATTCCTAAAATGCCTCTAGGGGGCAGCACTGCCTCCATTGAAGATCAGTGGGCCACAGTTTATGGGGTTACTCAACCCATAAAGAATGCAGGATGACGGCCATACAACCTCCAGGAACACAGACCAGACAGACAGCATTAGGGAAATCTGACAGCATTAGGGAAATCTATCAGCATTTCGCACTCAGACCCCATTGATTTGCTGTGTCCTGCTACATTCTTGTTTGGCTGGGGCCATAGGGTAAGGCCATTCCCCCCATGAATAGGGAATGAGGCCTGTCTTGATGAGTATGAAGAAGAAACCACCATATTAGGCAGAGCTATGTCACATAGACTTCCAGGTAGAGCAAAAGTCTCAACAGACTGATTGACAGACCCTTGAATTTTTCTCCCCCTGGACAACTATTGGGACCTCTTTGAAAAGCACATCAACAGCAGTCTATAAATAACCCTCAGTTTGCTCACCTATGGCTCCATCATGAATCAACACTAGAGGATTTCACAACGTTGTGTGTCTCTAAACTGAACATATCTAAAGAAAAAACATTGTCAAAAAATAGAAAAGAAAAAAAGAAAAACCATTGTCTTGTGGATATAAACTGTACCTCTGGCAAAACCAGTCAAGTCATTGAGGTGAGCTGGTGTGTGCCCACCCCCTTCCTTGCTGTATGAGCCTTAATGAGCATCAAAACCTCACTTGAATCTGAGTTCTATTTCCCATAAAAAGGAGCCATCATTTCAATCATCCCAGGAAAAGGCAGATCCTCAGACAAGTAACTGGAATTCAGATGGTGGCACCAGACAGAAGGGGAACTCTAGTCTCCTTCTTGGCTTCATTATTTTGGTGGATCCACCTGAACTTTCAAGAAAGCATCTGTCCAGGCTTCCCCGGGCTGCTGGGATGGTTTTAACTACACAGAGGCAGCCCCGCACTAGGATAAGTGGGCCCTCAGCCCTCCTGATCAAGTCATATCTTGCAAATGACAAGTCATGACTTATATGAAGTCATGTTATTCTTCTCTGTTTATTTCTCTTGTTATCCCCAACGTGTAGTAAAGGCTGGTCTGAAGGATCCAGCCTTGCCTCAGCTGCCCAGTGTATGTATGTGTGTTGGAGGGTAGAGCCACTGACTAGTGTCAGTGATGAGTGAGAAATCCCAAGGGAAAATTCCAGTCACCTCTCTGCACAGAGAGTCTCCCTTCATCAGTAAGCTTGGAGGAGTTTTCATTCATTAGTAAAGGCGGTAACTTTTCCCCACGGAGTCTGGTGGAACCAGAGGGGCCCTAGTCTTAGATAAACCAGGTGAGACACCTAGAAGGGGGCTTGAGTGCATGGGCTAAGCCCACAGTCAGTTTATCAAAACTTGAGAATAAGAAGAAGGCTGATCTTGTAGCAAAGAGACTTGATGTTGGGACTCATCCTGTGGGCTGTATCTAATTTTCCAGGTGACAAAGTGAGTCCACCAATTGTTGGTGGAGGTGAGCCTGACTTTGGGAGAGAGCAGCTCCATCACAGATAGGATGGATTCACCAAAGCTGGGGACCAAGCGTGGCTTGACATGTATCACCTACATGTGTTTTGGGGGACAGAGAAGGGGCCAAGAGAACAAGAGAATACACAAATAGATGAGATAGAAATAGCTAAAGCTATTTTCTCAATGTTTGTTTCTCATCACCTCTCGCACTCCTCAGGAGAGCTCCAGAGGCGGGAGGAACTGCATCAGGGAGACTAGGATGGCTCTGTTTTTCTGAAAAGAAACTGCCAACACCATTTCCAAATTCCAGAGGTATGTGACCTCCAGGGTGACAGAGGCCTGAGAGTTGGCGCTGCTCTCTCCAGCAAGCACACAGCCTCCAGAAAATCCCTGACGTCTCTGCTATCTGGCCTTCTGTTCTGTAGGGCGACCCTCACAACTTGGGGCACATTTTAGAAGGGAACCAGAGGGGGAGACCACTGAGTGTAAATACTGATCTCACAAAGCCAGGGCACTCAACCAATGGTTCCCCACCCTGCATGCACATTAGAATCACCTGCAGAGGGCTTCCCTGGTGGCGCAGTGGTTGAGAGTCCGCCTGCCAATGCAGGGGACACTGGTTCGTGCCCTGGTCCGGGAGGATCCCACATGCCCCTGAGCGGCTGGGCCCGTGAGCCATGGCCGCTGAGCCTGCACATCCGGAGCCTGTGCTCCGCAAGGGGAGAGGCCACAACAGTGAGAGGCTCGTGTACCGCAAAAAAAAAAAACAACCAGGAATAGAATTATCTGCAGAGCTTCATCACACACCCAGGCCTGGGGCCAACCGCCAGAGATTCTGATTTAATTGGCCTGGGGTATGACCCAGGCGTGGATATGCTTTAAAATCTCCCCAGGAGATTCTAATGTGCAGCCAGGGTTGAGAACCACTACATTACACAACAGGAGAGGCCCTCAAGCCCTCACTCAGATCCCAGTTACTCTTAATTTATATACACTTCTAACAATCCAGTTGTCTGGTTTCCTAGCTGGTATATGATTAAAAACCACATATTCAGACGGGAGAGGAAAGCTGCTAATGAAAAGACACTAAAACCAGCAAGACGTTACAAATAAGAGTCTGAGCACAACTGTAAAGATAGAAAGCCTATAAAAAGCAAACACAGCACTCAACCCCTCCCCTCTCCAGCATATCCTATTTACAGTCAGGGCCTGAGGCGATCACTAGATGGCGGAGCCAGGAGGGAGGGCTTCAGTTCTAAGGGAATGTACCCCATTTTACAGATGAAAAAAACAAGACTCAAGGAGAATCATGGATGGTCTCCCTCAAAGTTGCACCAGCATTGAGCTGCAATGCTGGGATTTGAATATCAAATGTCAGTCGGTCCTTAAAAGCCCATGTATGCTGCAAAGTGTCACATCTGCCTGTTTAGTATGACTGATGTTTCTAATGATGACCCAGAGTGTAGAACTCAATTACCCTCAGTATCCAGCTATTCAAGATGTTCATTCTAGAAAGTTACACACACACACACACACACACACACACACACACAAATAAATGCTTTTTAACAGTGATGAAAGAACGGGTTATCCATTTGGGAAATAAATAAATAAATAATACAAGTTCTTTCCCAGCTCACACCATTCATCAAAATGAATACCAGATGGATAAAGATGGAAATGAAACCATAAAGGTACTAGAAGAAAATATAAGTGGATATTTTATAATCTTACGATGGGAGGGACTTTCTAAACATGTCAACAAAAGCAGAAACCATAGAGGAAAAGATTGATAGATTTGACTACATTAAAAATTAAAAACTTCTGTACATCAAAAACCACCATAAATTGAAAAAATGTTCAACCTCACTAGCATTCAAAGAAAGGCAAATTAAAACAGCAATGAGAGGCCCTTTTTTTTTCCTGATCAGATTGGCAATGATTAAAAAGAATGATAATACTGAGAGTTGGTGTGGGTGAGGGGAAATCAGCACTCATACACTGTTGGAGGGAGTGTAACTGGTACAATCTTTCTGGAAGGCATTTTGGCAGTATGTATGAAAAAAGCCTAAGAAGGCACATAACTTTTGACCCAGTAATCCCATGTATAAAAATTTATCCAAAGGAAAAAATGGATCTACTACACACACATGCACACATAAAACGTATATAAGGATTTTATTCACTGAGGCACTCTTTGGAATGTTGAAAAACTGGAAGAAACCTAGATTTTTAACAAAAATGAATTAGTCAAATAAATTGTTATATACATAAGAAGCAATATTATGCAGCTACCAAAAATGATGCTGTATAGACATACAGGCCAATGGAATGGAATAAAGCCCAGAAACAGATCCAAATATATATGAGAATTTGGTATAAGATAAATACCAATTCGGTGAGGCAAAGACAGGCTTTTTTTTTTTTTTTAAATAAATTGATTTATTTATTTATTTTTGGCTGTGTTTGGTCTTCGTTGCTGCGCACGGGCTTTTTCTCTAGTTGTGGCAAGCGGGGGCTACTCTTCGTTGCGGTGCGTGGGCTTCTCTTGCTGCGGCTTCTCTTGCGGAGCACGGGCTCTAGGCGCGCGGGCTCCAGCAGTTGTGGCTCATGGGCTCTAGAGCGCAGGCTCAGTAGTTGTGGCGCACGGGCTTAGTTGCTCCGCGGCACGTGGGATCTTCCCGGACCAGGGCTCAAACCCGTCTCCCCTGCATCGGCAGGCGGATTCTCAACCACTGTGCCACCAGGGAAGCCCCAGACTTTTTAATAAATGGTGTTTGACTATGTGGAAAAAGATAGATGCTAGACCAGTATTTCACACAGTACACCATGATAAGCATCAACTGGATCAAAGATTTAAATGCACAAAATAAAACCATAAAATTACCAGAAGAATAAGGGAACTCCTTTATAATCTTGGAGTAATGAAGGCCTTTCTAACTGATTAAAAAATCCAGAAGTCATGAAATAAAAGACTGATAAATACATCTATATAAAAATCTTAAAACTCCTGAATGGCAAAAGCACCATAAGCAAAACAAACAAAAGACTAACTGGAAAAAAAACTGCAACTCTCTTCACAAAGGGTCAAGCACTCTATTACATAATTTGCTTCTATAAATCAAGGAGACCAATAACCCAATAGAAAAAAATGCCCTTTTTCAGAAAAAAGAAATACAGATGGCTTTTTAGCGTATAAAAGAACGTTCAACTTCATTAGTAATAATGAGTACAAATTATAGTTGCAATGATATACCCATTTTTTACCCATCAGATTTTTACATATCCAAAATACACTTGATTGGG
>NW_006796752.1:3867709-3871379 GCF_000442215.2 Lipotes vexillifer | reverse complement strand
GTAGGGAAATAGGCACCCTCATACATTGCTGGTAGGAATAGAAAATGATACACACCTATGAAGGACAATATGGCATTTTCTATTAATGTTACTAATGTATTTACCTATTGGCTCATCAATCCCACTCTCCGAATTTTTTGGGCAAATGTATTTGCACACATACAGAAATGATGTATGTCTGCATTATAACATTGCTTTTAAAAGTAAAAGATTGGAAATAACTCAAATGTCCAATTATATAGAATTGGTTAGATATTATTGTCCATCCAAACCATAATATGCCAGGAAGCTATGTGCTGATATGAAAAAGTCTCCACTACATGCTATTAAGTTTTTTTGTTTTTTTTTTTGTTTAAAGCACAGTGCCTAGTAATGAACATAGTGTGCTAACTTCTTTGTAAGAAGGGGCAAGGTATATATAATTGCATTTGCTTATATTTTCAAAAAGGGGCACTGCAACTATTAAAAGCAGTGACCTATGGGAGGGGAAATCAGGAAACCAGGTAAAGAGGGGCATGGGTGCAAGCAAAACTTCTCAATTTTATGAAATTGAGAATTTCATTAAAAATTTTATAAAAAAATTTTTTATGTCGTTTTGATTTTTGAACTACATGAAAGTACTATTTTTTAAGTGAATACATAATTGTGCAGATTCACTTTTGTAGACATGAAAGATTTTCAAAATGGATTTAGTGTGTAAATTAGGTCATAGAAATAAATATAGAATAATCCCAATTTTGTCTTTCAAAAAATCACGTATCTATATGGTCATATTCTTACATAATAATTTCCATAATGGGAAATAGGAAAGATTTAGCCACAAACAAGTTTATCACATTGTATTTAATAATGAAAATCTGAAAACATCCTAAATATACAATAGGCATTAAAGGTGACATGGGGTCTGTGGAATATTTTCAATCACAAATAATTACCTTATAGAAAAATATTAGTGTGAGAGATTCACAGTATGTGAATATATATATATACATATATATAGTGTATATAAAGCAGAGTATACAAGACAACTCTGTTAAAAAAACAAAGTACATGCTGGGGCTTCCCTGGTGGCACAGTGGTTAAGAATCCGCCTGCCAATGCAGGGCACATGGGTTTGAGCCCTGGTCCAGGAAGATCCCACATGCTGCGGAGCAACTAAGCCCGTGCGCCACAACGACTGAGCCTGCATGCCACAACTACTGAAGCCCTCGCGTCTAGAGCCTGTGCTCCGCAGCAAGAGAAGCCACAGCAATGAGAAGCCTGCACACGCAACAAGGAGTAGCCCCCTCTCGCCACGACTAGAGAAAGCCCGCGCCGCAGCAATGAAGACCCAACGCAGCCTAAATCAATCAAGCAATCAATCAATCAATAAAAGTAAATGCTTAGAAGAATTGGGGGAGGATACACACCAGGGTATTTGTTAACTGTGGTTACCCCTGGGTAGTGGAATTATAGGTGCTTTTTGGTTTTTTCTTTTAAATGATCAGGATTTTCTCATTACTGTACAACAAACAATCTCTTCTAAAATGAGAAAAAAATAAAGCACTAAGGAATTTTTTTAATGCTTTTTTAAAAATGATGCTTCAAAGTTCATTTCTAAGCTACCTAAAAAAGTCACCCACCTGAAAGGAGAGTCTGGCTAAGTAAGGTGGGCTATCTCCACCTAGTAGAGTAGAGTGAGGTCTTGGTCCTAAGCTGAGATGTCTTATCCCCTCCTTCCTCCCTTTGAGTCCTTCTTGACCACAGGGTGTTGGCCACCGTGCTGGGTCCAATGGCACTGCCCACCAGTATAGGACATCAGACACTGCAACAAGACAGGACCTGCTCTCACCACCACTGCAGAGAATCCACTGGTCCAACCACTTGCCTTCTGGTACCTTCCAGCAGGTGAGCTAATAAACCTGCTGGGCTGGAAAGTGGTCGGCAGGCAACATGGTGGGTGAGGTGGCCGGGGCACAAAGTTTCTCTGGGAGGACCAGTTCCTGGCCCAGGCCCAGGCTCTCCCTTAACTGCTTCTGCTTCAGCCTGCCTGGCCAGCCATCCCAGCCTAATTGCTGAGCCCCTTAAAAGGAAGGAGTGGTGTCGGGGTGGGGCATCTCTCAGGCAGGCCGCCTCCGAAAAGGCTCCGGTGAAGAGGTGGGGTCTGAGGCCCAGGCAGCCCCCTAGACCCTTCATGTCTCCTAAGAGTTTACTGTAACCATCTCTTATCTGGACTCCTGCTCTTGGTCCCTGCCCTGTCCCACCTGTCTTCCAAGCCCCTGCCATCCTTCTTGAAATACACCTAATTATTTTATTCCTGGGATCAAAACATTTTCTCCAAAATCAGTCTTTCTCAAACTCTCCCGCTAAAGCAGACCAACAGCAGACAAAAGAAACGCCTTCAGTTCCCCCAGGGGACCGCACAGCCTGAAGCTCCTGCCAACACACCCAAGCTCTCTTTGAAGTCCTCTGTTTTCTCTTAAAAATTCATGAGAATTTTGCATTCTATTCGATGATCTATCTGAATTTCTTTTAATAGGAAGATGTCTAAAACTATTCACCTAAAGGAAAACTGATGCTCCTGAAAGAAATAATGTGTTTATCCAGAGGCTCAAATATCCTCACTGGAGAAGTACCTACAGCATGAAATCCAAACTCCTGTCAGGCAACGATCTACAAAATTTGGCCCCCACAAACCTTACCGCCTTCCTCCTGCTACTGCTCGCTCTCCAGTCGCTGGGCCACCGGGACTCCTGTCATGTCCTGATTTAGGTTCTTCCCAGCACTTCTGCTCAGGCTCTTCCTTCCTGACCCCACTCTACCTGCTGACGACCCACCACCCCTAAAGGCCTCAAGGGAGATCAAATGCCACCTTCCACATTACACCTCCTCTGTTGGCCCTGACAGATGCAACGTGAGAGGCAGCAGGCTCCTGCGAAAGCAGCCTGTGCTTTGGGATCAGAAGGCCGGCGTTCAAGTCCTGACTCACAACTCTTGACACCGGACAAATTACCTAACTTGTCTACTTCTCGCTTGTAAAATGGGGAATAACTGTGCTTCCCTCACAGGGCTGCTATAGGGATTAGAGAAGACTCAACCAACAGTGTAGTGCCCAGCACATGCTCCCCTGCACTCCTCCAAACTCCTAGAGCAGTCTTTATACCACTCATGTAAAGAGCAGGTGCTCACATAGGCGTGCTGTTTTAGAATGGCTTATTTCACCCCAATAGATCAGTGGTTCCCAACGTCCCAAGGAAGCTTCTTGTATTACCCCCAAGATCCCATGGCTTGAAAGATTCCGGTTATTAAATCAAACACATTGATTGAAGAGTACCCCGCTTTTCTACGTTCTCTGTCCCATGAAGCTTTCTGAACACGGAGAGCTGTTCCCAGCCTCCCCTCTCCTGCATCACTTGAGGGACTCAGAGCGGGCAGCCACCCACGGAGACCGTAAACACCTCGAGACTGCAGCTCCGTCTCCACACTTCCCACAGCACCTTACTCAGCGCCTGCTCTAAGAACACACCTAGTCACTGCTCGCGCATAAACAAAAAGTTCCACCCAGATGACACTGGGGAAAGAGCCCTGCCTAAATTAGCCAGTCAGTGTGGAGAAAGGGGGCATTCTTACGGGAGGCAGGCAGTGCTGGAGACCAGCCCTTCTCCTCCCGCCCCCCACCCCCGGCCCGAGC
>NW_006796752.1:3863639-3867667 GCF_000442215.2 Lipotes vexillifer | reverse complement strand
CCCGCCCCCCCCCCCCGGCCCGAGCCGCACCCCCAGGTCTACCAGCTGGCCTCCAACTTCAGTGTGTGAGCCGATTAAAAAGCACCCTCTCTTCAGTGTCTGGAAACTCCTGCAAGGAAAGTTTGCTGCCCAAAGTTGGCTTTTGACTAGAGTCTTAATAAGAGGCCTCAGCAGGCTGTGGCTCGAGAGACAATGTCACTTAGAGAAGCAGCTTGAAGCGGCAGTTAGGAGAAGAATTATTTTAATGAATACATTTCCTTTCAATTGTATGGGAATATCAAGATCCCATTAGAATAGGGAAGCAATTAGAACTAATAAAGATGAATGCACAGTGCTCGGTATGCGCAGAATAACAAGCTGCCAACAAAGGGACTCCGGAGAGCCTGCTCTAATCCAAGTGAACTGGCGGCCAGCAGAGGGGAAACAGCTCTGTTCAGCTGCTCAAAGGCCAGCGTCCCGTGCATTCTGGTCACGGCCAGCAAATGGTGTGAGCGGAGCCTCGAAGGTGGGGGTAGATGGGCCCCCGCCCTGGCCCTGGCCCGGCCTCTGGGGGATAGAGATGGGCCGTTGGCAGCCCCTTGGCGACGGCCATTCAGACCAGGGCCCTGGCTCCCCGCCAGCCTTGCGCCTGCCCCTCGCACTGGGCCTCATTGTGTCCAGGTGGCAAATGCCTTCTCGCCAACTTTCCTTCAAGGTTTACAGAGCGGGTGGGACAGTGGAGAAGGGAGGGAGAAGGGGGCCCTGTGCCCCCTGCATCTCTCCCCTCCCCTGCCGGCCAGGGTCTGTTCCTCCTCTGGGTCGGGTGTTATGTTACAGACACTGGTGGGTCACAGGCAGCCAAACACAGGAGTACTGTTGCTTACACAATTGCTCTTCAAACAGTAACAAACAATTTTCATTACCCAAGTCAGATCGAATCATCCGCCTGGCCATCCTGCTTCAATACCAGCCCCACATACAGGACCCAGGGCTTCACACTCTGCCCATTCTGCTGTGACAAAACTGGGCTCCATTTTGCCCCTGGCCCAGGGATGTGGGACAAAGCTCTTCCTCTGATCCCTTCTTTGAGCCGGATCAGCTGCACAGCTATCAAAACTGTCAGGAGAAACAGAGAAGACACAAGCACCTATGCAGTTTGGGGCTCGCTCAGATCTGGAGCGAGACATTACTCAGCATCTGTGTGAAGGAGGCACTCAGGAGCTTGGAGGATCCATTGACAAATTTAGAAGGAATCCAACAAGATAACTCTGGCTTCCCACCAAAGCATTCACTAGCCTTAGATGGAGTGTCAGGACATGACATTTCTTTATTTAATCTTTTTTGGCCAGACAGTTTTTTCAACCAGGAATGTGTAAGCTCATTCCAAAATGTCTGCATGAGAGGCCAGTGACATTCATTACTGAGATTTTTCTACCAGGTCTCTTAGGGAAAAAAAAAAAAAAAAACAAAAAACCTGTAACATTTTATAATTGTTTCTCAATGGTAGAGCATTTTAAAAGTACGTTTACATTTATAATCCTACTTGAATCTCAAAACAACTATGGGGACTGGCAAAGCTAAGGTTGTCAGGCCTAAAGATGAGGAAACAGTGGCCCAGAGAGGTTAAGGATGCCGTGCAAGGTCACAGAATGAATGAAGGGGTTGGGACACCAGAACTCAGGTCTTCTGACCTGGTTCAGTGCTTTGTTCTAGGACGCACCTTTTCTACACCCACAGAGTGCCAGACATTTCCAGGATAATTCATCCTGCAGTTCTGCTTTTCCAGTGTAACTCCCTTATCCTTTTCCTCATACTAAACTGTGCTAAGCACTGCAGGCTTTTAAACACTGTAGTCTAGGCTACAAAGGAGCATCCTTCAGAAAGGTTTCCATCGAACAGTCATCAAATTTTGTTTTGCTGCCACCCCGCACCCCCTACCAAAGAGATATACATTTCCTCCCTTTTAACAGCTTAGGTAAGGATTGTTTTAAAAGTCTGCCTGTCCAGTGTGAGGTCAGCACAATCAAAACTGGCAAATGACTGTCTAGGTCCCTTTCAGTACAAAACATTGTAGCATCCAGGGGTTGGCAAGTGGCAAAGCAAAGCCATTCACCTTTCATACCCTCATCACCTCCTATACCTAAAGGCCTATTCATTTAATTTTTTGAAACTTTGCTACATGGTGACTATAGTTAATTATATTGTATTGCATGTTTGAAAGCTGCTAAGAAAATAGATCTTAACAGTTCTCATCACAAGGAAAAAAAAATCTAGTAACTATATATGGTGACAGATATTAACTAGACTTATTGTGGCGATCACTTCACAATATACATGAATATCAAATCACTGTGTTGTACACCTGAAACTAATGTTATCTGTCAATTATACCTCAATTT
Organism: Lipotes vexillifer; assembly: GCF_000442215.2. Taxonomy (NCBI): domain Eukaryota; kingdom Metazoa; phylum Chordata; class Mammalia; order Artiodactyla; family Lipotidae; genus Lipotes; species Lipotes vexillifer. Next base: position 3,865,289 of record NW_006796752.1, on the reverse strand, counting down.
TAAAACTTTATTTTTATAATTTTTAAGGTATTTATATACCATGAGATACACAGATATTAAGGGTACAGTTTGAAAAGTTTTGACAAATGTATATCTACACCCAAACCAAGATACATAACATTGCCATCACCCCCAGAAAGTTCATGCATATCCCTTTCCAGTCAACCCCACTCCAGGCCTGCACTGTTCTCATTTCTGTCACCACAGATTAGCTAAACCTGTCTTGGACATCAGATTAACTGGAATCATATTGTATATAAGCTTTTGTATCTTTCTTCTTTCACTCAACATAACGTCAGCCAGACTCATCCATGTTGTATCAGTAGTTTGTTCCTTTTTTTTTTTTTGATGAGTAGCGTTACGTTATTAAGTTTTCAAAATCCAGTCACATTACTGCTAATTTGCCCCTCAAAATTCTTTCCATTCAATGTATCTCCTGCATGCTCCTTTCCATGCATCTATCTCCTCTGTATCTCCTCAGCAATACTTGAACTGAGAAAGATATGTAAGTAGACTATTTTACCTCCAGTGATGCCCTTTTAGGTAGGAGTGGTTCTACCTTCAGGAGAAACTGACAACGAGGCAGTCCAGCATGGTGGTCATGAGTACAGTTTTCAGAATAGACAGATCTAGGTCCTCATTTCCAGTCTAGCACTTAACAGATGGGTGGTTGGGGACAGGTGGTTTAACCTCTCAGTGACTATTTTCCCATTTGTAAAATGAGAATAATAATACCTTCCTAACAGGGATTTGTGAGGACTAAATTATATTGTACATAAAATGTTTATGTTTATATTCTACAAAATAGAAACCAATAACAGCCTCAAGTTAAACTATAATAAACATCCTCCTGCTTCATTCACACACTTTCAGCTTCTCTAAGTCATAAAGTATAAATGGGTATATATTTTAAGAAGTTTTTAAAAATGAAGAGTTCATCATGATTACATCTAGAAAAGTCTAGGGACTTCGCTGGTGATCCAGTGGTTAAGACTCCTAGCTTCCACTGCAGGGGGCACGGGTTCTATCTCCGGTCAGGGAACTAAAGATCCCACGTGCCGTGGCCAAAAAAAAAAGTCTAACTGTCATATATTTACTTAACATAAATGCTATTTCCTCTGGAAAAAAGTAAAGCCTTTCATCATTTATTCAGTGACAATTACATACTGAGTGCTGACGCTGAGGGGCTCTTCAAAAGAGTTAAGGACATAGCCCTAGCTTTTACAATGTTTGGTTTTGGAGGGTAATAAGCACAAACATAACTATTATACAGAGTATGGTCAATAATAATGATAATAATTAACATCTATTAATATAGTGGTTAAGAGCATGGTCTCTGGAGTCATACTATATGATTGAAATGGTGGCTCAGTCATGTAATACTGGGGAAGTTACTTACCCTCTTTTTGTGTTATTTCACTGGTAAAATGGGGATAATAATACCACTTATCTAGCAGGGCTGTTATGAGAAGTAGATGAGTTCATACATGTAAAAAATTAGTACATTATCAGCACATTAAAAGTATGCAATAAATAACAGCTAACACTTATTGAACACCACGTGCCAAGCACTGTGTTAAATGGTTTACATGCATTACATCACATGATCTCCACAATGTTGTCTCTACCATTATGCCCATTTCACTCATA
>NW_006796752.1:3863283-3863629 GCF_000442215.2 Lipotes vexillifer | reverse complement strand
GGGAAAGAGAGTTCAGGTAACTTGCCCAAGATTACATAGCTAGTAAATAGCAAATTCCATAGGAAAGACACATCTATAAAATGGGGATAGTGATAATAGTACTTACCTTAATGAGAATTAAACAAATTAATATTTGAACAACAGTTAGAACAGAGCCTAGTGCACAATAAGGCCTATACAAGTGGGTGTTAAACAAATACAAACTGCTACGGTGATTCAGAAATGGCAGTAAATAACTTCCATGCATGGAGACTAAGGCTTTAGAAAGGTGACATTTAAGCTGAGCCTTGAAAGGAGGGAGAGAAGAGGAGAGGGGTGGAGAGGAGGGGAGGGGGAGAGGGGAGAG
>NW_006796752.1:3854994-3862902 GCF_000442215.2 Lipotes vexillifer | reverse complement strand
GGGAGAGGGGAGGGGAGGGGGAAGTAAGTAGAGGGAGGAGGAGGAGAAAGAGGAGGAGGAGGAGTTGGAGAGGGAGGGAGAGAGGGAGAGAGACAGACTGGTAGTGGGAGAAAGCTCAGAGTAGAGTAAGCAAAAAGAAAAAAGTAATGGGAACAGTTACGTTTGATTAGTTAAAAAAAAAAAACCTCCCCTTTCCTCCAATCAGTTACTACTTCTGCCAAAGATATACTACTTCAGTATATCTTTTATCATCTTCTTTGACCGCCCCCCACCCCCGAATCTGCTATCCTTAACCCGTCGTCATCCATTTTACAATATTTATGGAGTGCCTCTATGTGCCAGGCACTGTTCTGGGCACTGAGGATATAACAATGAACAAGACAGGCCGAGTCTCAGTTCCTATTCTGCACTATAATAATACCGATACTCCAAGCTGAATTCCCAGCTTTTGGTCAGCCCTACTCCAATCCATCCTCCACACTGCCACCAGAGAGACTGCAAAGATACAGATCTGGTCCGGACACTCCCTTGCTTAAATCCCCCTGTAGTATGAATTCCCATCGTGCTCAGAATAGATTTCAATCTCCGTAGCATCCTGTTCAAGGCCCGTCACTAACTGTCCCGCACAGCCTTATCTCTCAGCCTTCACCTTCACGCACTCCGCACTAAGCTACAGTAAATTACTCAAAATCTTAGATACACACATAGAAATAAGCACCTGCTGAAAGTACGTGGCTGGAACTCCATCCCTATTTCATCCTTGTACACTGAAACCTCAGAAAAGCCCTGGTTACCCCCCTCCAGCCTTCGAGTCTAAAGAACAGCGCTGGCGACACACTCCTCCACAGCCCTGGCATCCTGCGAAGGCTGTGCTCACTCCCACCACAGCGGGAGCAGTAAAAGGAGGGGCTTCGCGGGGCCTCCGGGCCGCCATCTTGGCTGAGTTGGCCGGAAGTGGTCCGGCAAGTCGGCTTGCCGGCGCGCACTGAGACTGCGCGGTGGCCTCGCCGCGCGACTTTGGCGCCGCCGGCGTTGCGGCCGTCTCGAACCCTCTGCGGTGCAGCCCGGAAGCCACAAAGTCCCCTCTGTCATCTCTCCTAGTCCTACTCCAGCCGTCCCAGCCGCTGTCCAACTCCCCGGCCGGGGTTTGTGCAGCGGCTTGCACACCCCTCGGCCAGTGTACGCGCTTTGCACCTGCCTGCCCGAAAACATGTTGCAGAAACCAGAGAGCGGGGGTCTCCCTATCCCTCAGGGGGAGGGGGAGGGGGAGATGGATGGTGGCCACGACAGTGAGACCCAGGCCCTGACCGCCTCGCAGGAGGTGGCCCCGAGCCCCCTCCTGCAAGAGAGCCCCGAGGAGGACCTTGGCGCTGTAAGGGAGGAGGGGGCTGCGGAGCCCTCCATCACCCTGAAAGGTGCGAGGGCTTTGGCAGCCAAAACCTTGGCCCGGCGCAGGGTTGCCTCCGTCTGGATCAGACGGTGGCCGAGTTGGTGCAGTTTCTGCTGGTGAAGGACAGGAAGAAGAGTCCTATCCCCCTCTCCGAGATGGTGAAATACATTATCAGAGACCTAAGGGATCTGTTCCCTGAGATCATCGCAAGGGCCGCAGAGCATCTGCGGTATGTCTTTGGTTTCAAGCTGAAACAGCTTGACCGCAAGCACCACACTTATATCCTGATCAACAAACTAAAACCTCTTGAGGAGGAGGAGGAGGAGATGGCCCCAGACTGGGTCTTTTAATGATGATGTTGGGCTTTATCTACATGAAAGATAATAGCACCAGGGAGGCACAGGTCTGGGAGATGCTGCGTTGGTTGGAGGTGCGTCCCTCAAAGTATCACTCCCTCTTTGGGTGCCCGAGGAGGCTTATTATGGAAGATTTCGTGCAGCTGAGATACCTCAATTACCGGCTTGTTTCTCACACCAATCCACCGGCATGTGAATTCTCTTGGGGTCCCCGAAGCGACCTGGAAACCAGCAAGATGAAAGTCCTGGGGTTCGTGGCCAAGCTCCATAAGAAAGAACCCCAACACTGGCCGATGCAGTACCGTGAGGCCCTGGCAGACGAGGCTGACAGGGGCAGTGTGAGGGCTAGGGCCAGGGCTAATGCTAATGCTGGGGCCGGCATCCACCCCTGGTGAGGGCCAGCCAGAGGTGGGGCGGGGGGAAGTTGGGTATAAAAGCTACTGTCTGAGTCATAAGTAGACTAGATGGGGAGAAGGTCGTTATTTCTGAAGCAATTGTATTTGTGTAACTAGGATTTAGGTCTTGTATCTTGCTAAGTTTTGTTACGTTTAATACTTAAATTGATGTTTATAAATGAGATTGGTCTACTTTTTCCTGTAGGATTTTGTTGTAGAGTTTTGCTGCTTTTGTAAAATTAATTGAAAAACTTTACATTTTATTCTGTGATCTTGAACAAATTATGGAGCACTGAGTGCTGTACTTAAATGGTTTGAAGGAACTCACCAGTATGATGATCTGGTACCAGGGAAAAATATAGCTGATTGGTATCTAGCTTTCCAACAGTTTTTGTCTACTGTGCAAAGAAAAAAGACTGACATTTAACTCTGTTTGCTTAGTTATGGTAGTAGCTGGGGGGGAAATGCAATAACCTGGTACACTTAATAAACATTTGTTAAGCAACTTCTTTTGTGTGATGCACTGTTGGGGGTATTTGGGGATTAAATGCTGAATAAGATAAAGGTCCTACTTTTCAGAACTGGACAGTAAGTAAATAAACCAGAAATTACAGTGCGGTGAGTTGAAGGCTACAGAGGGACACCCAACCCAGCTGGGGTGATTGGGTGAGGCTTGCCTGAGGTTACCTTTAGTCGGACTTCAGAGTAGGGAGGGAGAAACGATGCGGTGGGTGGAAAAGAGGGGAAGGAAAAAAGGAAGAAGAGTTGTGGGTGGGAGATGGTATTAAAAATGACTTAAGATCATAGATGCTCTTCAGTAAGATGGGAAGACATGATACATGGCAGATCTGGAAAACATCCAACCTTTGCCAGCGCCCTTGGTTCAGGGCAGTTTATTACAGTGCACACGTAATGATGGTGACTGTTAGCATTTTGGTCTTCTCCATCTCCCTTCTCTCAATCTCTACAAGCTTTCCTCTTCTACCAAAGTCCTCAGAGACCAAATACTTTTTTTTTTTTTTTTTTTTTTACAAACAGGGAGGGTGAGACACAGATGGGGTCACAGGAAAAGTTAAGGGAGAATTTGCTCCCAACAGTTCAGCTGATGTCTGCACTCTGCGGGCCTCTCACTGTTGTGGCCCCTCCCGCTCCGGACGCGCAGGCTCAGCGGCCATGGCTCACGGGCCCAGCCGCTCCGCGGCATGTGGGGTCTTCCCGGACCGGGGCAGGAACCCGTGTCCCCTGCATCGGCAGGCGGACTCTCAACCACTGCGCCACCAGGGAAGCCCAGAGACCAAATACTTTAACAATTCTGGAACGGTAGGTAGTGTGGAGGGCACGTGTGATGTTCTCTACTGCCAAGAAGTCTTCAAGGGCTCTCCCTTGGCACCAGGAAGCCCAGCACCCTCATCCATGTTTCTGCTTGCCACTTGCCACCTGCCATCTCCCATTAGGAGGAGAACTGTAAGGCATCTTTCACATTCTTAACTACCCATGAAGAGTCATCTTCGAAAGCAGCTTGAGCCTCTGCAGTGGCTGCCACCTTCACTCTGGGGATGAATTCTGTAGAATGGGTACATAGAGTAATAAGGAACCTAGAGGAGTGGTAACCAAACCAGAACTGGGTGTAGGATTATGAAACCGTCCCCTTACAGCTGCCATATTACAGAAGAGCTGCTTTCTTCTCTCTTTACTGCTGGTTTTGTGGGTGTGTGTGCTTTCAGTTGCGTCTGAATGACATATCTGAGTATGTTAAGGTTAGCATGGAATACAAATACTTTGGGACACAGGCCCAGGGATCCAACCAATCACAGTGAGACCAAAGGTTATAAGCTTATGGGTAAAAAAGTTCACTAATGATTAAAAATATGATTTCTGGGCAATTTATAATTCATTAAACAAAAGAACTGAGTACCCACTATATGCCAAGGACTTTGCTGGGTTCCAAAGATTAAAAAGGGAAAACCGTCTTCACCCTCAAGGAGCAATAGTGATAATTTCTCACATTTGCATTTTCTCACAGCTGCTGAGAGGTCAGCAGTGTGTGCACCTGAGGGTCTGATTACTTGGCGATTTGCTTACAGTCACTTGGCAAAAGACAGCACCAAGACTAGAACCCAAGTCCCTTGCCTCCCGATGTGTTTCATTGTAGTACATTGTTCCCTGTGTCTGGCTTCCAATATATTGTATGTGATTTTATTTATCACAACTCCAAAAATCAAGTGAGGCATGTGTGATTATTGCCAGTTGCCACTGCAGTCCTTATGGGAGTGAGTAGAGTAGAAATGCTTCCCATTTCACTGTCAGCAGAGGTGACTTTGCTGAAAGTCAGACATATATTTCACAGCAAGACAGGACTAACAACTACCATTTATTAAACATCTGCTATAGGCCAAAAGCGTTTCCCCCCTACTTTTCACAACCGTATTGCAAAGTGGGTATTACAAAATACCTCCATTTTACAGATATTAATACTTGCCATTTATTCAATACGTAATATAAGCCAGATTTTCAATGCTTTACATATGTTTTAATGATTTTTATAACAATCTAACAGGATAGATATTATCTGTTCCATCTTGAACTATGCACACTGAAACTCAGAAGCTGTGAAGTTCTCATAGATGGGATATGATATAACAAGGATTGGAACTGAACCCTGACTTAGTCAAAACTCCACACTTTTCACTATCTTACATTTCCTTCTCCTTGGGACTCCTTTCAGACTTGGGGACTCGTGTTCTTTCTTCCAAACATGGCTGTCTCTCTGGAGATGCAAACAAGGGTTGTATAAGCAAGGTAATTATGACAAGACCCTGGGCTGTGGGAGGGTAAAATAAAGTTGGAGAATTACCTGCGAACATTGGTCCCAGCTCTGCCTACCCGCAGTGTTCTCAGAGTGCTGACTACGTGTAGAATGTGCATTTTTACTCAAACTCAGCACTTTTTGCCCTCGTGGGCCATGTTTCCTAAATCTTCTTTTGTCTGCTCTCTCCACTAAGCCTCAAATTAAGTCTTTCAGGCCATGAAACAATCAAATAACATTTCTGGACCTGCAAGTATGATTCCCAGCATTGTTTCCAGATGGTACAAAGGGCTGGCAGAACTTGTACCCTTGCCTCAGGATGAAAGACCTCCCATTTCACAGATGCCATCATCAACTTCTCGGAAGTACTGAAAGTGTGGCCTCTGGGCCCATGTGTAGAGCAGACATTGGCCATGGTGAGGGCAAGAGATGAATTCTCCTGTTGCTTATGGTCATTCACATGAGGGAAAAGGAAGGCCTGGATCCCTGGTCTCCTTCCCCTTCAGGCACAAACAGAACTAGATCTTCCCGGGTGAAACCATGTGGGTGGGAGAGCAAGGAGATGTCGGGGGAGTGATGGCAGATGGATTACTCCAAATCATACGTACTATACCACAACTAGATAGCAAAGCCAGTAAAGGGAATTCCCTTGAAAACTATAAATGAAGCCTTAGACAATGGGAAGGTCTCACTCAGTTCAGCCACAGACTCTGCAGGGATTTTTCTTTTTCTTTTTTTGGCTGCACTGGGTCTTCGTAGCTGCGCATAGGCTTTCTCTAGTTGTGGCGAGCCGGGGCTACTCTTCGTTGCGGTGTGCGGGCTTCTCATTGAGGTGGCTTCTCATTGCGGAGCACGGGCTCTAGGCTCACGGGCTTCAGTAGTTGTGGTTCGTGGGCTCTAGAGCGCAGGCTCAGTAGTTGTGGCACAAGGGCTTAGTTGCTCTGAGGCATGTGGGATCTTCCCAGACCAGGGCTCAAACCTGTGTCCCCTGCATTGGCAGGCAGATTCTTAACCACTGCGCCACCAGGGAAGTCCCTCTGCGGGGATCTTGACATTCACCAGAGTCGGGACTTTTGACCCACTGGAACTTGGAGAATGGGTGTTTGGAAACAGGCTCCGGTTAATTACAGCCCCAGCATCTAGCAGGCACATAGTGCTCTGGAGGTGGCAGCTCATTTGCAGCCCCTGCAAACCAGGCCTCAGTGCACAGGCTCAATCACAGTTTCCACTTGAGATAATTATGCCTCATGCCTTGGTCTTGGTGGCAACTGATGCTTGTGCAAATTATTCCTCAAATTGTGTAGCGCAGCAGAGATGGCAACAATTACCTCCCAGCAGAAATATAGTGTACTGACTAAAGAGGTTAGGTATTCTGAAAAGTGTCCCAATCGAGGCCTTATAAAAGTCATGACTATGTGACCTCGAACAAGGAATTCTAAACTCTGAGGACTGAAGTTCTAGGAAAGTTTAGATTGGAGGGTGACTGGAGTTAGTGGTTAGCTACAATCCACACCCACAACACATCCTACCAGCTGACTGCAAACCCTGCCAGTTCCTGGGCTACTCATGACTGATGACAAGATCAGCCAACAGTTATTAAGCCTTATCTGTCAGGCATGGTGCTAAGTATGATAATCAAATTGGCTCATGCAACTACACAACACCCCCATGAGGCAGATTCTACATTTGCCATCATTACAGTACTGTAGGCAAACCACAAAGAAAGAATTCCTTTCATTGTGTCAATGCGCGAGTTAAAAGACCTGCCCAAAGTCATGGCATAGCTAGTGAACCGCAGATCCTGAACATGAACCCGAATCTCCTGGGTTCTTGCTGTAATTCCACCTTGCCGGTCTGCAGAAGGTTCTCAGGGAGCAACCAACCTCCCTTTGGGAGAATGGGGCTGCGGGAGAAAGAAAGAAAACCTCTGGGCCTGCTCATTTATACCATAACCTAGAGCGCCCACAGTAGAGGCAGTGAGGCAGGGAAGGAACAATTTGGCTTCTCTGATTGCAGGGTTTGGGTCACCAGAAGGGATGCAAACTGGGAGAGGAGCCCACTTGGAGCAATGCTGGCTCAGGACACCAGCACTGTGGTTCCTGCAGTGGGGGAAATTGTGCCCAAGACGCAGAGAGGTGTCAGCACAGTGAGAGACAACCATGAGGACAGAGGAGTCTCCTACAGTGGAAAGCTCCTGGCCCCTGGAGCAGCCAGATCTGCATTCCACCCCACTCTGCCATGGGAGAGTGTGTGCCTTCACCTGAGTTAAGCTAACCCTCTGAGCTTTGGTTTCCTCGTCTTTCCAACAGAGATATTGCTGTGTACCTCAAAACACTGTGAAGACGACGGAATGAGGGAATTACTAAGCACCTAGCACAGGGTCTGGTACATGGTAACTAGTGTTATCATAAACTGTATTCACTCATTCAACAAACACTTATCTTCTGTACATACCAGGCATACATCCTGGTGGTGAGCTTACAGAAGAGAACAATACAGACAAAAATCCTTGTCGTCTAGAGCTTACAGATGGGTGTGAGGAGACATAATAAAGAAGCACAATACATAGCATGTCAGATGGGGATCTATGTTGGAGGGAGAAATGAAGCAGGAAAGGGGGAAAGAGGGTTGGGAGGGTGTGCAATTTTAAATAGCCTGCTCAGGGAAAGCCTCGTTGAGACATTTGAGTCAAAACTGAAGGTGAGAAGCAGGAAGCCCACAAGCTGTCTGGGGGGGACCAGGGAGGAGGGGGTGCCGGCAGATGGAACAGTGAGTATGAAGGCCAAGGGTGGAAGCAGGCCAGGCAGGTTCTGAGAAGTGGCTCCTGCAAGCAGAGTGAGTGATGGGGGAGGGTTGAGTAGAAGGAGATGTGTTCCTTCTCCTGAAGGAGCTTGCAGAGCTGGCACAAGTACCTAAAACAATGAATAAACACGGATCTGCACCCAAGAGTTACTGCCTGAG
>NW_006796752.1:3826150-3854984 GCF_000442215.2 Lipotes vexillifer | reverse complement strand
GATTTACTGCCGGAGTTCAGCAGGGGAAGAAACCACAGCAGCCTTAGGCAGCAGAGGCTTCCACTGGGCCCAGAAGGGGAAGGAAAGAGATATTCCTTATTCACAGCTTTTGTTTTTCTAATTACAAATGCTTGTAGTGGAAAATGTGGAGAGTTCCATAAAAACATAAAGAAAATGAATTCTCTAGAATACTGGCACCCAGAGGCAACCATGGTTAACAGCGTAGTATGGTTTTATGTCTATCTCTAGTGTATTTAGTTTTCACCTGCCAAGGGTATAAATGATTTGTTGCTACTTTAACAATGAGTTACAACGACACTGAGCCGCACTCCACGCAATATTTCCCTCAAATACTTCTGGGAGCTCCCAGTGGGGCATCTCAAATGATGTCACAAATCCATCTATCCACAGCAGTCACCGTGCAGGGCTTATGGAGGACCATGAAAGGAGCTTCTGCTGGAGATGGTCCTTGTGGAATCCTCAGCATCCGTGGCTGCTGCCTCCTCGGACACCCCCAGTGTTCTAGAGGGATGCTGCAGACGTGGATAGAGTGTGCTTCTCCCCAGCTCTGTGTCAAGAAGTGTCACCTGGGTCCCAAAGCAGCAGTGCCAGGGACTCTCCAACCTCCTCAGGAAGCCTGCTAGTCTCTGCTTGCCAGCTCTTGCAAGCGACTCTCCAAACTTCAGCTGAAAATAGTCACCCCCACAGGGACCAGTCCACAACTTCCTCCACAACTCTTTTCCTCAAACCTTAGGAAAAAAAGGAGAGAATAGGCAGTCCCTGTCTCCCAAGGCACGGCTATTTACATTGCAGAACCAGAACAGTGAACATATGCATTCACGCTGACAGTGATAACACAGTTTTAGATTGGTGTTGATTTTCCCGAAACAAAGCAAAAGCCTGCCCCAAAGGTGAACTAAATCCTCTATCTCTAGCAAACTGCTAGCAACTTAGCTCCCTTCCCCCACTTTTCCCACCTTCTCATCATGTTTGTTTTCTTTTTTTAATTTTTAAAATTTATTTATTTATTTTTGGCTGCTTTGGTTCTTCGTTGCTGCTCGCGGGCTTTCTCTAGTTGCGGTGAGCGGGGGCTACTCTTTCACTGCAGTGCGCGGGCTTCTCTTGTTGCGGAGCACGGGCTCTAGGCGCCCGTGCCTTGTAACATCTCAGCCAGGGATCTTATATACCGTGAGAGATGGCTAGAATTTAGGTAAAAGCTTGGAATGGAGAAAAGGATTCTAGGCAAGGGAAACCACTTCAGCCAAGGTCAGGTAGCAGGAAGGTGCAGTGTCCTGGGAGCCACGAGGGGACGAGTTAGGTTGGAACAGAGTTTGTGGAGGAGAGAGCAGCTGGGGGCAGCGGCTGAGGGAGAGCAATGAGCACAAGGACGGTGGCCTGGCTGGTCGTGAAGGGGGAGGCTGGAGGCAGGGAGGCCACTCCAAATTGGAGTCGATGGCAGCCTGACCAGGGGAGGGGTGCAGCAGGAGTGGGGCTGGGAAAGGGCTGGTTGGGGGAATAACTTGGAACCACTGGATAACTGATCAGCTGTGGGAAATGCAACGGAGGGACATGTGAGGTATGACTCAGCAGCTTCAAGCTGGGTGCCCAGAGGGAGCTGGTTTGTGCTCAAGAAGATGGATATGCCATCAGTCACACTGAGTCTCAGTTGCCCAGTTGAATATCTGATGGACACTTGGAGATGGAGCAGAGGACGGACACCGGGGCTGAAGGTAGACACTCTGAGTCAGCCTCTTAGAAGACATAGCCCAAACCGCGGACTCTCTCCTTGGGAGAGAGTGTAGAGGGAGGAGGGCAGGAACCTGACCCATCTCTCTTCTTGCTGAAAGCAAAGGTCTTGGCAGTCCCAAGCAGATTACACAGAAATGCAATCCTGCCTCCACAGCTGCCTTCTGGGTCCATCTTCTGGATATACTTCTACAAATGATCTGGGGGCTAAGAGGAAGGTCTCAGAGGGAGCAGCATGGCCAGGGAGTCATGGTACTAGGAAAAGAGAAGCTGCAAGGTGTTGTAGGTGGGTGTCAGCTAAGGGGTGCCAAGATTCTTAGTGTGCACTAAAAACAGCATTGCAGGGCTTCCCTGGTGGCGCAGTGGTTGAGAGTCAGCCTGCCGATGCAGGGGACACGGGTTCGTGCCCCGGTCTGGGAAGATCCCACATGCCGCGGAGCGGCTGGGCCCGTGAGCCATGGCCGCTGAGCCTGCGCGTCCGGAGCCTGTGCTCTGCAACGGGAGAGGCCACAACAGTGAGAGGCCCGCATACAGCAAAAAAAAAAAAAAAAAAAAAAAAAAAAACAACAGCATTGCAAACACACAGTCACACTGCTGCTGGAAGGATCCAGGACAGACCTAACCAAGGCTGAAATGGGCCAACTCATGGGATTCCAGACTTAGCAGCCTGTCTCTCCCCGCTTTATAATGGACCTTCTGTCTTGGAATGGAACTTTCCAGGCAACACCATCACCTTTGATCAGACCTGAGATATCTCCACAGTGCAGGATACATCCCAAGGGAGGGAGGTTCTCATTCAGGGAGAACCCTCACGTTCAGCCTCTTAGATACACAAGGCACGTTGCCCAGATGCAAATGCACGCTTGGTATATACACGTAGAAATATCTCCTCCAAATCCACAGGAGACATGAAGAAAAAAGTATCATTTGGCAACTATCATATATCAGGTACTTTGCCTGGAGCTTTCCAAGTATTTTTACATTTAGTCTCACAACAGTTGTGAAAGAAAGGGATCATTTTCCCATTTTGTAAAACCCCAAGCCTCAGAAAAGTTAAATATTTTGCCCAGGATCACATGCCTAGAAAATGGCAATGGTTCTTGACCCAGGTCTGCCTGTGCACTCACATGTTATTATTCTTCTTTCTTCACACATGTGTGTACAACAGACTCATACACACAAACACATATCCATCCCTCTATACACACAAAATCCCATAGAAAGTAAGCTCCTTGAGGGCAAGGATTTCATTTTGTTCACTGATGTATCCCAGATATATAGAACAGTGTCTGGCACATAGTACACACTCAATTAATATTTTGTGGTTGTCGTTAAATGAATTGAATGAATACACATGCACGCACACACATACGGGCACACTCACTCACCTTCACATACATTTAATTAACACATCAAATCCACTGCCTGAAAGTAGATCCCAGGTGAAGCTCCAGCTCTCAGAGCTGCCCCTACAGGCCTGCTCCAGAAGGGGTGACCTCCCCATCAGGAGCCCTACTGACGGTCTCCCCAGGCTCCTCCCTGGAGCAGTAACCAGCCCTCTCCCCAGCCTCAGTACATCCCACCTCCTTCTTTTCTTAGCTCAGTCAAAATAAAGAATTTTTCTAAAAGATCTTTACTAAGAGAAAAAGAGAAAAATAATCAAGAAACTACAAGCTCTTGAGCGGATGAGTTGACAGATCCGGATTCTTACCCTAAGCCAGGCCCTCCAGTCTGGCCACAGCCTGGCTCAGCGGGTGAGGCGGTCAGCTTGTGGAGACTAGGCCGTGCTTGGCTGCTCTGCCAGTGGCTCAGATGCCCAGCCTGAGGGAGCAGGGAGTTGGCACGGCTCCTCAATCTGGGCCATTCTCTCTTCCTCCAGATACTGCTGCTGCTTCTATATGGGCACAGACACTTCTGCCACTCTGGCCTTGAGCTAACTGCAATTTTACACCCTCTTTGCCATCTGCTGTGCCCTGGGCTTGTAAACCAGACTGGTCCAACCCAAATCACTCAGTAGGACTGTGTCTATCCCATGCCTAAAACTCCAACAACCTTAATTCCTTCCTAGAGCCTCAAGGCTCTGCCTGAGATGGCTCCTGTCCATCCTCAACCTCATCCCACACCACCCCTTTATCTGGTCTCCAGTTACATTTGCAAAGCAGTTCTGATGGATGTACCAGAGCCCAGGATCCCAAGGATCTGTTCACCAGACACCTCAGACAACTCCAGATCAGACCCTGGACCAGTGCATCAGCATCACCAGGGTCTCTGGATTAAAAAGTAAATTCCTGAGCCCACCTAAGACCTGCTGGATCAGAATGTCTGCAAGTGAGGCCCAGAAGCCAGCACTTTTAACAGGCTTCCCAGGTGACTGTCACACTCCAAAGTCCAAGAAGCACCACCCCAAATCTATTAAACTCCATATGTATCCCCATGCATATATAATAATGTTAGCTAAAATACTTATTGAGCACTTACTATGTGCAAGGAAGTATTTTCATGTGTTAACGCAGTTCACCCTCACAACAACGTTGGAGGGAGGCATGTTATCATGCCCACTTCGCGGTGACTTGGCCAGATTCATACAGCCTTTGGTGGGAAGTCAGGGATCGAACCCCGGCCCTGTGACTTCCGAGCCTGCACGCAACCAGCACACACTCTCTAGCGCGCTCGACTGCGCCTACACAGATCACACACACACACAGGACCCCCACCCCTTCAGAACCGCTGACCAAAGACGTTCTGACAAAAGAGATGGAGGGCCAGGGTGTTTTCCAAGGCTCCTGGTTTCTCTCTCACCCCAAGTCTGGCATACGCAGATCTGAGCCTAGAGAGCCAACAGTCGCAGCCAGCAGGGCCGGGGAGCTGGTGAGCTGTGGCCCCAGGACTTAGGCAGCACCCCCAGGCCCTGCCTGCTGCAGGAAGCGTGCCCACCACGGGCCTCCACTGCCAGGGCCCCTGAACCCCGCCCCCCAGCCTCTGCTGCCCAGCGTGTCCTGGCTCCCCGAGAGCTGAGCCCCTGACAGGGCCCTCCTGGAATGCTGTAGCCAGAGAGCAGATGTGCTTGCAGCTCTTTCCAAAAGCTAGTCTTCTCAGGAATCCTGCCATGGGGGAAAGGCAGGGGGATGGGGGGAAGGAGTGGAAAAACAACCGAAATACCATAACACAGAAAAGTGATCCAAATAAAAAGCAGCAACTGTGTATCTGGAAGGAATAAACTGAGGAGAGGCGCAGAGCCGTGCAGCGTGGCCGTGAGGCTGCCAACCTCGGCAGCCTGGGGATGGGGGCTGGGTGGCCACCGTCAACTGGCCACAGGGTTGCTCTGGCCAGGGCCTGGGTTGGGGGGAGAGTCTGGGCTGCCGCAGGGGCACGAGGAGTGGATCTCAGCCAGCAGTCTCCTCCTTCCCAGGGCTCCAGGCACTGTGTTCCTCATCCCCCAAGACCTATCCGGAGAGGCCTTCTCACTGTTCTCCACTTGAAGGGTCTGCTTGGGACCATGGAAAGAGCCAGAATGATGCCTGAACCCAGACATTCTGATCATGGGGAGAGAAGGCTTTCTCAGAATAGGGCTGGGTCCCCTGACAGTGGAGGGGAGAGGTGGGAAGGATTTATTTTGAGGCCATAGAATGCAGAATCAAGTGGTTCTCACCCAGCTCCCTCCTGATGAGCAGTGCCACCTAGGGAAACTCACTTCTTTGCACTGAGCCCAAGTCCCCTCACTGTAAAATGGGCTAACTTGGGCTTTCTCTGTGCATCTCAGGGTCAAAAAAGACCCATAGATTGGACAACCTATCAAAGCTGGGGCTTGAGCACAGAAAGTGAGATGGTGGTGTGTCACAGGATGTGGAGTTGAAGGATTGCGTTTGAGACCTACTAACTAGCTATGTGACCTTGGAGTAGACACTTAACCTCTCTGTGCTAAAGAGGGCCAAAGCCTAGATACATGAGGAGCTTTTGAAAAACTTTTATAAGTAGTAGATGATGTCAGCTCCCACTTCCTCAGCCATGTACCAGGTACAGATTGTGTGTATATTTTTGTGAGGTAGATATTACTATTCCCATTTTACAGATGGGAAAATAAGGCTCAGTGAAGTTAAGGAACTTCTGAAAACTGACAGGTGCTGAAGTTGAACCAGGTCTGTCTGATTTTGGAGCCCATGGCCTCTCTCCTATTGCAGCCCAGGGGGCAGGGATGGGCAGTGCCCCTGTTGGTGAGCTGAGAGAAGAGGTGAAGTCCTAGCAGAGGAGCCTGGCTGGGGATATCTGGCAGCAGGGGCAGGGACTCTGTTTGGCCTTGGTTTGTGCAGGAGGCTTGGTGGAGTGAGGTGTGCCTTGACCTGGAGGAACTGAAGCCCCCCAGTGGCTCATGATAACCTGGAAGCCAGCTGCCCAAGGGTGCAAAGGTGCTATAATCCACGAGGACGATTGCCAGGCAGAACCTGGGGAACAAAGCAGGAAGCACGAAAGCTGCCAAGTAGGTCAGCAGAGCATCAGACTGTTGAGCAAGATAGGTTCAGAGCTGGGAACAAGCTGGATTGTTAACAGGATAACGACAGGTAAAAAGAGGCCCAGACATGTCATCAGGATGGCTCAGGAATCAACTCGTGGCTGAGGCCTCCTCGTACATCAGATGCTCTGTGAGGCCACAGGGGCTCTTGGACGGACAGGTTATCAAGGCCTGGGCTCAAGCACAGAGAGAGAGCTGGTGCCAGGTCACAGGATATGGCGTTGGAGAATCAGCTTTGAGACCTACTCATTAGCCATGTGACCCTGGAGTAGACACTTAACCTCTTTGTGCTCAAGAGAGACAAAGCCTAGATAAGAGCAGAGCAAAGACAGTTTCCCTCCATGTCTGCTCTCCAGCCCCTGCCCGCCATCACCCACTCTGTGAAGCCTGCCATCCTGGCAGTGAGTGAGCCACGCCCTTCCTAGAACCCTGTAGCCCCTGTACATGCCCCACATGTGCCCTTCGTTTTGACAGTTTTGACCACTCCATTGTAAGGCCCGGTGTGTGTCACCTCATTAGGACTGTGGGCTTCTCAAGCGTATCCCATCATGGTGCCTGAGACAGGGACTAGTGTTTGAGAGATGAAGGAGGAACTAAGTAAACAGAAATTCACCTGGAGGCTTCCTAAAAGCAGGCAGTGGTCCATTTGGGTCTTAAAAGAGTTGGTGTATTTGAATACTACTCTTCAAAGAAATCAAAGGTCTTCTTGGCTCCTAATACTTGAGTTAGCCATACCAGTCCCTAAATGCTAAAAGAATTCTCTCGACAATGTTTATTCATTCATTCCACAAACATTTGCTGAGCTTAAACTATGTGTCAAAACAAAAGCTAAGAAGTTAGGGTCCCTGTTCTCAAAGGTGCAACTGTGAAGTGGCTGGAAATGGGGTGCAGATAAGCACCTGGATAATCGTATTCTTCGACCATCTAGAGGATTCTATGGGAGCCCATTAGAGATATAACCAATCCACCCATGAGGGAGTGAGGAAAGGGTTGCTATATGTGGCTGTGTAGGTCGTGTACTGCAGAAGACAGGGTGTGTCCTGGAATTGTGCAATGCAAGGGCCCAATCCTTCCAGGCCAGCAGCATCTGAAGCCCTGTTGCCCCCTCATCCCAATCCCCAAATCCTAGTCCATCAACCTGGTCCCAGTGGGTCTTTCTCCTCCTCTGGCTCCTCTACTGAGAATTTCTTTGTCTAGTCCTCCAGAGAAGTTTTCTTCTGGAAAACTCCCCAGGAGTCCCTGTTATCTCCTTTCTCCTGCCCGCTCTATAAAGCAAACCGGCTCCTCTCAGAGAATTACAGTTTGGGGGAAGTGTGATTCATGGGGAAAGAACTCTTTCCACGGCTTTCTAACCTTTGATGTGACCCAAAAAAACCTGTGGCTAATACAGAGCGCTCTAAATCTCACAAAGCTCATAAACACAAGAGCCGCACTGCACTGGGCCGTGAACAAGGCCTCTGGCTAGCCAGCTCCTGCCACCAGCTGGAGAAGTGTTCCCCTTTCCCACCCTACACCGACAGCCCTCCCACAAACCCTCCACTCTCCTGGCAGCTCCTGCAGGGGCAGCGTTCCAGGGCCCCTGTGGCTGGGAGGGGAGGCTTGCCAAGGCCCCTGATGGCCCACCAGTCCATAGCTGGACCCAGAACCTCTGCCCCTCCAACTCTGATAGGAAAGGCCTCAGTTGTTGAGCAAGGGAGGGAAAGCCTGGAGAAACAGACTCTAAGATACAGCCTCCCTGAAGCAAAGAACAGCTGGGACCAGGAAGAGGCTAGTGAATTTGAGGTGACATGTCTGCAGCAGTAGTGCCCACTGAGGTTTCTGGAGGTTTTCCTGCAAAGCAAAGCAATATAAGTGAAGTCTATTTTCCCCATGAAAACAATGTGGGGTTTTGTTTGTTTGTTTGTTTTAAGAGAAGAATCTATCAGCCACAAGTTTAATGAACAAGAAGCAATAGACCTGTTCTCTAGATAGCAGACCTCTTTCTAAAGCAGGGTAGAGAACAAGCAGGACCAAGTGGGAACGCATAAGATAACGTAAATGAAACGCCTTGCACGAAGCCTAGCCTATGGTAGGTGATCAATAAATGGTCACCGTTATTACAGTGCCTTATTATCTGAGCAATCCCTGGCAAAGGCACCGAGCAGAGCAGGACCACAAAGTTTCCAGGAACTAGTCTGAGGCCCTGCTTACCCGCCGCCTGGCGGAGGGGCCCCGAGTCCTCCAGGTGAGGAAGCTGGCTGACTGCAGGGAGGACATTTGTGCTCTGCCGCTCATGCTGAAAATAGTACCACCACACAGCTGGCTGCAAAGGCAGAGGGACAGACAGTGGCCAAACTAAACCGACAGCTGGCTTCAGAACAATTGGTGGGGACTTCCCTTCCTCCTGCCTACCCCATAGCACATGGTGGCAATTTGGAAGTCAAAAGCTCTATTTTTTTCTTTCCAAAGGCTCTTTTCCTCCACAGTTGTTGTTACTGGGTTTGGGCCTCGCAGGCGCTGAGGAGGTGGGGTCCTGGGCCACCTCTCTCTCTGGGGATGGGGAAAGGGAGACTGGGCAGGCTCCCAGCAGCTACCCGCTGGTCTTGGCAAGCCTGCCCCCATGCCTCTCTGTAGTAGCAGGTAGGTGACATGGCAATTGATCGAGCCCCAAGACAAGTGCCCCTCTGAACACTGTGTTGGCGGGGGCAGGAAAGGAGTGTGGCGGGGGCCGGGGTGGTCTTGCTCCCTGGAAAACCTTTCCAGAGATTTCTCTTTCCCAGCAGGGCAGGGGTACACCACAAAGGTGAACCTTGTTCACTTCTCCAAGGCTGTGGCTGGGCTGTGGGAAGGACTGGACTGTGTCCTGGCGGGGGCCACCTAACAGGCACCTAGTGTGGAGCCGGCTAACCTTCCTACACTCAAAACACCACCCATGGCACGGAGGCATCTGCCGTCTCAGCTCGTTAAGTCCACACCCAGAACCTGGGGAAAATCACCTTCCCTCCCCTCTGTTTTCCCCACCTCCATTTTAATCAGATTCTCCCTTTCTTTACTGAACAGAGAACAGAAAGGACCTCCTCCTGGTGTGTGCAGGCACTCAGAGCAAAGGGAGAAGCCCCCAGCGGTCTTATTATTGAGCCCATGTGCACCATGTTTACTCTCTAGGATTTGTGGTCAGAAGAGATCACTTATTACTTACCTACGGTCACCATTTACTTGTCGGGCCTCAATGGCCTCATTTCTGAAATGGAGATAATAACAATACCACCTCGCGAGGTTGTTTGTTGAGAGGAGTAAACAAGATGGGGTATGAGAAAGGGCTTTGCAAACTGCGCAGTGCCACACATAATAATTACGATGATTAATATTACTATTACAGTGCTGCAAGCACTATAAAAACAGCAATTGTTCCTCAGAAATACCGTCCAAGCCTGTGGATGTTTTCAGGGGAACACCACGAGAGCCTTCTAGACTGGAGTCTCTGTCTCCTGACCGATCCTGCCATGGGGCACGGCCAGGGCAAGAGGGCCAGGGTGAGGTTATCCCTCTCACCATCATCATCCAGCCTCCAGCAACAGGACAGTGATTATACCCCAAGGAGGAGGGAGGTTCTCTCCCAGGGATTACCTCACCCCTCCAGAGCCGAGCAGATGTAAAGAAAGGGAGGAGTAGGGATGGCTACGGGGCAGCCTGAAGTCATGTGACTTTCCCAAAGCCAGCCCCGCCCCGCAAGCAGGGCCAGAAGAGCAAAGCACTAAAAGGGGCTGATCCTTAGAGGCAAATCTAGGGCTCCATGCCCTGCCCCCACCATCCCCCTGCCTCAGCCCTGAGAGCCCAGCTCAGGAGGGGCCTGGGACACAGAATCTCCCTGGCTCCAACAATAACTGCTGTTGTTTGTTGAGCCTGTGCTAGGTGCTTTCTGTCCATTGGACCCTAATCACAGCCCTGCCACACAGGGGTTATCATGCCTCTTTTCAGATGAGGCTCTGACCGGATGTAATTCTCCCAAGGTTGCTCATCAAGTTAGTGGCAAAGCTGGACAGGATTTGAACCAGGTTCTGTTTAGGTCCAAAGACCTACCCATTGCCTGCTTGTCCCGTCAGCCCAAAATGGCAGGCTGGGCGAGGCTGGGCTAGCTTCTGGGTAGGGTACCCAGCCACCAGGGAGAGGAGAGAGCCTAAGAGGAAAGGGGAAATTGTTCACCCTCAGTAACTGCACTTCTGGACCCCCGCCAAGCCTGCACACACCAGACTAAACCACAGGGCTGCCCTGCCCTTGTGCCTAGACGGCACGGGTGTCCAAAGTGACCTGCTCCAGCGCTCGGCTCCAAACCTGGGGGAGGCACCAGGGAGCCCCCGAAGAGCAGCAGGGCCTGATTATGGAGGCCAAGGACCCTGCTCCTGGAGTGGGTCGGGCTGAAGAGAGGCAGCCCTCCAGTCCTCCACTCCCAGACTGGCTGTGGGGAAAAATGTCGGAGTACTCACCCCAGGGCAGGGCCTGGCTGGCTTCCCCCGTCTTTTCTTGTCATCTCCCAGGAAGGAGTGAGGGTGAGGTGGCCTGGACTGAGGCAGAGAACGACGGAGTGCAGATCAAATCCTATGGTTTTTGTTGGGATGGATCACCCCAAAATAATTTTTCTTTCCACTTATTGTAAAAGTCACATAGACATACTACAGAAGATTTGACAAATAGAAGAAAAAGAATTAACTGTAATTTTACCACCATAACACAATCACTGGTAACACTCTCGTGTAGTTTCTTCCCAGCTCTCTCACCTCTTTTTTATTAAAAATTTTTTTAAATAATTGTTATTATGCCATTTTCAGAATGTGGATGGATTTTCCCATCGCTTGTCATGACATAAAATCATCTTCCCATGTTGCTGTGCAGTTGGCCTGTCCTCCTTTTGGACGACTGTAGGGGAGTCTGCTGTGTGAGTCAAGGCAAAGGCTTCCACCCCCTGATTTAAGAATGTTTGAAGTCTTGATTTAAATATCTAAAGTCTTACAAAAGTAGAAATAGAGACATAGATGTAGAGAACAAACGTATGGACACCAAGGGGGGAAAGTGGTGGGGGTGGTGGTGGTGGGATGAATTGGGAGATTGGGACTGACATATATACACCAATATGTATAAAATAGAAAACTAATAAGAACCTGCTGTATAAAAATAAATAAAATAAATGTTTTTAAACAGTAGAAAACTTGAATCACATTTACTCAACCTTTAATAAACCTCCTATTGTGAAAAGAATAAAATTATATGGACTCAGAGTTGGTCCAGAAAATCCAAGTAGCCCTTGGTTGCAGCAGAGTGGGGAGGGGGCCTTGTGGGTTGGGGAGGCACAGCTGGGGTGAGGCTGGGGCACCTGCCACCAACTCAGACCCACACAAATCAGGCCCCTTGCCTTCTTGGTCCTGCAGAACCTGGGTGCACAACATTGCTTCTGGGCCAGAGAGTTGCCAGGAGAGACTGATTGTAGAAAAATGTTAGACTGGAAACTAAGGAGCCTCTGTCAGATGCCTGCTGTCCGTTCCAGAGCCTTCCTGCACTTGTTAGGGGTCTGCCTGCGGAAGGCAGTTCTGAGAGCCCCCGCTCCACTGCTGGAGAGCAGCACAGACACCAATCCTTCCTCATCCCCAGCTGGGCCCCCAGCCCATCAGCCTGCTCAAGGATGCTCTCAAACAGATACTCATGAGGTTTATTAGATATTTATCAAGGGGCTACTGAATGCATTGTTTGAGTCCTGCTGCAAACAAGAAGAAACCATCCCTGCCCCTGGAAGCTTGCAGTCTAGTTACTGTAGAATTTAAAACAAAGGCAGTGTAGTCTCATGGTCAATAGCTTGCACTCTGAAGTTAGACTTAGCTGGGTGGAGTGCTTCCCCCTGACTCCCCTCCACTTATTGAACAAGTAAGTTACTTTAACCTTGCTAAGCCCCAGATTCCTCATCTGCAGAATGGGGTTTTTACTCGCAGAGTAAAATCTAATTTACTCGCAGAGTTGTGGGAAGGATTGGAGACAATATATGTAAAGTGCCAGTCATTTGGTAGGCTTTCAGAAACATTGGTTATAATTAAAGTAGCACAAAACACATGTAAAATGCTAAAGGGACGCTATGTAAAAGAAGGGGGTCAGAGCACTGAGGGGTGAAGGAGCAAACAGCTCTGGAGCGGGGGTTTACAACCCTGGCTAGGCATGAAAATCACCTGGGGAGCTTTGAAATTATGCTGATGCCCAGGCCTCACGGACCAATTAAGCCAGAATGGGACCCAGGCCTGGGCACATTTTATTAAAAAACTGCCCAGGTGAGGGCTTCCCTGGTGGTACAGTGGTTAAGAATCTGCCTGCCAATGCAGGGGACACGGGTTCGAGCCCTGGTCTGGGAAGATCCCACATGCCTCAGAGCAACTAAGCCCTTGTGCCACAACTACTGAGCCTGTGTGCCCCTACTACTGAAGCCCACGTGCCTAGATCCTGTGCTCCGCAACAAGAGAAGACACTGCAATGAGAAGCCCGCGCACCACAAGGAAGAGTAGCCCCCGCTTGCCACGCTAGAGAAAGCCTGCGCACAGCAACGGAGACCCAGTGCAGCTAAAAATAAACAAATAAAAATAAATAAATAAATGTATTTTTTTAAAAAAAGGAAACTGCCCAGGTGAATCTGGGTGCATCCCAGATGGAGACCCACTGCTCTAGGAGGTGTTTCAAAACGTGATTTGGAAAGAAAACCAACATGTATTATGTTAACTTGTACATACTAGGCACTCTCACAACTGGTAACTCATCTGAGTTCTCACAACGATCACCTGAAGCAGGTACTTTTAATCCTGTTTCAAAAAAGGGAAGCAGAGATTCAGGAAGGTCACTGAAATCTGCCTACCCCCCAGCCCAGGCACTTCTGTACTACTTGATGCTCTAGAGCAGCACCGTCCAGTAGAAGCATAATGTGAGCCACGAATGGGAGCCAGAGATGCAATTTCAGATTTTCTAGTAGCCACATTAAAAAGTTAAAAAGAAATAGGTGAAATTATTTTTTTTAATATATGTGATTTAATGCAATATATCTATAATATTACTATTGCAATGTGTTATCAATATAAAAATTATAATGAGATATTTCACATTACATTTTTCATCCTGAGTCTTCAAAATCTGGTATATATTTTACACTAAGAGCACAATTCGGACTGGCCACAAGTGCTCAGTTCAGACTAGTCACATGTGACTAGGGGCTATGGTATTAGACTGGCTAAAGGGACAGTTGACCTGGAATCCCACTGAGCAGGTAATAAGAGGAGGCGGGAAAGACCCATGGGTGGGGGCTGAAGAGTTTCAGAATTAGCCAAGAGATTCTTAAATGAGAGAGTGACCTGGAGCCCAGGCGGCACTCTGATGGCTGGGGAGTCTGGAGGCCACAACAAGCCAGAATAAGAAGTCCAACTGGACAGCCACATGCAAAAGAATGAAACTGGACCCCTATCTATCCCAGACACAAAAATCAATTCAAAATGGATTCAAGAGTTAAACATAAGACCTGAGTCCTTAAAACTCCTAGAAGAAATATAGAGGAAAAGCTCCTTGATATTGGTTCTTGGCAATTATTCTTTGGAGTTGACACCAAAAGCCCAGGCAACAAAAGCAAAAATAAAGTGGGACTACACCAAACTAAAAAGTTTCTGCACAGCAAAAGAAACAATGAACAGAATGAAAAGGCAACATGTGGATTAGGAGAGAATATTCGCAAACCATGTATCCAAAAATGATTTAATATCCAAAACACATAGGAACTCTTACAACTCAATAGTAAATAATAATAACTCTATTAAAAAATGGGCAAAGGACCTGAATATACATTTTTCCAAAGACATACAAATGGCCAACAGATATATGCAAAATTATCCAACATCATTAATTATCAGGGAAATGCAAACCAAAACCACAGTGACTTATCATCCCACAGCTGTTAAGATGTCTATTATCAAAAATATAAGAGATAGGGCTTCCCTGGTGGTGCAGTGGTTGAGAATCTGCCTGCTAATGCAGGGAACACGGGTTCGAGCCCTGGTCTGGGAGGATACCACATGCCGCGGAGCAACTAGGCCCGTCAGCCACAACTACTGAGCCTGCGCGTCTGGGGCCTGTGCTCCACAACAAGGGAGGCTGCGATAATGAGAGGCCCGCGCACCGCGATGAAGAGTGGCCCCCGCTCGCCGCAACTAGAGAAAGCCCTTGCACAGAAACGAAGACCCAACACTGCAAAAATAAATAAATTAATTAATTAACTCCTACCCCCAATATCCTCTTAAAAAAAAATAATAATATAAGAGATAAGAGGTGTTGGTGAGGATGAGGAGGAAAGGGAACCCTCTTGCACTGCTGGTGGGAATGTAAATTGGTGCAGCCACTATGGAAAACAGTATGGAGATTTCTCAAAAAACTAGAAATAGAACATTTGATCCAGCAATCCCACTCTGGGCATATATTCAAAGGAAATGAAATCACTATGTCAAAGAGATATCTGCACTCCCATGTTCATTGCCGCATTATTCACAAAGCCAAGATATGGAAACAACCTAAATGTCTGTCGACAAATGAATGGATAAAGAAGATGTGATATATTTATATGGTGGACTTAAAAAAAGAAGGAAATCCTACCATTTGCAACAGCATGAATGAAATTGGAGGGCATTTATGCTAAGAAAAATAATTCAGACAGAGAAAGACGAATATTTTATGGTAAAACCTACAGGTGGAATCTAAAGAAAAAAAGTCCAACTCATAGAAACAGTAGAATGGTAGTTGCCAAGGGCTGGGAGATGAGGGGAAATGGGAGATGTTGGTCAAAGCGTACAGACTTTCCGTCGTAAGATGAATGAGTTCTGAGGACCTGATGTACAGCCTAGTGACTATAGTGAATAACACTGTATTGTATACTTGAAATTTGCTAAGAGATCTTAAGTATTATCACCAAAAAAAGGTACCTATGTGAGCTGATAGATATGTTACTTAGCTGTGGTAATCATTTCACAATGTATATCAGATCATCACATTGTAAACTTTAAATATATATAATGTTATTTGTCAATTATACCTCAGTAAAGTTGGGGGGGGGGTGGTCCAAAGACCACGAGGGGCCAGTGAGAGGTTGAAAAAGGAAACCCCAGCAGGCAACCAGCCGCAAAAGTAGGACTGGGAGCCTTCGCACCTGCCTTCACCTGGGCTGGAGGAGGCCCCCTGGCCAGGGGCTGAAAGTGTGAATTTATTGGGTTGGGAGAAGGCTGCTTTACGGTTCTCGGAAGCAGACTTGCACCAGATCCCTCCCCTCCCTCTCCCCCTACCACCCCTGCAGCCCATAAAGGGTAATGGAGCTGAAGTGAAATTAAAATAGTCCCATGAAATCCACATCATTTGAAAAGGGTACCTGCTTTAAAGGCCAAATTTCCTGAGCCCAGGTTTATACATTAAGCTACAGAAAGACCTAATTAATTCAGAGCAACCCCACTAACTGAATTTGGGATACATTCTGCCTCAGACAGTTCTGAAGTCTTTCCTTTTACACTATCTATGAAGAAACAGTTAGCTAAGCAAATAAATAGTGCAGGCCAGATTACAGAGACAGGTCTGGTTTACCTAAAACCGTTTTTAAGAACTTTAAAAATCACTTTAGCAGCCTCATTTGCAGGAAGTTAATGAGATCATTGCAGCTGGTCCTTATCTATTTATTTCAACATTTCAGTTTTCCAAGCACCTTCATACACACTATTGGATGTGACCCTTCGGGTGGAGATGCTGTTATTTTTTAGTCTCCAGCAACTAAATGACTGACACGTAATAGGTACTTAATGGTCGCTAAATGAATGGAGGCAGGCATGGTGATAATAGTCCCATATTACAGGGGAGAAAAATGAGGCTCAGAGCTGTTTATAACGTATCTCACGGGATCCCTCCAGCTGAACCAGCCCCATGGCTAGTAAGTGGTGAAATTGGGGTTCAAATCATTCCTGGCTTTACGGGATCTTTCCACTCTATTCTACTGTTACCAGGACTGCTGCTTGACAACCGTTTATTAGCTGAGTTTGAGGAACAGTCTGTTCTTAGGAGCAATAAAAGCCCTTTTTTTTTTTGGTAAATAGGCTTTTCCCCAGGTAAAGGAATTAGTGACTGTTTTGGAACCTGAGCCTCCCCACTACCCAGCCACAATCCCCTCCTCTGCAGAGCACGGGAGGCCTTTCTGAGCAGGCCTGACTCTGACACAGGGTCGCTCCCCATGCATGGCCACCGGGATGTCAGGGTGAGCATAAGTGAGTTTCCTCCCTGGGAGGAAAGGGCTGGAAGAATTGGGGACTGACTGCTCCAAACTGATCTGGGCCTGGATCCTCCAGGGATTGCTTCCCAAGGCACGGGCCTCCCCAGGAGTGATGGTCTCTGTCCTCTGGGTCTCCCCTTCCCTGGATTGGTCGGGGTTCGGTGCAGGGGGGAGATGGTTGCTGTCTCTCCCTGCCCATTGTTCCGGAGGCTCTGCCGGCTTGGAACACTTTGCAGGGAAAATTCCCTGACCGTGAGATCTGCAGGCTGCAGGGTCCCCGGGGAAGGCCGGGCCTGGGGCTCTCTCGTGCTGCAGCTGGAAAGAGGGGTTGGGTTTCAGTGAGCCGGGCTGGGGGACGGCAGCCTGCCTTCCCGGTGGTGAGGGAGCCCGGCCCTGCAGGCCAGCAGTGCCGACAGCTTCCTGTCGAGAGCTGTGGGCCCATGTGACCGCTCCCCACTTGGAGGATTAGGGGGTGAAAGGCCCAAGGCGTGTGGGAGAGCAGGAGGGGTACCCAGGCGCTATCTGGTCTGGCCGGGGGAGTGGGAGACAGAGCACCAAATCTTTTTATTGCTAAATGAATTCTGCTGGCTCCTTGTCACACGGTCCAGCGAGCCGCGTCTGTCTGGGGGTGCGGGGGGTGGGATGCGGTGAGCCTTGGCACTGACTGGGACCAGGGCTGTTTGTTTAAAGTCCCCTCCCCCCAACCTGGCCACACACACATCCCCTCAGTGCCTGACAGGGAGGGAATGCAGTAGCCACAGACCTGCTTGGTGAGGAGGAGATAGGCTCCGTCTGTGACAGGGAACACACTGGGTGGCTGGACTGAGGGCGGTGCCACGGCTCTGACTCCCAGGCCTCCCCCCCAACTGGCCCCCCAAGGCCAAGTGCAGCTGCGGCCAGGGGACCAGGCCACCCACTAAAGCCATCAGCCCTGAAGAGGGGCCAAATATCAGGCCTTGTCTAGAGATACCCTGTTCTGTTCAACAAGGATTTATTGAGCACCTACTGTATTTGGAAGTGGGCACAGAGGCAGGTAGGTGACAGACTTGAGATAAGGTTTGAGGGTGACAGGGTAGAGTGAGGCACAGAGGAGGGTACCCAGGTCAGCCCTGGGGCTCAGAGGAGGGAGAGGCCAGAAGGGAGGGCAGGTCAGTTTAGCAGAAGCTCCCTGAGGACACAGTCTCCCCGTGGGTTTCTGGGAGCAGTTTCAGATACCACCTAGTTTGCGAATCCTCTCTTCCTCACACCTCTGCCCTGCCACCACTGCCCAAGGGGTGGCCTTGAACCCATAGGCCTGTGCGAGGTGGAGAGGACCAGTAAGCTGGCTTCCCAGCTGGCACAGGCCTCCTCGGTCGGGTTTTCCAGGTCAGTTGGGCTCGCTCCCCTCCCCCTGTGCACGCTCCCTGTGAAGGGGGCATTGGGTGGTGGAGAGAAAGAAGGGGCCACCACCCTCCAACAGGAAGATCAACAGCCCCGGGCCAAAACCCCATGCCACCTGACACCACAACAGCATCTGAGTGTGAGTACTGTTAAACACCACCTTGGAACATTGGCGTCTCAGCCACCTTCTCTTTGGAATTTCTGGTACAGCTCTGTCTGCCCTGCAGGTGATTTTTGTTCCAATCTCCATGTCTATTGCTTACACAGCTCAGAGTTCCTTGGAGTTAGAACAACATGCTTTCCTTTCCACTGAAGGTGCTATGAAAAACACCCGGTCTGAGGGGCGGGCAGAAAGGCCATGTGCGCTGTCAGGCACCGCATTCTGACCAGCTCCTCCAGACAGGAGGCTCTCCCCAGAGCTGGCTCAGTCCGGAGACCCTGGGAGTTCCTGGAAGTGGCCTGGGACTCTGAGGGAGCCTGGGTTCTGGAACTCTCGCTGGGAATTCTGGCTCTAAGAATGGAACTGTCCCTGCACAGAGTCCCACAGGCCTGGAATACCTCCCAAAGAGGCGATGACAGAAATGCACCCCTCTCCAATCCAGTTACCAGCTGCCACCTTAGCTAAGGGCCCCAGGAGGAGGAGGGAAGCTGGTGCTTGGATGTCCAGCAGGCAGGATGATGGAAGAGGATGGGTGGGGGGATGGAGCGGATGGGAGAGGAGGGAAAGCCTGTCCAGTCACCTTGAGGAGGGTCTGAAAACTCCTCCCTGTTTGTAACCAGCATGTTCTGCCTCTCGGGATTCTCTCCAGCACGTTTTTTTGTTTGGTTTTTGGTTTTGGGGTTTTTTTGTGGTACGCGGGCCTCTCACTGTTGCGGCCTCTCCCATTGCGGACGGAGCACAGGCTGCGGACCGAGCACAGGCTGCGGACGGAGCACAGGCTCCGGACGCGCAGGCTCAGCGGCCACGGCTCACGGACCCAGCCTCTCCGCGACATGTGGGATCTTCCCGGACCGGGGCACGAACCCGTGTCCCCTGCATCGGCAGGCGGACTCTCAACCACTGCGCCACCAAGGAAGCCCTCCAGCACGTTTTTTCCCCTCTCTACTGGAAAGATTTCTCTGCTTCTCTCTTGTTTATTTTAAGAACTGTCTAGATATAGTGGGCAGTGGTCTGGATGCTTGAGGATTCTGATGATTATTCCTCAGGGTCTCCTCCTGGATGTCCCCTAAGAGCCTCGTTCAAAGCTCCCACACTCCAACAAAACTCACTCCTGCCTCTTTCCTTGTTTTCCCTTCTCTCATGGTCAGATGGTCTGGAGAGTCCCTACAAGCCCTTCCACCCTAAGATCCAAAGCACGTACCTGGTACCTGGGCAGGTGTTACTAAAAAAAAAAAAAGACTGCCCAGTATGTGCTCTGAGCCCCCGACACCTCCATCCCAGGCCAGCCGAGGGCTGGGGAGCAATCCCTTCAGATTCAAGAGACCACAGGTCAGATGACAGGATGGGACACAGCCAAATGGGGACACACTGGTGGAAAGGGGACAGCAGGGGAGTGAGATGAACCTTCCACTCTACCCTCTCCCTTGACTAGTTCAAATACTCGAGCTATGAAAAAATCCCAAATGGTTCTGAGCCAAGAATCCCCCAAAGGAGTGGCTTAGTGTCTGGGGTTACAGAGACTTTGTTACTGCAGCAAAGCATACTACAAGCCATTTGCTGGTTTAATTTAATTATTTATGATAACACTTCATAGTAAAAACTACGCTTGTCAAAATACAGGGGACTTTGTGCTGCAATGACCCAAATTTTATTGTTGCATTACTTAATGCACCGAAACCTGGTAATCGGCACCAGATCTCCCCGCAACACGGGCAAATCAGCACCGCGTGCAGAGGACTGAAATGGATTATTGCTTCCTGGGGGAGTTATTGTAAAGGATTCTAACAAAAAGGCATTTCAAGTCCATCCTCCCACCCTAGTCATATCTCCTTCTTTTCCCCCAAAGGACCATTTCCAGACACATTTGACTGTTGCCCATTTCCTGTGTGCCCTCAGCCCACCTCCCTTCCTTAGTGCATGCAGTACCCTCTGCCCAAGATGCCTTCCCACCAGCCACTAGCCATGCCCTAAACCCATCTGCACAACAGAATCCGCTAACGAATCTTAAAAAGATTTCAGACTCCTCCACCATGCTGGAGAACACCCCACTGAGCTGAAATGTCACCTCTTCTGAGTCGACATCCAGACCCTTTCGGCACATCCTCCTCTGTGGACCACTTTGCTGTTCTGACAGCTTCTACTCACCCACTGTAAATTCCTTGAGCGCAGGGTCTTTATCTTTTGGTGAGAGTTACGCAGACCCAGTCCAGGCACTAGCTCCTGTCCTCATCAAGCATGGAGCCCCTCTCCCTCCCACCCTCCCCCATGCCTGCAGTCCCACATTCTTCTTTTGGCAAAATTGGCCTTTTGAGGACAAGACCTTTGAGAAAATGAACTTCCTGGCTACACCGTGATAGGCATTGGGAGATGTGAATTTACAGCAGAGTATAATGGGCATGTAATCTGGCCTTGCCTGCCATTCACAGCAACTCTGTCAAGACCAGCTTTGGGTCCTTACTTCTTATGAATGGCCCTCCCCTGAGTCCCAAGGCCACCAGGTTCTTTCAGGGCAACCCTCAACCCCTTCCCCTCCATTATTCACAGCAGTGACAATGGTGATGGCAGTCCAGGTGACCTGTAGCCAAATCTAGCAGTGGGTGTCCATCCATTCATCCTATCCATCCATCCACAAAGTCATTTATTGCTAAGTCAGGAGGAGGATACCAAAAAAGTGGGGAGACTTGGTCACTGCTCTTAAGGGGCTTATAATCTAGTTGGGAAGACAGAGAGTAATTATAATTCAGTGCTCCAATCTTGCTCTCCATCCTCAACTATTCCACCTATAATAAGAGTAGTTTCCCACGTTGTGGATGTTTACATTAACAAAACCCTTTCCACGAGGGCTGGGGTTCCTCACCTGGAGAAGAGGACTCCTCAGTTTGCCACATCTCCGAAACTGATTTGGACCAGATGCATTCTGAGGTCCCTTCCTGCTCCAGTCCAGGTGGGTTTGTTCAGGAGGAACTCTGAGTAGAGGAACTTTGGGGCCCACATTCTGTAAATTAATGGCTTCCTGGAGGTGTTTGCTAAGGAACCAGGAATTTTCAAGGAAGACCTAATAAGCCATAGAGTCAGACCTTGGGAACCACCCAAACCAATGGTTCTCAACCTTGGCTGCACATTAGAATCACTGGAGGGCTTTTGGGGAAAACTTGCAGTTTCCGAAGTCCAGTTGAATCAGATCTCTGGGAATGGGGTCTGGGCATTAGGATCTCTTCAGTGCTCCTCAGGGGACCCCAGTGTGCAGCCAGTGTTGAGAACCATTCATCTAACAAACTGGCCTAGTCTATGTTCGAGGGACCCGAGGCCAAGAGAAGTATAACCTGAGCAGAGACACAGGTAGGGAGAGGCAGAGAACAGTTGCTGAGCTTCTGAAGACCCTGTTTTCCCGTGGTGCCTCCACTTCTCCGCGGAGACTTATTCTCTCTCTCTCTCAGTTCCCCTCCGAAGATGTCCAGGCCCTGCTGTCCTTGGAGACCCCACTCTGTCCCCACTCTGAGGACAGCACCTAGAGCTGCCTGGCCCCCTGATGGGTCTTTTCCCAATGCCCAGAGGCAGAGGGGCAGGCAGTGGCAGGAGAGGCTGGGACCTTCCATCCAGGGGCTTTCACCAGAGTTGACTGGGATTGTTTGTCTTAAGAAAACAGGTCTTGTTCCAGGAAGGCGTTTGTCTGCATGGGGCAGCAGCATCATTCATCATGGTGGCACCGGTGCTGGTGGCAAGAAGTCAGCCTTCCAGGGCCCTGACCCACAGGGAGGGGCTCCGGGGGCTGCTCCCCCAGGACCAGCCCGGAGAAGATGTCAGGAAAGCTAACGAGCGACCAGACAGCTGCAGCTTGTTAAAGAGTGCCTGGGGCCCGTTGTAACTGAGACCTTTAAATATACATTGTAGTCAAATAAACAGCATCCTCCCACCCAACAGCCAGCCCCTCCAGTGCCCCGCTGGTCAAGCCCAGCCCACCCAGTTCCTCCCTCTCCTTCTATGCCTCCCTTCTTCCCTGACTGGAAATGCCTAGATTACAACTGGGAGAGCTGGGCGCAGGCAGGTTTTCTCACTGCCTCCCTCCCCCACCTCCCTCTAAACAGAAACAGCTGTAGCCCCATCATAGCTCCTTTTATCCTGTCAAAGTCCCCGTGGGTTTCAGACAATCAGGGTGCGACTGCAAGTCCCTGGAGAACCTCTGCAGAACACATATCCCTCCAGTCAGAACCTTCTGGAGCTACTGAGAGCTAACCTGGAATACCTGGTCCCTGGATCTCTCCTCTTATTCCTCTTCAAAACCCACCTCAGAGGGCACCACCTCTGGGAAGCCTTACCAGACTTACCTAGGGAGAGCTAGTTGCCTGCTTTCTGCTCTGACTGAATGTATGGTTCATGTCTCTGGAGTGCTCTAAGCCCAGGTGAAGCTAGGGGTCTATGTCCTCTGCCATACTGAGCTCCTTGAGAGTGGTGACCAGTTTTTTATTCAGGTCTGAATCGCCAAAGATTCAGTGTGTGACACCTGGGAGACTTCAGTAAGTACGTGCAGAATTGACCCCCGTGAACCTCTTGTCCCCCGTTAGTGGGCTCATCCATCCACCAGGTCATATTAGGTACCTGGCGCGATACTGGTAAGTGGGCTCTGCACCAAATGAACTACTGCCCTGCAGCAAGGGATGCTGGCAGAGGAGAGCCCAGGTGGGAGGTCACTGGGCTCCTCTCAAGATAGTGTCTGTTGGAGAGTTCCCAGCGTCTACTCCACCCCATCACAGGGTACCACACAGTGTACCACATCATGCTTCACCACAAATACCACAGAAATGCAGTGTCTGGCACTGAAACTCCATAAGGCCCTGACACAGTCAGCAGAGGCAACCCTGTTTCTAACCCACTGGATGTGGGGGGAGGAACCAGGAGGTAGAAGAGACACCTGGGACCAAGCAAAGAGCATGGGTCTCTGAATGCCCACAGGGAGAAGCTTGGGCCAACCCAACTGTAGCAACCCCATTGACATGGGCCAAGTAGCAAACCTTACTCATATAGATATTCTAAACAAGTGGTGTGTGTGTGTGTGTGTGTGTGTGTGTGTGTGTGTGTGTGTGTGAAGTGACATCTACTGAACATCCATGGGTTTTTACAGGCGTTGTAATAGGTGCTCTATATATATTAACCCATTCAATCTTTATAAATTCCTTGGGGGTGGGTGGTCTAATTGAATTTATTTTACAGAGAAAGAAACTTGAGAGGTATCCAGGGCCACATAGTTTATAAATTGTAGAGTTAAGAGCTGGGATTTGAACTCTGGTCTCCCCAGCCCCAGATTGTTACCTTAAGTCACATATAGGCCCAAGATAATGATCTTGTGCTGACAGTGAGGAAGGTAGCACATACCAGATGCACTGGGCAGGCAGATAACCTGTAGACAAAATTAGTTGTCGGCATCCTGCCCTAGGGGTGATCCAGAAGCAGTCGGTGCTGCCCGCAAAGCTCTGTGTCCTGGGTTAGGATAGAGAGGGATCACTGCCTGAGGGCACCGGGTACTACCAGCCAGTTCCTCCAGGCCTGGAGCTGACTACGCACCTAACGCATATTTGCTTTTCTCAGGCGCCTTCCTCCCCAGCCAAGCCAGGCTCCCCCTCCAGCCTGGACCCTAGGCCAGCCACTTCAGTGTGGCCCTCCCCATGCCCCGTCCCCTTGCCCTGCGTTGGGTCTGCAGTGCCAATGCCCACCACAATCACTCCTGCCACCTCTTCATCCCTGCTTCCTGGAAGTAGAGCCCTGCAGAAGCAAAGTACACAGAGTTCAGGCTCGTGCTGTCCATCTGATTGCCTCTCCTCTCTTCCCTCTGCTCCCTCAACCCTGGCAGCACTGGAAACTTCAAGGCATGGGGTGGGTCTTCTAAAGCTCAGGAAACTCTACAGGGTCTGGCACGGTGCCTGGTGCAAAGAGTCAATAGGTACATTCGGGTATGTTGTTTACAATTCAGAGGCACTCAGCCCAGTGAGGGGTGGGACCCCCACTCCCACAGAGGTGCTATCCATTTACTCAGCCTGTGCCCCTGAGGCTGTGTCTGCCTGGGAAGCGGGCAGATGCTTTTTCTCTACTTGGCATGCAGGTACTGTGCATATGCTGGTGGTCCCGGTGGTGCTGAAGTCCTACCTTGTGGAACAAACAAATGAATGAAAACTTCCAACCTGCTCTCCAAATCTTAGCCATAGCAGATGGGGGAAGACTCTCCTTCTGGGTGCCTGACCTGACCCCATCCCCGACTCCATCATACTTCTGTCTCTCTATCTCCCCTTCCACTAACTCTGTGCTCTGAATAGGAAGTGTTCTCTCCACTTTTCCAAAACTATCCCCGATGCGACACGCAGGCCTCCCCAGCTCTGCCTCCCCGGAGTCCTCACTTTCCCACTTCTTACCTACTTTCTCACCTCCTTCTCCTCCTCCTCCTTTCTTAGTTCTTTTTATATATTTACTTCTAAGGTTTTAAAAACTGTGGTAAAATATACATAACATTTTCCATTTTAACCATTTTATGGGTATATTTCAGTGGTACAAAATACATTCGCATGGTTTCGCAACCATCGCCACCATCCATCTCCAGAACATTTTTCTCTTTCCCAAACTGAAACTCTAACCCTATAGCCGTTAAACAATAACACCACCATCCTACCTCCTGTCTCCATGGGTCTGACCACTCCAGGTACCTCACATGAGTGGATTCATATAGTTGTGCCCCTCTGTGACTGGCTTATTTCACTCAACATAACGTCTTCAGGGTTCATCCATGTTGTAACATGTGTCAGAGCTTCCTTGCTTTGTAAGGCCAAATAATACTCCACTGTGCATATATACAACATTTTTTTTGTCCATTCATCTGTCAAGGGACTCTTGGGTTGCTTCCAGCTTTTGTCTATTGTGAATGATGCTGCTGTGAACATAGGTGTCCCTACTTCTCAGCATTCTCTTTATCTTCCCCTCCATTTGCTCATCCCCTCTGACTGGAAGCCCACACAATATTCAACAGCCACAAAGCTTGGATTTTCCAGGACAATCCCAGTTTCATACCATTCTTTTTTCTATTGTCCCCCAAAGCCACAGAAAAGTCCCAAAAATTCCAATAAATTCTCTCCTTCTGTGTCTTAGACCCAGAAGAGATGCAAAAGTTCTTTCTAAGATCTTGATTTTTCAACTCAGGAAATTTCATTACTTTTAAAACTCCCTCCCCCATTAAATAAAAAACAAACAACTTTGCTCGGCCTCGTGGCCTCCAGGTACCATCAACGTCCTCCTTCCATTTCCTGCCAAACCTCCCTGAGCATCGCACACACCTCTTCTGCCTCCTCGCCCTCTGCCACGTTTTCTTTGTTTGGTTTGGTTTTGTTTGGCGGTAGCAGGCCTCTCACTGCTGTGGCCTCTCCCGTTGCGGAGCACAGGCTCCGACGCGCAGGCCCAGCGGCCATGGCTCACAGGCCCAGCCGCTC
Organism: Lipotes vexillifer; assembly: GCF_000442215.2. Classification (NCBI taxonomy): domain Eukaryota; kingdom Metazoa; phylum Chordata; class Mammalia; order Artiodactyla; family Lipotidae; genus Lipotes; species Lipotes vexillifer. The sequence continues at coordinate 3,829,437 of NW_006796752.1, read as the reverse complement.
CGCGGCAACGTGGGATCTTCCCGGACCGGGGCACGAACCCGTGTCCCCTGCATCGGCAGGCGGACTCTCAACCACTGCGCCACCAGGGAAGCTCTGCCACGTTTTTAATGCCCTGCAATCTGGCTTGGCCGTACCACTCTACCGAACCTGCTCTTGCCTTCTTTTCTAAGCAAGTTTCAATTGTTCCATTTTTTTGGTTACTGAATAAATGCTTCATTGTAGAAAAATTGGCAAGTGCAGAGTAGTGCCCAGGAGGAGAAAAATGACCCATACGTAATCGCACAACTCCAAGGCGACCACTGTGAGCGTTTTGGAGTACTTCCTTCCAGTCTTTTCTCCTTATTCCAGTAATTTTTGTACTTTTCACCACCCTCATCTCTCCCCATCCCTGTAGCACTTAATGATATTGAATATTTATCTCTTGAAGCTCCCTCCTCTGGCCTGCTTCTCTGGTTTCTGCTCCAATCATTCCACCTACTCCCTCTGTGAGCTGCTCTCCCACTGACTCTTGTCAGGATTTACATGGTGGCTGAGTTGAGGTTTCCCTAGTGGCGCTAGGACCCTCCCTCTCTGAAAGCCAAGGCACATTCTTATCAGAAGTCAGGAACAGAGGTCAGGTAAACCCCAAAGTGGGGTACCCCCGCCCCACCTCTCTGCCCGACAGACTCCCATCATACTTCAAATCCTTATTCAGATGTCACCTCCTCTGTGAGGACTCCCCTGACTCCCCCTGGCTTGGTCACTGTATCCTCTGATCTTCCCTGTTTCCCCTCAGTGCACTGTCCATCCTTCTATTGCAGAAATAACCACCTTGACTTATAATGATCTGTTTACCTGACTGTATCCCTCTCCAGATTGGGAGCTTCTTGAGAGCAGGGGCCCTCTATTATTGATCCTTGTATTTCCTGAATCCAGTGGAAAGCCCACTGGCCAGTTCTGAGACCCAGAGAGGGGAGCCGACTTGCCCAAGCTCGCACAGGCACACACAGACCGAGGCCACGAAAACCCCAAGCCTGTGGGACCCCTGGTCCTGAGTTCTTTCTACAACACCATGTTGGAACCATGATTATGCAGCTTTAAGAGGAAGGGCTGGACTTCCCTGGTGGCGCAGTGGTCAAGAATCCACCTGCCAATGAAAGGGACACGGGTTTGAGCCCTGGTCCGGAAAGAGTCCCAGATGCCACGGAGCAACAACTACTGAAGCCTGTGTGCCTAAAGCCTGTGCTCCGCAACAAGAGAAGCCACCGCAATGAGAAGCCCACACACTGCAACGAAGAGTAGCCCCCGCTGGCTGCAACTAGAGAAAGCCCGTGCGCAGCAATGAAGACCCAACACAGCCAAAAATAAATTAATAAATTTATTTAAAAAAAGAAAAAAGAAAAAAAGAGGAAGGGCTATGGTGTGCTTGCCAGGAAACCCCAGACTTCCCAATGTGAACGAGCGATGTAGGACCAGAGCCGCATATGAGGGGGGTGGGCCTCGCTGCCTCATCACCCAATTCAGCAAGAGAAACCGTTCTCCATGACTCACTCACGCTTCCCAAATTGGAGCTCCGTAATCCCCACTCTGAAATTTCAGCCAGGAAACCCTTCCTTAAACATAAATCAATCTCCCTCCTCCAACCACTGAGCCAAACAAACAGGAAAGGCCCAGAGTCCTACCTGCTACACAAGAAGCAGAGAGAGAGTTCAGAGAGGAGTGCACACTGTGATTAGCAGATCCAAGAGGAGTAGTGGAAGGAGAGCCACCCAAGCTCAGGCCTAAAGGATGGGAAGGATTTGACAGGCAAGAAAAAGTTTTTCATGCGGAAAGGAAACAGCACAAGCCAGTGCATGGAGGCAAGCTAGTGTGGGACCATGGAAAACAGCTAATCAGCCAGCAGCCTTCTGGGGTCACCCCCCAAACATCCTTCCCATAGAGAAAGCGGTTCCAGGAACCATAATGTGGGTGCTATACGAGGCATGGGGTGATGGAAGGGCCGTGCGCTTTGAAGACAGAACAATCCAAGCTTGAAATCCTGCTTCTGTGACCATGAACAAGTCAGGTAAAGTCTCTGAGTCTCAGTTTCCTCACCTGTAAAATGAGGATTGTAATATCTACCTCGGGAAATTTTCGGAAGGATTACATGCAGTAACCTTGAGCATGTAGTAGCTGCTCAATAAGTGTATGTAGCATCTATCACATTATTGTTACTATTTTAAGAACTCTCATTTCACACATAAACAGCCCTGGGGAAACAACCCCCTCATTACAGAGGTTCAGTCAGATTTCTCTTCCCGCCTCTTTGCTGTGATGAGATAGAATCAGAAGAACTGGGTCCTCGTTCCACTTGGTCATTTCAACTCAGTATCCGCACCTGTAAAATGGGGCTAGTAACTCTCACCCTATAGGCTGGTCAGGAGGATTCATGATGTTGTGTGTTAATGCCCCTGCCAGCACACCCCAGGTCCCCGGTCAAGGTTCTGGAAATCCTTGCCTTCCCTGCCAACCTCCTGGAGCCCAGAGTGGGGCCCAGGGCCAGGCTGTGAGTGTCAGAGTTGCTGGGTGGTGGGGGGAGGGGGGAGGCCAGGCCCAGAGCTAAATGCGTAAATAACCAGCCACCCCGGTCGTCTCGCTTCAAAAGTCCTGGCCTCCGAGCCTTTAATCACGGAGCTGCTCTTCCCTGGCCACCCTCCAGGGCCGGCCCGCCCACTTCCCATGCAGAGGAGCGCTGGAGGGAGCCCTGGATCCCTGCAGCCTGCCTGTTTTGCATGGCATGCTCGCTAATAAATCCCAGGTACCCAGGGGGCTGCCTCTCAGCTGGCTCACCTCATGCCCCCGGCATCCCCCCACCCCACCTCAGAGGCTTGGCTCTGGGCTCCCGCTCTGACCAGGCCTACCCTTCAGCCCTGCCAGTTTGGAAAATGGGTTTGACAGGACAGCATCCTCCTCTCCGTGGTCACCACATTGTTCTAACTAAGGCATCAGTCCCCAAAGCCTGATAGTTCCAAGTATCCTCATGGGACAACGGAAACCTAATATTAGACAGTGAGCAGTCTCAGAAGATCCAGGACATGTGTTTGCCATGTTGATCACCAGCCCCCCTCACTGCAGGCAAACCTCTCTTCAGGCAAGGCGGAGTATTCCTTTGGGATCAGGAGTGAGAAGTCTGTTGGGTCTGGGAGTAGGGAGAGGGGATTGCATATGAAATCACATTTGGCAACTTGAGTTGTATTTTTAATGCACTAATGGAGTTGGCTTCTTGAAGAAAAGAATCAGTGATTCTTTTTCTATGGGAAATTCATATG
>NW_006796752.1:3805920-3826084 GCF_000442215.2 Lipotes vexillifer | reverse complement strand
TGGGAAAGAGTTCCAATAGAAGGGGCTATTTTTAGATTTGGGTATATTGGATCTGCTTAAATGGAGGCGCATGGGGATTCAGTTTGTAACCCTTTTGTCTGAGGCTTCCCTCTCTGAGTATCCCTGCTGTCGGAATTCACCTGCCAGCTCTGCCATTTGCACCCTCCCACCACGGGGAGGTGCAGGGTGGCGTGGCGGAAGGACAGCCCCTGGACACTGGCACCACCTGGGCCTGGTTTTCACCCTCTGCTCTACCACTTCCCAGCCAGGTAACTTACACACTTTATGGGCTGCTTTTGCCTCTGATCTGGGACAGAGGGGAAGGCAATGTTCTGCCCCGATAGATCAGGTGGGAGGATTAAATCAGGTCATGTTCATAAGTCACTGAGCATTTGCTGGGGCGCAGGAGAGACACTGTCAGGAGATTCCCTCCCTGCCAGGACTGTGCCTTCAGACGTTCTTAAAAAATAACATCTGCCAGCTTAGGGCGCACATCTGCCGGCTCCCCAGCACACCATCAGGCCCTGCTAACCTGAGCACATCCTGCTTTTGTAAATCATCTTAACCAGGGCTCCTCTTACCCCAGATGAGCCCCCCTCCTGAGTTCTGAGCTCTGGCAGACGATGAAGCTACAAGACTAGAGCAGACAAAGGCACCTTCATGAGGACCCCCACTGATCACTGCCTTCCTGAACCCAGGCATAGCTAGCCCATGGCACTCTCAGAAGTCACAGAATCCTAGAATCCTAGGGCTGGGAGGGTCCTTAGAGGCCTTATGCCTCTACCTCCCTGTGGTACAAATGGGGAAACTGAGGACAGGCGCTGCCTCACTTACTCAAGGTCACACAGCTGGTTAGTGGCAGAACCAGCACAAGAGCTGGACTCCTAGGAGAAACAGATTGCCCCCGCTCTCCCACTTCCCCCAGAGGGTGCAGGTCTGGCCGCCCTGGGAGCCTGTATTCCACCCGGGCAAGGACTGTATCACTCATTCATCCCTGCCCAGAGCTCTAAGTAAGTGGTGTTGGCTGATGGCTGACAAAATTCTTCATGAAAAAGATTTAAGAAGAGTGCTGGGGGTGCTTCCCTGGTGGCACAGTGGTCAAGAATCCGCCTGCCAATGCAGGGGACACGGGTTCGAGCCCTGGTCCGGGAAGATTCCCACATGCCACGGAGCAACTAAGCCCGTGCACCACAACTAATAAGCCTGTGCTCTAGAGCCCGCGAGCCACAACTACTGAGCCTACGTGCCACAACTTCTGAAGCCCACACGCCTAGAGCCCACGTTCCACAACAAGAGAAGCCACCACAATGAGAAGCCCATGCACTGCAATGAAGAGTAGCCTCCGCTCGCCGCAACTAGAGAAAGCCCGCGAGCAGCAACGAAGACCCGACACAGCCAAAAATAAATAAATAAGTAAATTTATTTATTAAAGAAAAAAAGACATAAAGTGACCTGCACAGTGCTGGGCTCATGGCAGGTGCTAGAAAATGGAGGCCATTATGTAGAATATTAGTCCTGATTCTGCTGCTGTGTGACCTTGGGCAAGTCAACAAACCTCTCAGAACCTCGGTTTTCCAGAAAATAGGAACAATAACATCATGTTCCCACCGTACCTGCCGGGGAACTCAGTTCTCTCAGGCACGTCACAGGCCTTCACAGAGGAGGTGACACTTGAGAGATGAGTTGAGCTTCCTACAAGTTCAAGGATAAGACAGTAATTCCAGATTGAGGGACCCACAAGACAACAGTAATTCAAGGAGGAAACTATGGGATGGAGAAAGAGGGTCCTTTGCGTGGCCACTAAAACTGACTGCCTAAAGCTCCTGTGCACACACGGACAACCCTCACGCCCCCACTGTCTCCTAAGGACTGGGGGCCCCCGAGGGGAGCCAACATTAACAGCCCTGGTAGGGTTTACATTATTCCCGCAGATGACGGTCAATTGCCTCAAAGTCATGCAGGTTGAGAGCAGAGGGGCTGGGATTAAGCCCCAACATGTCCGGTGCCTGGCACATCTCTCTGTGAGTCACAGGCCCAAACTTCCAGGGTGGGCTGTGCCTCAGTTTGGAACCTCCAGGCTCCACAACTCCCTGCAGGGCCCAGTCCACTGTCCCTCAGCCCTGACTCAGTGGAGAACTGAGGCCTTCCTAGCCCCGGCCCTGCAGCAGAGGGCAGGGGGAAGGCCCTAACTCCTTCAGGCTTTAGGGAGCTCGGATCCCATCCTGACAGACACAACACCCAAATGCAGGTTGTTTCTTTCTGCTCCATCCTCCATGGAGACAGAGTTCGGGGCAGGAAGAGGTTGGTACACCCCTGCAGGTCCAATATGGTGGAATGGGAATGAAGGGGCAGACTGGGATTTGGGCCTCTGGAGGCATCCAGGGTGGGATGTGTCGCAGGATGAGCAGCTGGCCCCGGGCTGTGGGTGCTGACAGAGCAGAGAGAAGCTGCCTCCTCCCCCTCGGGTTTGGGCAGATGAGGAGTGAGTGACAGCAGCAGGTCCAAGCCAAGTGGCCTGATGGGGCTCTCAGGCCTCTTCAGCCACCATGGAGGCCCCGGAAATACCAGGGCTGGGAGGGGCCACAGGGGGACAGAAGCCTAACCTCCTATCACTTGGGTCTCTGCCAGGCCATCCTTCAGGCCCCGGCCACACTGGCTGCCTCTCCCGGGCACCCTTTGCTGCCATCAGACTCCTGCCTCTCCCCAACCAGGCCCCAAGCTTCCTCTCCTATCAGGCTCCAACACCACACTCAGAAAGACCTTGTATGTTTTTCAAATTAATGCAATTAAGAGCATTAAAGTTTGCGAATGATAGAGTTTTTCATTTTCCTTTTATTTGATTAGAGAAATTCCCACCGCACAGTTCCTCCAAATGAAACCCAGACCCGAGGCCCATTGTTCCGGGGGCTTCCATGAGAATGTGTTACCTTTCAATCTCACACACTAATGTGTTTAGCGTTACAGTCCCCCCTGGGCGGCTGCAGGAAGGATCTGGAGCCTTGATTAAAGCAGCCTTTGCCGGGCAGGAATGTGGGCTCCCCCGCCCGGGAGTCACAGAAGGGCTGGGTGTTCGCTTACAGAGCCTCTGCTCACATGGCCGGCCAGCCAAGGACTGGGCTTGCAGGCACTTGTGCCTGGCTGTAATTAGGCATTTTTCCCTCTCTCTCTCGCCTTTCCTCTCAGACCTCCTGCACCACCACCTCTAGCCACAGCACACTCGCATGTGACAACACGCACGCACACGTGCATTCACACCCATCTGTCTCTCCTGTCCTCTTTCCCGTCCTTGGTCCCTTGGGGGCTGCTGGGCTGCCCGGCAGCCTGTCTGTGGTCAGCTCTGTTCGGAGGCAGCATTCAAGAAATCACAGTGATCACAGTGCTTCTCCCTCGGTCAGGACCCAAGCTCCAAGGTGAAGAGCAGAATTAGAGCCAAAAGGGAAAAACTGATTAGAGGAATATGTAAGGAAGGCCCGGGAGAGGGAGGAGGGAGGGTCATAACCCCTGTTAAAAAATTCTACTAGTGCCAAATTTAAACAGGATGTTAAGTCTATACCCCTCCTATCCCAAATCACCAAAGGCTCAGCGCTGGGAGGCCCCGGTTCCTTCCCCTTCCAACTGGGGCAGCTGGTCCAGGCCCCAGAGCAGCCTGGCTAGGCTGTCTGTGCTCTGCCAGTGCCCTGGGTCAGGAAGCTGGTGGGACTTCCCTGCCCCAGCGGCTCATGTCCCACAGACCTTCAACAGCCAAAGCCAGGGTTCTAGGAAACTGCCAGGACCTGGCCCAAATTCGGCAAAACCGAAAAACAATCAGGCTTGTGAGCTAGAATCTGAACTAAAAATAAGCCAGTCAACTCTCAGAGGCCCAGCTCCTGCCACTCCTGGGTCCCAAGGAGTTGGGGAAGGGCTTGGGAGAGAAACATGATCCATCTTCACCCCCTTCCAAAGCTGCATTCCCAGATGCCTCAGAGTCATTCAATAAACCTCCATGGAGGCCCACGCCTCGCAGAACAGAGCAGACACTCGGGGCGGGGGGAGGGTTTCAGAGAGGAGCACCCTCCTCCCCCGGGGTGGTTAAAGAAGTCAGGGGGTTTAAGTACCTATGGCTGTCCTGGTGATAACATTCTCTATGGGAGATGAGTCCCCCCAGACCCCAACCTGGACCAGCAGGGACCAACACATACTTGCAGATAGAAAACCCCCTGAACCCTGTGAAGCTAAGAGCTCAGGCCTAACCCAGACTGGGCCTTTGCTTGCATCTCCCTTCCAGGCCTCTGCAGAGCTCCACACCTGGTTGTCCGTGTGTGTAACCCTGAGCCATTCACATACTCAGAGTTGCTTTGTAAAAAGGCTGCTCTGCAGTGAGTGGAGGCTGGGAGGCTGATGCCTACTGGGGGCAAGAGAAGATGGAGGCTGAATTAAAGCTATGGGCAGGAGGTGGGGGGTGGGACTGGAGGGATGACTCAATCAGTTCACAACCAGCTCCCCTGCTTCCCACCTGGGTTGCTGCCTCATTTATTCTACTCAGTCTCAAGGGAGGAAAATACCTCCACCTGGGCTGGGAAAGTGGGGAGACTGATTTGCAAGGCTAAGTGAGGGGAATTCACTGTCCTTTCGTTCATGCAGATGTTCACTCAGGCAATACTTGGCCGATGAGATAAATCCACCTACACCTTTAAGCTGTACCTCCACACGCAGAGCCCAGAAGGTCTGACCCTTGGATGGGTCCCAGGGCTCTGCCACAAACACCTGCCCGGGCCAACAGCCCCCGAGGTAGCAGATATATAATGTGAGCTGCATTTGGATGAAGGAGGAGAAGGCAGCATGAGGAAATCTGGATTGCAGTGGAAACTGCTTAGGAACTTGGCTTCATGTCTGATTCTTCCTAGACCATCACCTTAATGTACGTATCTCTTGGTTACCCATGCTGTGGGGAAGGATGGGGAGGGGGTGGAAGATACTAAAGGTGAAAAATCCAGAGGCTATTTCTGATTACTCCTGTTGGACTTTGCCAGTTAGCTTTTTTTCCCCCTGCTAGGAAACTTGCTTCCCTAAGCAGGATTTTTTTCTTTTCACTATTTTTCAAATTTTGCTCATGATTTCCAACCACGAGCAGTGCTTCCCCAAGATGACCAGGCTTGGCTTTATCCTGAGCTCCATTCAAACCACAAAGACAGGAAGCAGGGGGTAGGGATGGGGATTAACTGAGATGGTACTGGGGGCAAGGCACCCTTACTGAGGGGTCAGAGTTTGCTGTGGACAAGCCCCAGGATGAGGAAGTTGCCAGAGGAGATTCCAGGCTGTGGGACCAGTGCCTCCTACCCCATCCCTGCCCATTCTCCACGGTAAGACCCCGAAAGGACATGGCCACAGAACATGCTAAGGCCTTAATTGGTAAGAAGAGAAAAGAACTCAAATTACATGGGATTGAGGAGAGGGGTAGTGGCCCCGGTGAAAGCCTGGCTCCCAAGGAAGGTGGGGAGCAGTAGCCAGATTACAATTTCCAAGGAGTTATGGAAACTTCAGTGTAACCTAAGCCAGCACCCACATTCCTGTAGTGTTGCAAGCACAAAGGCTCAGACCATACAGAACCACTCATGAGCTGTGCCCACATCCTGGGGTCCTGTGTGGCACCAGGAGAGGATGGGGACAGGCACAGCTTTTCTGTCTTGGGCGTACAGCTCCCCCTTTCCCATTTAACTCACAGTCCAAAACGCAAGGATTCTTTTCTGAGTTTAAATTTTCATGGAAATGAACCAATTTATCTCAGAACACGGGGAGGTGGGGGGAGGAGGAGGATGAATTCCCTTTCCTTAATGCAGATGGACTCAATCCCCTTCACTTCTCACTGTGAGAAAAAAGACATCCAAAAGCTGCTGCCTTTTGCACTGTTGGATGCCAGCTGATAACTCCGAAAGCCGGTGATAAATCCCGAGGCTAGTTTGCTTGCAGCTCCTCAGCCTGGGCCCTGGTAGAGCTGCCTCAGCCACCCCTTGTGGTTGCCAAGGGGCTCGGGAAGGAGCAGGGCTGGGGGGCAGCCTAACTTCCAGGAAAGTGATCAGCATCAGCTGGAGGCCTGGAGCTATTTGAGCCAAAAGCCGGTGTCCTCAGGAAGGATTTCACAAATACCATCTGACTAGCTTGTTGCTAAAGTTGCAGCCCAGGCCTGATATGGTCAACATCGGCCCACGGATGGGTCAGCCATGCGCTCTGCTTGCAAACCCTTAGCCTAGTGTTCAGCAAGAAACTTAGCGTTGACTGCCTGAGCACTTACCCAGGAGTGCCAGGAGCTGACCTGCACTCGCTCACCAGCAATCCTGAGAGGAGGTATTAGCATTAGCCCCATTTTGCAGATTGTGGAACTGAGGCTCTGAGAGTTTAAGTAACCTCTTTTAGGTTACACAGCCAATAAGCGACAGAAACAGGTTTTGAACCCACATATCCGATTTCTGAGCTTGTGTTCTTCATTTCTAAGTTAGGCCAAGCCTGATTTGGGTTCTGGTCCACCTCACCAGGCTTCTCTGCTCTGCTCTATATATGGACATAACAGTTCAGCCCCATAAATGTACATTATTTTTTCTGTCTCCTCTACTTGGCATGTCCCTCACCCTGACCCCCAACTGTGACTTTCCACACTGACTCAGTGTATCAAAAAAGACTTTCCCCTCTTCTGGGTCCCCTTGGCACTTGTTTACCTTAGTGGTTCTCCAAGTGTATCTCCAGACCAGCAGCATCAGCATATGATCCCACCTCATACCCGCTGAATCAGAAACTCTGGGCACGGGGCCCAGCAATCTGTTTTAAAAGCCCTCCAGGTGATTCTGCTGCACACTCAAGTTTGAGAACCATTGGGCTACCTCTTGCTTCTTCAGACCCCATCAGTCTTGATGACTGTTAAGGGTAAGGTTAGCTCTTGTGTGGTCGTTGACACCTGAGTCCACCTCATCAGGTATATTATAAAGGAATCCTGAGCAGATAATAATGAAGTGGGCGAAGCTCTTTTTGGCCTCCATTGGTGCTTTCCACTCCACTACTTGGCATCCTGTTCCAGAACAGCCAACAAAAATAACCATTGCCACCTGGGCATTATCACCACTACCTTCAGAACCAGCTTCAACACCCTCAACCACTGCCTCCCCACCTCAGGGGAGGTCCAAGCTCTAGGCTGTCCACAAACATCACCTGGGGTCATGAGTGTGCCAGCCTTGAAGAATCTCTCCAGGTTTTGTTGCTGAACAGCTGCTTGGCTCCCTCCTGGCTTCTTCCTTGAGGTGTCTCACCACAGGCCACAGACTACAGCCCAGCACTGGTTCAGGGGATGGCCTCCCAAGCCCATTTGTCCTGGAGGTGAAATCAGACAACTCCACCCTCACTGAGGAACTTTCCATCTTTGATTATATTTCTATTTTTCCCCTGAATTCTGTCCATTTTTGCTTCATGTGTTTGAAGCACTGTTATACATTGCATACATGGTTATGAGTGTCTTCCCTTCCTGATGAATTGACCCTTCTACCATTATAAAATGTCCCTCTTTATCTCTGGTAATACCCTTTGCCTTGAAGTCTATTTTATCTGATAATATATAGTCTCTCCAGCTTTGAATGTCTATAATTTTTTATCCATTTTTAAAAACTTATCTGTGACTTTATATTTAAAGTATTTCTCTTGCAGACTGCAAAGTCTTTTTTAAAAAATCTATTCTGACAATCTCTGCCTTTTAATTGCAATGTTTAGCCCATTAACATTTAATGTAATTATTGACATGGTTGAATTTAGTTTCATTTGCCAACTCTGTTTTCCATTTCTTTGTTCCTCCTTCCCTGACTTCTTTTGGATTTTTAGAATTCCATTTAAATTTATCTATTGGATTTGTAGCTATACTTCTTTGCATTAATTTTTTAATGACTGCCCCAGGGATTACAACATACATCCTTAACTTTTCACAATCCACTTAGAGTTACTATTTCAAGTAAAATGTAGAAACCTCACAACCACAGAGGTTCATTACTTCCTACCCCCATTCTTTATGCTACAGTTATCATATGTATTTCATCTACATATATTATAAAACCCACAAGAAAATGTTATAATTTTGCTTCAAACAGTCATGTGAATTTTAGAGCAATTAAGAGGGTTTATTGCCAAAGGGAACCCCCAAATTAGGGGAAGCCTTTCTTAGGAAGCTGATTCAGCTCATTGTTAGAGAAGGGAACCTGGATCTTTCAACAGTCCTTTACTCTCTTCTAGCTAAAGGTGAATTTTGGGTTCACAGGGCAGAACCACAGCCGCTTCATTCTTTTTTTTTTAAAGAATCAATTTTATTTATTTTTGGTTGCGTTGGGTCATCGTTGCTGCGCACAGGCTTTCTCTAGTGGCGGCGAGCAGGGGCTACTCTTCATTGTGGTGCGGTGGCTTCTCCTGTTGTGGAGCACAGGCTCTAGGTGCGCGGGCTTCAGTAGTTGTGGCACACGGGCTCAGTAGTTGTGGCACACGGGCTTAGTTGCTCCATGGCATGTGGGAACTTCCAGGACCAGGGTTCAAACCTGTGTGCCCTGCATTGGCAGGTGGATTCTTAACCACTGCGCCACCAGGGAAATCCCTGCTTCATTCTTTATCTTGTCTTTAAGAGTCTTCACTGAGTCTCCTGAGACCTGATCGTCAGACCCAAAAGTCCTTTACACTGTTTCCATGGGGTCCTTGTCATTCAGACTTGATAACCCAGAATTCCCAGAGTGAATATGCAGATTAAGCCTCACCAGTGTCCTGCCTTCCTCTACCTCTCTCATAAGAGGCACTTCCTCTCTTGTAATTACCAGTTGTATTCTTGTTCTCACCTCTCCTTCTAGGTTATAAATCCTGAAGGTAAAGAATCTGGCCTTACGCATAGTAGGTACTCAGACAACTGTGCTGAATGAGCAAATAAAACCCAAACGCATTTCCTGACACCTCTGGAGACCGTTGGGCACAGAAGGGGAAGTATGCCAGGAAGAAAAGGAGGTCCACGTGTGTCTGCCTCTGGAGTGGTGGGAAGTCATTTCCAGGGGCAGGGGGTATAGCCAAAAACATCACTGCGGATTGATGGAGGGATTGCAGAGAGCCTGAGGTTGACTCTGATGAAATGTAAACGAGGGAGTTGAGAATATGAAGGCTGCAAAGTGGAACAGGGGGAAGTTACCAGGCCAGGATGTGTGGGTGGGACCAGGATTTTTAGCACGCTCACGTGTACCTGGAGGAAGTGTGTGCTGGGCCACCCAGAGCTGCTGACACTGAAGCCTGGAGGGCTGAAGCTTTTTGGAGAAACCATTAGTCTAGTGACAGGGAGAAGAATGAAAAAGACTCCAGGACCGGGGTAAGCACAGGGCTTGTCCGCAGGGCTGCAGGCCACACCATCAGGGAGGCAAGTGGAGGTCATTCATCTGGGTACTTCTAGGAGACACAGGCAAGTCAGGGTTCAAGAGGGTGGAACTGAAGCTGGTGGGAAAAGCTTTGTCCTGCTAAGGGGCCTGAGAGTATGGTTTAACCAAACCCTCAGCAGAAAGAAGGGTATCCTAGCAAGACAAGGTCTCCTAGGGGTCAGGATAAAGGAGGAGCCATGACTGGAAGGCGGTGAAACTGGGAGTGCCTCTGAGTCATGCCCTCAGCCTGAGCCAAGCTAATTGAATAACATGAGACCTGCAATACCTAATTTCATATGAAATGTGATAATCGAGTAATGGGGCAGATTTTTGCATGTGGCTTGTAGAAAAGCTGAGAAGGAGGAGAGATGGAGCAGGAACAAGCCGCAGCACGTTTCAGCCCATAAGAGCCTGTTAGCCAGTCTGCCAGGCGCTGCCAGCTGGGGTGAATGAAATGCCTGTTGTTTCGAGGCAGGGGGAAAATGAGCGACCGTTATTTAGATTAAGGACTTTATATCCAACGTGGTGTGAGGTTAAACAAATTGGCGAGTGAGACTTAACCTGTTATAATAACCTTAAGTGCTTGGGGACCTACCCCAGGAGGGGAGGGGAGGGCATGAGTACTCATGAGAACCTACTGGGGGCCCAGCCCCATGGCAAGCTGGCCACCAGTGGATGGTGACACTAGAATTCGCTGAAAGACTCAGGGCATTGTGAGATTTTTAGGTTGCTGGAATTTTCCTATTTTACAGCACAGAATGGCTGACCCTTTAATGCATTCAACTTCCTTCTAACACCACGTGGTGAGCATGATTACAAAAAGACAGTGTGAGGCCTTCCATTAGGTTTCTGGGGATTCAAGCCAAGAAGACCCCTCCCCCAAAAGGAAATGTCTGAGTATTTGAAAATGCACCTCTACTTCTAGTCCAGGCTAGCTTCAGCTTCCATTGCTTGCATCCAAGATGACTACCATTTCTAGTTGATTAAGGGCCCAGACAAACTGGATCTTGGAAGAATTCAAAACAGATTCAACAACTCCCGAAGGCCTCCTCCAGCGGGGAATTGGAGGCCATTGCCCCAAACCTTCGTCTCCCATGATTACCTCCTAGCCCATCAACAGACATGGTGAGTTCTTTCTTGGCTGGGCAACTAGCCAATTCTGTGAGGTGACCCTGCTTCTCTGCCCAGTCCGGGAGACAATAAGGCTTATCCCATGTCTTTATAAATTGGGTTTCTCACCCCTGTGGGGGAATGCTAAACTCAGCAAGGTCCCTGGGCAGGATCAATCAGTCAGGATGTCCCTTTCTGGACTCTACAATGTGAATGGTTCTGCCTGAACACTGGGAGTTTAGGCAGGTCCATCCCATTGAAGTTCTTAAGTGGGGACTTTAAAACAAAGAAATGACTGAATTCCCGGTAAATAGCCAAATCACAGAAAGAGTTGACTACAACTTTATGCTTACAACTAAAGTAAGCATTTTGCCTAATTACAGGTGTAAGGCATGGTTGTCTTTCTGGTTCTAGCGGCCCATTCCCGCTCCTTCAGGCAGAGGTAGCTGCCCCTGGGCTTCAATCATCCCTCCGTGTTGTCAGTTTCTGTCTTCTTCATCTGCCCGTGTTGCCAGGTGCCTGGAGACCGTGTTTCTCTTTTCTTTTTCTTTTTTTGTTCCCGACCAGGGATTGAACCCGGGCCCACGGCAGTGGTAGCGCTGAGTCGTAACCACTAGACTGCCAGGGAATTCCCATCATTTCTATTTTCTTAATACCTGGTGATTATATTGCAATGCTTGGCTACAGGGCTGGCACAACGTTCATGAGAGATGTTTTGCTGCCAGTTCTCAGCAGGCTTCTCACCACCTCCCGCTCCCCATCTCTCATCATATCACCCTTTGCTGCCTTGTACTTCTGCTCCCTCTGGTCACTATGCTGGCTTCACTCCCCCAAGCTCCTGCAGCCTGCGTCTCCCAGTGTCCTCCGGTCAGACTCAGCCCCCTTCAGGCCCAGGCTGCCTTACTACCCTCGCCTGTGTGAGCTCTGGCAGCCGGGCTGTTGCTGCCTGACGCCTCTTTGTGACAGAGCCCTTTGGCCAAGCTTGGTGGTCAAGGCTGACCGTTGGCATTTTTGATACCTGCATACTTATTTGGACACACACAGACTTATTTCTTGTTGTCACTACACATCGGTCCTACAATCACTGTTATATACCTCAATTGCTTTCTGATTTATCTATTGGCAAAAAAATTCCTTCAGCATAGCATTATTACAATGACCATCATAACCATTCTGAGCCATTAATTTGTAAGTACCATCATTAGTACTTTAACAGTTAACCAAATATTAATATTTTGTTTGATAATTAAAATAATAATGATTCATTACTAAAATAGCATCATCAGTCTGAGCCTCCGCTCAACTCCCTGAGGGCTTTGCCCAGCTCTTACAAGTGGCACCTGTGACAACTGGTCACACGTGAAACTCTGACCCCTGGGGTGGCTTGGGGCCTTGTGTTTCTTGTTTGGCACTGAATGTTCATATCGTGCCCCAGTGCTCACTTCTTCCTGTGCCTCCTCCCCTTGGCTCTCCTGATGTCACATCCCGTCACATGTGCATGTCACACAGTGTATGTAGGTCGATGAGTGACCCCTGAAAAACAAAGGGGGAAAAGTGGGAAATGCTGAACATGTCTGAAGGCTTGTCAGTGGGTCTGAGGATGGGCCATCTAAGTGGGCTCCCACTTCAGCATACCTACCGAATGTTTCTGGGTGCAGGGCTCTGGCTCTGATGCTCACATCCCCTCTGAGAGGTACTCAGGCTAGATACTCAGCCCATTTCACAGGAGTAGAAATTGAGGCCTACCGAGATTACATGACTTGCCTTCAGCCACACGAGCTGATGGAACCAGGAGGGAAATCTGGGTCTTCTCTCCCTCCTGCCAGAGGTTTCCTGTGTTTTGTTTTCTTGAACAGAACAATAAAATGCATTCTCTCTCTCTCTCTTTTCTTTGTCTCTTTTTCTCCCTCTTTGTCTCTGGTGTTTATGGGAAGATGTATGGCTGGATCCCAGTTGCTGTGAGGAGTGGGAGAGGCAAAAATTGCACCAGCTAAGTGGGTTTGGGGAACTGACAAAGGAATTCCCTTTGCTTTCCAGAGGCTACTAATGGGAGCAGCGGTGGAGCTTAGCTGGAAGAGTGGATAGAATCACTTGCAAAACCCTAGTAAATCTGCAGGCCCAGCTGTTCCTCATCTGATGATCCTGAAGGGAAAGTGTGAAATAGCAGAGATGCTGATGGGCCTGGGGGGCCCCTTCAAAGGCAACCCGCTTTTCCCAAGGACCCCAGAGCAGGGGTGGGAAGTGTCCAGAAACGTCTGAAGGGTGTTTGTTAGAGTTGGGAGGCCTGGGCCCCCAGAGGCCAGAGGCACACATGGAGTGTGCCTGGGAATGCCCCAGTCCTGGAAGTTTGGAAGGGATGGGCAAGTCACCCTCTCCCAGAGCACACAAGCATTGCTGGGAGTTACGCAGCCCTGAGTTTGAATCCCACGTCCACAGTTTGGGGGCTGTGTGGGCCTGACTGAGATATTTAACCTCTCTGAACTTCGTTTCTGTCACCTGTAAAATGAGGATAACAATCCTCCTTTCGGGGTTGCCGGGAGGATTAAATTGCTAATGTATGTAAAGCTCCTGGCACGTGATAGGTGCTCAGTGTTCTTTCTCTTTCCTTCTTTTCCGCAGCCCCTGCCCTAGGGAATCAGAAGGGGCCAGCCCGGGCAGCAGGAGCCGACTGCCCCCGTCACCCCCCAGCCCCACGCCCCCTCCCCGGGGCTCTCGCAGCCGGGCGCGGGTAGGGTGGGGTGCTGCGGAACCCCGTTCCCACTTCCCTCATCCCTCCAGCCCCTACAGGAGCTGAGAATCCTGCTTGGACTAGAGGCTTCTAGGGCATAAGCTGCAGCCCCCAAGGCAAAGAGCACCCTCTCCGTGGCTGAGGACACTAGCCTTTAATCGGGTTCCGACTTCTCCATGCCCCGAGAGCATACTTGTCAATCCTCCCGGCAGACAGGCCGGCCACAAGCCGAGTTTCAGACAGCAGGCCCAGGCTGGTCCGGGCCCAGGGGCCCCAGGGGGATCTGCTGCCCAGGGCTGAGGACACCTGGCCTCAGAGCATCCTGGGCGACTCGTGCTCACACAGATCAGGCCAGGATGCTGCCCAGCCAGCATGTGAAAGCCCTGCGTGGGCTGGAGTCAGTCTTGGATTCAAAAATTTCGTCGACTGGGGAACCCCAGGCGAGCCATGGTCCCCTCTGAGCGGGGGCTCCCCATCTGTAAGATGCTAACGCCCCCTTGAAGGCTTGTGAAGTCTGCCGAGATCAACCTCCCAAGCCGGCAGCGTGGGCTCCGTGCGTTTCTTTTCTGCTTTTTCCTCTCTGATTTTTCTCTTTCCTTATCTCTTTGACTTTTCTTCACCTCTAAATCTCCCCTCAGCACTTTTCTCAGTTCCTCAGGTGGCTTGCTTTTCTCCTTTCCACACGTCAAACCGCATAGGCTTGGAGGGAAAGCTTCGCCACTCTGACCACGAGGACCCTGCGCTCACAGGCCTGGGGGTGCCGTGCTCAGCCGGGCTCCCAGCTCCTGAGCAGATCCTGGTACTGACCTCGGCTCCTTTCTCTTTCCCCCCTGGAGGTTTCTGCCTGGCCAATAACAGGAGAGACAGGAGAGAGCAGGGTGAGATGGGGAGCAGAGGTGGTAGTCCCTCCCCCACAAGACAGCAGAGGCTACAGGAAATAAACATGACACGACCCCCTTACGTCACAGAGTAATGGGGAGCAAGTCGGTCCATCTGCTCCCCTCCCTGTCACTCACTGCCACATCCCAGCACCAGAAGGAAGTCCTTCCTTAGATCTAACTTATACCCTTCCTG
The DNA here is from genome assembly GCF_000442215.2 of Lipotes vexillifer. NCBI lineage: Eukaryota > Metazoa > Chordata > Mammalia > Artiodactyla > Lipotidae > Lipotes > Lipotes vexillifer. The sequence continues at coordinate 3,811,783 of NW_006796752.1, read as the reverse complement.
CTGCGATTCCTGCCTACTTCCTTTCGGTCCACGTGGATGATGCTATCCTCACCATCCCTCCAACTGGCACGTCCTCAATCAGCCTTCTCCTCAATTCTGTTCAGCTCAGAGGCCTGAGGGAGTGAAAGCAAACTTTAAGAGGATGTTTAAAGTTTGGCTTCTCATCACCACATCTCAGCTGAGTCCATAAAACCGCCCTATAAAGCCCACCGGCCAGCCAGCTGCCCTCAGCCTCAGAGGCCTCCCTGTTTTATGATTGGCCCCAATTCAGACACCAGCTGGATGTAGGAACTTGCTGGCTTTTGTGAAGAGATGTTAACGAGAAGCATCTCTTCCCTTCTGTCTTGTTCCCAGAAACTCCACTCCTTGCCTCATTCATGTGTTTTGTTTTCAGTCAGTCACCATCTACCAAGCACCTCCTGGAGCCAGGCTCTGGGTTGGGCCCTGGGGTGTGGGTGGTCATAGGTACGAGCTGGGGTGAGGGGTGCTTCTACCTCAGAAGGGTCGGCCCCGCAGGAACTAGCACCTGGGCGGCACCACCACAGTAGCTGCAGTAGCTGGATCACACTGCACTCTCAGTGTTTGTAAACTGCACGGTAATTGTGAAACAGTGTTGGAAAAACAAACAGTTACAGAGCAGCCTGATAAGAGCTGCCAGGAGGTGTGCTCAGAGACCCGGGAAGCACGACTCCAGCTCTGCTCAGGATCAGGGAAGTCTTCTCAGGGGAGGCGCCCTCTGTGCTGTTGCCTGAAGGATGCTTAAGAGTTTTCAAAGCAGGCAAGGTGGGCAGGTGGAGGAAGGGATAGCAAAATTCTGGGATCTCCTTTGCTAATGGACCAGGAGTGAGGCGTGGATACCAGGGGCCAGGATCCTAGCAAAAAGCCACAGGTGCAACACAGAGTCAAGTCTCTCCAGGGCTCAGTCTCTCTATCTGTGAAATGGATTTAGCGTTGGTTAGTTAAAAGACAACCCAGAAGTAATAATTGCTGCCACGTGTACAGCCTTTCATCATTTCTTGCTACTTTCACATACATTACCTCCCATGATCCTCACAATAACCCTTAGAGGTAGGCAGGGCGGGTACTTTAATATCCATTTTGCAGATGAAGAAACTGAGACTTAGAGAAGTCCAATGACTCTTGGCTGGAGACACAGCTAGCAAGTGGCACATGTGGAGCTTGTATTTAAAGCCAGGGCTGGGATTTCTCTGGTGGCGCAGTGGTTAAGAATCTGCCTGCCAATGCAGGGGACATGGGTTCAAGCCCTGGTCCTGGAAGATCCCACGTGCCGCGGAGCAACGAAGCCCACACGCCACAACTACTGAGCCTGCGCTCTAGAGCCCGTGTGCCACAACTACTGAAGCCCGTGCACCTAGAGCCCATGCTCCGCAACAGGAGAAGCCACTGCAGTGAGAAGCCCGCACAGCACAACGAAGAGTAGCCCCCGCTCACCGTTAACTAGAGCAAGCCCGCGCGCAGCAACGAAGGCCCAATGGAGCCAAAAAAATTTTAAATAAATTAAAAAAAAAATAAGCCAGGGCTCTTGCCCCAGGACAGCTGGGAGCTGCTTGGGGAGGAGCTGAAGAATGAAGGTGAGCAGTGGGGAGGAAGGGGCAGGGGCAATAAGTAGCAGCACCCCGCACCCCCTGGGGTGCCACCTAATACCGGGTGAGAGCTACAGTCACTTGAGGGGACATAGACAGATAAAGCCTCAGACTTCTCTGGGAGCAGGGGAAGGAAAAGGAGGACCCCCTGCAAGGTAGACCCACCTGGGGAAGAAGGGTCCCAGGCAGAAGCCCATTTACAGGCTCTCTTGACAGAGAGAGGGATTTGGGGAGGAAGGAGATGGAGGGTCAGCTATGACCCCCAGAGCAGCCACTGTCCCTAGGGCTGAGTGACCTCTTCTGCCTTGCCCCTGGGGGGAAGTGCTCTTGTCCCCTCCCATCTCCCCTCACCGGGAACTGCTGGGGGGTGTGCGGGGGAGAAGGTACACTCAGGTGTGCAGCATCACGTGTCCCGAACACAGGCAGGCAGTCGCAGACAAGCAACAGCCAGCCCTGTACCTGCTCACCCAGACTCCAACACACACAGCCCACGCACGCCACCCTAAACGCCCCAAGACCCTCTTACATACACCCAAACCCACAGTCAATCCCTCCTCCCACCCACACGAGCCCACTCATACTCACACACAAGTATGAATGAGGCATGCAACAATTTAGGCATGCAAACGGCTTATACACACAAGCACAACACCCCCAGGTCCACCGCTGAATCCAAAGTCTCTCATACACTCGGAAACATGAACACGAATGGAAAAAATGTTCGCACACACAGCCCAGTGGGCCTGAGATAAGGGACCCAAAGAGCTCTGGAGTCTGAGCTGAGTTGCCGGGCAAGGGTTCCCCAGCCCGGCTTCCCTCAATCTCGCTGTTCTCTTCCCCACCCCTCCACTCGCTCGGCTCTCACCTCCGGCAGATCAGAGCTGCCCTCACTAGGACTGGCTCTCCATCCTTATCTCCTAGCCCCCTCCCCTTACAGCCCCTCAGGTACTCACTAGGGTGCCAGGGACACACTAGGGGCTCTGTTAATATCCCCTACCCCCCCTTCCCCTTACCACCATGCAGAGAACCTGGGTGCAGAAAATGTGGGGTTAGGAATGGCTGCCTGGTCCCAAGGTCTCTTCTGGTGGGTGGATGGGGGAGGCAGGGGGTGTCACATGCAGCAGGAAACACCCCACAGGGCCTCTCTCCTCAGGCCTGGGACCCCCAGCCTTCCCTCTGTAAAGCAGGGTGGGCTGCGAGGGCTGCTGACGGGACAGGCTCTAGCCCCAGTGGGAAGAGGTGGCATCTCCTGGCCAGGAGTCTCTATGTCTCTTCACACACGCACACACCTCCCCCACTCTAATTAGAATGGTTGCTCCAGCACCAGGGGACAGGCTGTGATTTATGAATGGGAGTTGGTGTAGAGAGATTCCAGCACCATCTGCTTGGGAGCAAACAGGAAGAGCTTCAGTGTGCTGCAGACCTGGGGGAGGGAGCCAGTTGGTGGAAAAGGCCCATAAAAGCCATTCCTAATGTGGCCACAGGTGCTCCTCCCCACCCCCAGCCCCCAGGGAAACCCAGAGCCTCTGCCGGGGCCCCCCATGGCACACACTCCCCTGGCCAAGGCCAGGCTGCCTGGAGGTAGAGTGGTGGAGGAAAGAAACTGGACCATGCAGCAGACCTGAGTACAAATACCTACAACTATTTACAACTGGGCTTTAGCTTGTTGGTCTATAAAATGAGGATGATGGCAATAAACAGCTATAATGTATAAAACATTTACCATGTGCCTGAGAAGGTAAATCATCTTAGGCCCATTTTACAGATAAGGACACTGAGGCTGTGTAGCTTGACACTGTCCAAGTTTGTCCTAGTGAGCTACAGGACCACGACTTGAACCTGTGTCAGCTGAGGTTACTGCTCTCAACCATTTTTTCTTCACACTATTCTCCAACATAGGGAAGTTTGGGGGATTAACTGAGATAAATACTTCAAGTGCCTGGCATATGACAGTGCTCAATATGCGTTAATTTTCTTCCTTCTGGGTATCTAGCTTTGGAAGCCAAAAGATTCAAAGACAGGGCTGGGGGCGGGCGGGAAGACGGTGAGAGAGATACTGTGATTAGCACTTGGTGGCTTGAACAACAGCAGCCTGGTGAGTCCTGAGAAGTTTCGAGTTATAATCTCATGTCACCTACCGAAAAAAAAATGAGAGCACCTTTTGATGACATGCCCACTTGATATTGTGCCTCACAGTGATGAGTTTTGGTTGTAAGCAGGGCTCATAAATGACCGTTGCTTGTATGACCATCATGTGGCGACTCTTAGTTTAGTTGTTTTCTTACTTTGTTAGTCCCCAGTGTGCTCAATTCTATTTCCCCACTGGTGGTTCTCAAATAGAAGAACTATTCAGAACCAGCCGAGGTTTCTAAAATTCCAGGAGTCCTAACCCCTCCGCACCTGACCTGCTCCATCAGGATCCCAGGGCATGGGCTCTGACGCCTTGCCAGGTTCCCCAGGTGGTCAGGGCAATTCCTACCCGCTCTCCCTACACATCCACTGGCCTTCATTTTGCAAGTCCTAGCCCTTCAGATGTAGAAATCATTTGGAATTCATTGACAGTATGACCAGAATGCAAGCTCCTCCCCATAAGGTCCGCGACTTATTTGTCCCCATGGCCCCTTCAGAGGTCTCACCTTTAAGAATGAAGTCTTGTAGGAAACATAGATCCTTAGCAACCAACTTTAAGACTGGCGGAAACGAATGCCAAATGGAGGGACCAAGAATCTTGTTAACAAAGTATCAATAATTGATATTGAGAAGGGGAGATCAGAAAGGAAGTGACACCTCTTTGGCTTGGCCTTGAAGGATTTTGATAGCAGGTGGGATGAGGTATTTCAGGCAAGTGAGTCGCCATGATACTGCAGGCCATCATGCCTTGGCTCATGTATAACGTCTCTTTGTACTGGCTTAATTTTCCATGTGAGAGTCGAAGGGTAGAAAAGCTCTGTGTGTCCCAGGGAGAAGGAGGAGAGACGCAGAAGGCCAGCAGACGATGTGGCTTGGTCCAGAACAGCCCGACACTTTCACTATCCCAAGCTGCAGACCAGGCCTCTGTCCTGTGCCCACGGCCCATTTCTCAGGATATACTGGGTCCACAATATATTACAGGGGCCACAAGAGGTAGAGTCCTACCCTATGATCTCTGGGGAGGGGGCGGTGGTGGAGAAAAGCAAGTATCAGGGTTGTGCATACTCAAGGGTTAAGTGGAGTCTTTCCTATTTAAAGGACAACAAAGGCCCAGAGGAAAGTGATGGGGTGAGCCTGCAGGAAGTGGCGCCTGGCCAGCCTGGAAAGTCAGCATTCTGCTGTCTCCCTCTGCCACCTCAGTCCATTACGCTTCCTCTCCCACTCAAAATCAGACCTCCAGCTTCCCACCATCCAGCCACGATACCCCTTACCCAACCTGGCTGATATCACTATCCACTCAGAGGTCCCCAGTCATCTTTTGAGGACTTGGGCAGCTGGTTCATGGTCTTCCTCTGCATCCCAACATCCTGGGCAACTGGAATATCCACGTGAACATCCCAATGCCCTCACTTCTTTTTCTTTTTTTTTAATTAATTTATTTTTTATTTATTTATTTTTGGCTGCATTGGGTCTTCATTGCTGTGTGCAGGCTTTCTCTAGTTGCAGTGAGCGGGGGCTACTCTTCGTTGAGGTGCGCGGGCTTCTCACTGTGGTGGCTTCTCTTGTTGCGGAGCACAGGCTCTAGGCACGCAGGCTTCAGTAGTTGTGGCACGCGGGCTCAGTAGTAGTGGCTCACGGGCTTAGTTGCTACGTGGCATGTGGGATCTTCCAGGACCAGGGATCGAACCTGTGTCCCCTGCATTGGCAGGCGAATTCTTAACCACTGCGCCACCAGGGAAGCCCCCACCCTCACATCTTGACTCCTCTGCTTCCCCACCTCCAGCGACCTTCTCTCCACCTCAGCCACCCACCTGGTACATCTCCCATAAACTTTTAAATTCCAGTTTCCCCCTCTCAGGCCACAGCTTCTTTCCTTTCCTCCCATAAAACCTGGTCTCCTTTCACAGAGATTTCTCCAATTCTCCCATCCTGTCTTGCTCATTCAACTATGGTGCTGGAGTGCCGGCTTTGGCCAAGGCACTCTGCCAGCTGTCAGCTCCTTCCTGGCTTTACTTCCTCCCCCATCGACCTGCCTGTGATTGGCCACATCACTCATTCTCCCTGGCACCCTCGATTCCCACACCCCCTCGCACTGCCTTTCCCAGCCTCGGAGGATTCCAGTCGTCTGC